>NC_137978.1:3295000-3352500 GCF_963924665.1 Micromys minutus
GGGTTTAGGGTTTAGTGTTTAGGGTTTAAGGTTTAGGGTTTAGGATTGTTTAAGATTTAGGGTGGTTTAGGTTAAGGGTTTAGGGTTTAGACTTTAGGATTGTTTAAGGTTTTGGGTTATTTAGGGTATAGTGTTTAGGGTTAAAAGTTTACGATTGTTTAGGCTTTAGTTTTTAGGGTTTAGGGTTGTTTAAGTTTTAGTGTTTAAGGTTTAGGTTTTAGGGTTGTTTTGGGTTAATGTTTAGTGTTGTTTAGGGTATAGTGTTAATGGTTTAGGTTTTAGGGTTATTTAGGGTTTAGTGTTTAAGGTTTAGGGTGTAGGGTTGTTTAGGGTTTAGTGTTTAGGGTGGTTTATGGTTTAGTGATTAGGGTTGTTTAGGGTTGTTTAGAGGTTAGTGTTTAGGGTTATTCAGGGTTTATGATTTAGGGTTCTTCAGGGTTTAGGATTTATGGTTGTTCAGGGTTTAGGATTTAGGAATTAAGGTTAAGGGGTTAGGGTTAGGTTTAGGGTTAGGGTTAGGGTTAGGGTTAGGGTTAGGGTTAGGGTTAAGGTTAGGGTTAGGGTTAGGGTTATGGTTAGTGTTAGGATTAGGGTTAGGGTTATGGTCAGGGTTAGGTTTAGGGTTAGGGTTAGGGTTAGATTTAGGGTCAGGTTTAGGTTTATTGTTAGATTTAGGGTTTAGGGTTTAAGGTTTATGGTTTAGGATTGTTTAAAGTTTAGGGTGGATTAGGTTTAGGGTTTAGAGTTTAGTGTTATGGTTATGGTTAGTGTTAGGGTTAGGGTTAGGGTTAGGGTTAGGGTTAGGGTTAGGGTTAGGGTTAAGGTTAGGGTTAGGGTAATGGTTAGGGTTAGGGTTAGGGTTAGGGTTAGGGTAAAGTTTAGGGGTTAGTGTTAGGGTTAGGGTTAGGGTTAGGGTTAGGTTAGGGTTAGGGTTAGGGTTAGGGGTTAGGGTTAGTGTTAGGGTTAGGGTTATTATTAGGGGGTTAGGTTTAAGTTTAGGATTAGTGTTAGGGTTAGAATTAGAAATAGGGTTAGTGTTAGGATTAGGGTCAGGGTTAGGTTTAGGGTTAGGGTTAGGGTTAGGGTTAGATTTAGGGTCAGGTTTAGGTTTATCGTTAGATTTAGGGTTTAGGGTTTAAGGTTTATGGTTTAAGATTGTTTAAGGTTTAGGGTGGATTAGGTTTAGGGTTTAGAGTTTAGTGTTATGGTTACGGTTAGTGTTAGGGTTAGGGTTAGGGTTAGGGTTAGGGTTAGGGTTAGGGTTAGGGTAATGGTTAGGGTTAGGGTTAGGGTTAGGGTTAGGGTAAGGGTTAAGGTTAGGGGCTAGGGTTAGTGTTAGGGTTAGGGTTATTATTAGGGGGTTAGGTTTAAGTTTGGGATTAGTGTTAGGGTTAGAATTAGAAATAGGGTTAGTGTTAGGATTAGGGTCAGGGTTAGGTTTAGCGTTAGGGTTAGGGTTAGGGTTAGGGTTAGGGTTAGGGTTAGATTTAGGGTTAGGTTTAGTTTTATTGTTAGATTTAGGATTTAGGGTCTAAGGTTTATGGTTTAGGATTGTTTAAGGTTTAGGGTGGATTAGGTTTAGGGTTTAGAGTTTAGTGTTATGGTTACGGTTAGGGTTAGGGTTAGGGTTAGGGTTAGGATTAGGGTTAAGGTTAGGGTTAGGATTAGGTTTAGAGTTAGGGTTAGGGTTAGGGTTAGGGTTAGGGTTAGGGTTAGGGTTAGGGTTAGGGTTAGGGTTAGGGTTAGGGTTAGGGTAAGGGTTAGGGGTTAGGGTTAGGGTTATGGTTATTGTTAGTTTTAGGGTTTAGGGTTTAGTGTTTAGGGTTTAAGGTTTAGGGTTTAGGATTGTTTAAGATTTAGGGTGGTTTAGGTTAAGGGTTTAGGGTTTAGACTTTAGGATTGTTTAAGGTTTAGGGTTGTTTAGGGTATAGTGTTTAGGGTTAAAAGTTTAGGGTTCTTTAGGCTTTAGTGTTTAGGGTTTAGGGTTGTTTAAGTTTTAGTGTTTAAGGTTTAGGCTTTAGGGTTGTTTCTGGTTTAATGTTTAGTGTTTTTTAGGGTATAGTGTTAATGGTTTAGGGTTTACGGTTATTTAGGTTATAGTGTTTTAGGTTTAGGGTATAGGGTTGTTTAGGGTTTAGTGTTTAGGTTTGTTTATGGTTTAGTTTAGGGTTGTTTAGGGTTGTTTAGAGGTTATTGTTTAGGGTTATTCAGGGTTTATGATATAGGGTTGTTCAGGGTTTAGGATTTATGGTTGTTCTGGGTTTAGGATTTAGGGATTAAGGTTAAGGGGTTAGGGTTAGGGTTAGGGTTAGGGTTAGGGTTAGGGTTAGGGTTAGGTTTAGAGTTAGGGTTAGGGTTAGAGTTAGGGTTAGGGTTAGGGTTAGGGTTATGGTTAGTGTTAGGATTAGGGTTAGGGTTAGGGTCAGGGTTAGGTTTAGGGTTAGGGTTAAGGTTAGGGTTAGATTTAGGGTTGGTTTAGGTTTATTGTTAGATTTAGGGTTTAGGGTTTAAGGTTTATGGTTTAGGATTGTTTAAGGTTTAGGGTGGATTAGGTTTAGGGTTTAGAGTTTAGTGTTATGGTTATGGTTAGTGTTAGGGTTAGGGTTAGGGTTAGGGTTAGGTTTAGGGTAATAGTTAGGGTTAGGGTTAGAGTTAGGGTTATGGTAAGGGTTAGGGGTTAGTGTTAGGATTAGGGTTAGGGTTAGGTTAGTGTTAGTGTTAGGGTTAGGGTTAGGGTTAGGGGTTAGGGTTAGTGTTAGGGTTAGGGTTATTATTAGGGGGTTAGGTTTAAGTTTAGGATTAGTGTTAGGGTTAGAATTAGAAATAGGGTTAGTGTTAGGATTAGGGTCTGGGTTAGGTTTAGGGTTAGGGTTAGGGTTAGGGTTAGGGTTAGGGTTAGGGTCAGAGAGGGTTTAGGGTTAGGGTTAGGGTTAGGGTTAGATTTGGGGTTAGGTTTAGGTTTATTGTTAGATTTAGGATTTAGGGTCTAAGGTTTCTGGTTTAGGATTGTTTAAGGTTTAGGGTGGATTAGGTTTAGGGTTTAGAGTTTAGTGTTATGGTTACGGTTAGGGTTAGGGTTAGGGTTAGGGTTAGGATTAGGGTTAAGGTTAGGGTTAGGATTAGGTTTAGGATTAGGGTTAGGGTTAGGGTTAGGGTTAGGGTTAGGGTTAGGGTTAGGGTTAGGGTTAGGATTAGGGTTAGGGTTAGGGTTAGGGTAAGGGTTAGGGGTTAGGGTTAGGGTTATGGTTATTGCTGGTTTAGGGTTTAGGGTTTAGTGTTTAGGGTTTAAGGTTTAGGGTTTAGGATTGTTTAAGATTTAGGGTGGTTTAGGTTAAGGGTTTAGGGTTTAGAGTTTAGGATTGTTTAAGGTTTAGGGTTGTTTAGGGTATAGTTTTTAGGGTTAAAAGTTTAGGGTTGTTTAGGGTTTAGTGTTTTGGGTTTAGGGTTGTTTAAGGTTTAGTGTTTAAGGTTTAGGTTTTAGGGTTGTTTTGGGTTTAGTGTTTAGTGTTGTTTAGGGTATAGTGTTAATGGTTTAGGGTTTAGGGTTATTTAGCGTTTAGTGTTTAAGGTTTAGGGTATAAAGTTGTTTAGGGTTTAGTGTTTAGGGTTGTTTATGGTTTAGTGATTAGGGTTGTTTAGGGTTGTTTAGAGGTTTGTGTTTAGGGTTATTCAGGGTTTATGATTTAGGGTTGTTCAGGGTTTAGGATTTATGGTTGTTCAGGGTTTAGGATTTAGGGATTAAGGTTAAGGGGTTAAGGTTAGGGTTAGGGTTAGGGTTAGGGTTAGCATTAGGGTTAGATGTTAGGGTTAGAGTTAAGGTTATGGGGTTATGTTAGGCTTAAGGTTTGGGTTAGGGTTATGGGTTTAAGGTTAGGGTTGGGGTTAGGGTTAGGTTTAGGTTTAGGGTTAGGGTTAGGGTTATGGTTATTCTTAGATTTATGGTTTAAAATTTAGGGTTTATGGTTTAAGGTTTAGGGTTTAGGATTGTTTAAGTTTTAGGGTGGTTTAGGTTTAGGGTATAGGGTTTAGCTTTTAAGATTGTTTAATGTTTAGGGTTGTTTAGGTTTTAGCGTTTAGAGTTGTTTAGGGTTTTTTAGGGTTGTTTATGATTTAGTGTTTAGGGTTGTTCAGGATTTATGATTTAGGATATTTTAAGGTTTAGGGTTTAAGGTTGTATAGTGTTTTAGGGTTTAGGGTATAATGTTTAGTGTTAAGGGTTTAGGGTTGTTTAGGGTATAGTGTTAATGGTTTTAGGGTTTAGGCTTGTTTAGGGTTTAGTGTTTAGGGTTTAGGGTTTAGGGTTTTTTAGCATTTAGTGTTTATAGTTTAGGGTTTAGGGTGCTTTTGGAATTAGTGTTTAGGGTTTTTCGGGGTTTAGGGTTTAGGATTTAGGGTGTTAGGGTTAGTGTTAGGGTTAGGTTTAGGGTTAAGGTGAGGGTTAGGGTGAGGGTTAAGGTTAGGGTTAGGGTTAAGGTTAGTGTTAGTGTTAGAATAAGGGTTAGGGTTAGGGATAGGGTTAGGGTTAGGGTTAGGGTTAGGGTTAAGGTTAGGGTTAGGGTTAGGGTTAGGGTTAGGGTTAGGGTTAGGGTAAGGGTTAGGGGTTAGTGTTAGGGTTAGGGTTAGGGTTAGGGTTAGGGTTAAGATTAGGGGTTAGGGTTAGTGTTAGGGTTAGGGTTATTATTAGGGGATTAGGTATTAGTTTAGGATTAGTGTTAGGGTTAGAATTAGAAATAGGGTTAGTGTTAGGATTAGGGTCAGGGTTAGGTTTAGGGTTAGGGTTAGTGTTAGGGTTAGGGTTAGGGTTAGGGTCAGGGAGGGTTTTAGGGTTAGGGTTAGGGTTAGGGTTAGATTTAGGGTTAGGTTTAGGTTTATTGTTAGATTTAGGATTTAGGGTCTAAGGTTTATGGTTTAGGATTGTTTAAGGTTTAGGGTGGATTAGGTTTAGGGTTTAGAGTTTAGTGTTATGGTTACGGTTAGGGTTAGGGTTAGGGTTAGGGTTAGGATTAGCGTTAAGGTTAGGGTTAGGATTAGGTTTAGAGTTAGGGTTAGGGTTAGGGTTAGGGTTAGGGTTAGAGTAAGGGTTAGGGGTTAGGGTTAGGGTTATGGTTATTGTTAGGTTTAGGGTTTAGGGTTTAGTGTTTAGGGTTGTTTATGGTTTAGTGATTAGGGTTGTTTAGGGTTGTTTAGAGGTTAGTGTTTAGGGTTATTCAGGGTTTATGATTTAGGGTTGTTCAGGGTTTAGGATTTATGGTTGTTCAGGGTTTAGAATTTAGGGATTAAGGTTAAGGGGTTAGGGTTAGGTTTAGGGTTAGGGTTAGGGTTAGGGTTAGGGTTAGGGTTAGGGTTAGGGTTAGGGTTAGGGTTATGGTTAAGGTTAGGGTTAGGTTTAGGGTTATGGTTAGTGTTAGGATTAGGGTTAGGGTTAGGGTCAGGCTTAGTTTTAGGGTTAGGGTTAGGGTTAGGGTTAGATTTAGGGTCAGGTTTAGGTTTATTGTTAGATTTAGGGTTTAGGGTTTAAGGTTTATGGTTTAGGATTGTTTAAGGTTTAGGGTGGATTAGGTTTAGGGTTTAGAGTTTAGTGTTATGGTTATGGTTACTGTTAGGGTTAGGGTTAGGGTTAGGGTTAGGGTTAGGGTTAGGGTAATGGTTAGGGTTAGGGTTAGGGTTAGGGTTAGGGTAAGGGTTAGGGGTTAGTGTTAGGGTTAGGGTTAGGGTTAGGTTTAGGTTAGGGTTAGGGTTAGGGTTAGGGTTAGGGTTAGAGGTTAGGGTTAGTGTTAGGGTTAGGGTTATTATTAGGGGGTTCGGTTTAAGTTTAGCATTAGTGTTA
Organism: Micromys minutus; assembly: GCF_963924665.1. Lineage (NCBI taxonomy): Eukaryota > Metazoa > Chordata > Mammalia > Rodentia > Muridae > Micromys > Micromys minutus. Next base: position 3,300,828 of record NC_137978.1, read on the forward strand.
GGGTTAGAATTAGAAATAGGGTTAGTGTTAGGATTAGGGTCAGGGTTAGGTTTAGGGTTAGGGTTAGGGTTAGGGTTAGATTTAGGGTCAGGTTTAGGTTTATTATTAGATTTAGGGTTCAGGGTTTAAGGTTTATGGTTTAGGATTGTTTAAGGTTTAGGGTGGATTAGGTTTAGGGTTAGAGTTTAGTGTTATGGTTACGGTTAGTGTTAGGGTTAGGGTTAGGGTTAGGGTTAGGGTTTGGGTTAGGGTTAAGGTTAGTGTTAGGGTTAGGGTTAGGATTATGGTTAGTGTTAGGGTTAGGGTTAGGGTTAGGGTTAGGTTAGGGTTAGGGTTAGAGTTAGGGTTAGGGTTAGGGGTTAGGGTTAGTGTTAGGGTTAGGGTTATTATTAGGGGGTTAGGTTTAAGTTTAGGATTAGTGTTAGGATTAGAATTAGAAATAGGGTTAGTGTTAGGATTAGGGTCAGGGTTAGGTTTAGTGTTAGGGTTAGGGTTAGGGTTAGGGTTAGGGTTAGGGTCAGGGAGGGTTTAGTGTTAGGGTTAGGGTTAGGGTTAGATTTAGGGTTAGGTTTAGGTTTATTGTTAGATTTAGGATTTAGGGTCTAAGGTTTATGGTTTAGGATTGTTTAAGGTTTAGGGTGGATTAGGTTTAGGGTTTAGAGTTTAGTGTTATGGTTACGGTTAGGGTTAGGGTTAGGGTTAGGGTTAGGATTAGGGTTAAGGTTAGGGTTAGGATTAGGTTTAGGGTTAGGGTTAGGGTTAGGGTTAGGGTTAGGGTTAAGGTTAGGGTTAGGATTAGGGTTAGGGTTAGGGTTAGGGTAAGGGTTAGGGGTTAGGGTTAGGGTTAGGGTTAAAGTTAGGGTTAAGGTTAGGGTTAGTGTTAGGGTTAGGGTTATGGTTAGTGTTAGGATTAGGGTTAGGGTTAGGGTCAGAGTTAGGTATAGGGTTAGGGATAGGGTTGGGTTAGATTTAGGGTTAGGTTTAGGTTTATTGTTAGATTTAGGGTTTAGGGTTTAAGGTTTATGGTTGAGGATTGTTTAAGGTTTAGGGTGGATTAGGTTTAGTGTTTAGAGTTTAGTGTTATGGTTACGGTAAGGGTTAATGTTAGGGATGGGGTTAGGGTTAGGGTTAGGGTTATGGTAAGGGTTAGGTTTAGGGTTAGGGTTAGGGTAAAAGTTAGGGGGTTAGTGTTAGGGTTTGTGTTAGGGTTAGGGTTAGGGTTAGGTTAGGGTTAGGGTTAGGGTTAGGGTTAGGGATAGGGTTAGGTTAGGGTTAGGGTTAGAGTTAGGGTTAGGGTTAGGGGTTAGGGTTAGTGAAAGGGTTAGGGTTATTATTAGGGGGTTAGGTTTAAGTTTAGGATTAGTGTTAGGGTTAGAATTAGAAATAGGGTTAGTGTTAGGATTAGGGTCAGGATTAGGTTTATGGTTAGGGTTAGGGTCAGGGAGGGTTTAGGGTTAGGGTTTGGGTTAGGGTTAGATTTAGGGTTAGGTTTAGGTTTATTGTTAGGTTTAGGATTTAGGGTCTAAAGTTTATGGTTTAGGATTGTTTAAGGTTTAGGGTGGATTAGGTTTAGGGTTTAGAGTTTAGTGTTATGGTTACGGTTACGGTTAGGGTTAGGGTTAGGATTAGGGTTAAGGTTAGGGTTAGGATTAGGTTTAGGGTTAGTGTTAGGGTTAGGGTTAGGGTTAGGGTTAGGGTTAGGGTTAGGGTTAGGATTAGGTTTAGGGTTAGGTTTACGGTTAGGGTTAGGGTTAGGGTTAGGATTAGGGTTAAGGTTAGGGTTAGGTTTAGGGTTAGGGTTAGGGTTAGGGTTAGGGTTAGGGTTAGGGTTAGGGTTAGGGTTAGGGTTAGGGTTAGGATTAGGGTTAGGGTTAGGGTTAGGGTAAGGGTTAGGGGTTAGGGTTAGGGTTATGGTTATTGTTAGGTTTAGGGTTTAGTTTTTAGTGTTTAGGGTTTAAGGTTTAGGGTTTAGGATTGTTTAAGATTTAGGGTGGTTTAGGTTAAGGGTTTAGGGTTTAGAGTTTAGGATTGTTTAAGGTTTAGTGTTTAGGGTTTAGGGTTGTTTAAGGTTTAGTGTTTAAGGTTTAGGTTTTAGGGTTGTTTTGGGTTTAGTGTTTAGTGTTGTTTAGGGTATAGTGTTAATGGTTTAGGGTTTAGGGTTATTTAGGGTTTAGTGTTTAAGGTTTAAGGTATAGGGTTGTTTAGGGTTTAGTGTATAGGGTTGTTTATGGTTTAGTGATTAGGGTTGTTCAGGGTTTAGGATTTATGATTGTTCAGGCTTTAGGATTTAGGGATTAAGGTTAAGGGGTTAGGTTTAGGGTTAGGGTTAGGGTTAGCATTAGGGTTAGAGTTAGGGTTAGAGTTAGGGTTATGGGGTTATGTTAGGCTTAAGGTTAGGGTTAGGGTTATGGGGTTAAGGTTAGGGTTGGGGTTAGGGTTAGGTTTAGGTTTAGGGTTAGGGTTAGGGTTATGGTTATTCTTAGATTTATGGTTTAAAATTTAGGGTTTATGGTTTAAGGTTTAGGGTTTAGGATTGTTTAAGTTTTAGGGTGGTTTAGGTTTAGGGTACAAAATTTAGCGTTTAAGATTGTTTAATGGTTAGGGTTGTTTAGGTTTTAGCGTTTAGAGTTGTTTAGGGTTTTTTGGGGTTGTTTATAATTTAGTGTTTAGGGTTGTTCAGGATTTATGATTTAGGATATTTTAAGGTTTAGGGTTTAAGGTTGTATAGTGTTTTAGGGTTTAGGGTATAATGTTTAATGTTAAGGGTTTAGGGTTTGTTTAGGGTATAGTGTTAATGGTTTTAGGGTTTAGGCTTGTTTAGGGTTTAGTGTTTAGGGTTTAGGGTTTAGGGTTTTTTAGCGTTTAGTGTTTATAGTTTAGGGTTTAGGGTGCTTTTGGAATTAGTGTTTAGGGTTTTTCGGGGTTTAGGGTTTAGGATTTAGGGTGTTAGGGTTAGTGTTAGGGTTAGGTTTAGGGTTAAGGTGAGGGTTAGGGTAAGGGTTAAGGTTAGTGTTAGTGTTAGAATAAGGGTTAGGGTTAGGGATAGGGTTAGGGTTAGGGTTAGGGTTAGGGTTAAGTTTAGGGTTAGGGTTAGGGTTAGGGTTAGGGGTTTGGGTTAGGGTTAGTGTTAGGGGTTAGGGGTTAGTGTTAAGTTTATGGTTATGGTTAGGGTTAGGGTTAGGTTTAATGTTAGGGTTATTATTAGGGGGTTAGGTTTTAGTTTAGGATCAGTGTTAGGGTTAGAATTAGAAATAGGGTTAGTGTTAGGATTAGGGTCAGGGTTAGCTTTAGGGATAGGGTTAGGGTTAGTGTTAAGGGTAGGGTTAGGGTTAGGGTTAGATTTAAAGTTTTGGGTTTAGAGTTAGGATTAGGGATAGTGTGAGATTTAGGGTTAAGTTTAGGGTTAGAGTTAGGGTTAGTGTTTGGGTTATGATTAGTGTTAGGATTAGGGTTAGGGTTAGGGTCAGGTTTAGGTTTAGGGTTAGTGTTAGGGTTAGGGTTAGATTTAGGGTTAGGTTTAGGTTTATTGTTAGATTTAGGGTTTAGGGTCTACGGTTTATGGTTTAGGATTGTTTAAGGTTTAGGTGGATTAGGTTTAGGGTTTAGAGTTTAGTGTTATGGTTACGGTTAGGGTTAGGATTAGGGTTAAGGTTAGGGTTAGGGTTAGGGTTAGGGTTACGGTTACGGTTAGGGTTAGGGTTAGGGTTAGGTTTAGGGTTAGGGTTAGGGTTAGGGTTAGGGTAAGGGTTAGGGGTTAGGGTTAGGGTTAAGGTTAGGGTTAGGATTAAGGTTAGGGTTAGGGTTAGGGTTAGAGTTAGGGTTAGGGTTAGGGTAAGGTTAGGGTTAGGGTTAGGGTTAGGATTAGGGTTAGGGTTAGTGTTAGGGTTAGGGTTAGGTTTAGGATTAGTGTTAGGGTTAGGGTGAGGGTTAGGGTTAGGGTTATGGGGTTAAGGTTAGGGTTAGGGTTAGGGTTAGGGTTAGGGTTAGGGTTAGGGTTACGGTTAGGGTTAGGGTTAGGGTTAGGGTTAGGTTTAGGGTTAGGGTTAGTGTTAGGGTTAGGGTAAGGGTTAGGGGTTAGGGTTAGGGTTAAGGTTAGGGTTAGGGTTAAGGTTAGGGTTAGGGTTAGGGTTAGGGTTAGGGTTAGGGTTATGGTAAGGTTAGGGTTAGGTTTAGGGTTAGGGTTAGGGTTATGGGTTTAAGGTTAGGGTTAGGGTTAGGTTTAGGGTAAAAGTTAGGGGGTTAGTGTTAGGGTTTGGGTTAGGGTTTGGGTTAGGGTTATTATTAGGGGGTTAGGTATAAGTTTAGGATTAGTGTTAGGGTTAGAATTAGAAATAGGTTTAGTGTTAGGATTAGGGTCAGGGTTAGGTTTAGGGTTAGGGTTAGGGTTAGGGTTAGATTTAGGGTTAGGTTTAGGTTTAATGTTAGATTTAGGGTTTAGGGTCTACGGTTTATGGTTTAGGATTATTTAAGGTTTAGGGTGGATTAGGTTTAGGGTTTAGAGTTTAGTGTTATGGTTACGGTTAGGGTTAGGGTTAGGGTTAGGGTTAGGATTAGGGTTAAGGTTAGGGTTAGGGTTAGGTTTAGGGTTATTGTTAGGGTTAGGTTAGGGTTACGGTTAGGGTTAGGGTTAGGGTTAGGTTTAGGGTTAGGGTTAGGGTTAGGGTTAGGGTAAGGGTTAGGGGTTAGGGTTAGGGTTAGGGTTAAGATTAGGGTTAGGGTTAAGGTTAGGGTTATGGTTATGGTTAGGGTTAGGGTTAGGGTTAGGGTTAGGGTAAGGTTAGGGTTAGGGTTAGGGTTAGGGTTAGGGGTTAGGGTTAGTGTTAGTGTTAGGGGTTATGGGTTAGGGTTAGGGTTAGGGTTAGGGTTAGGGTTACGGTGAGGGTTAGGGTTAGGGTTATGTGGTTATGTTAGGCTTAAGGTTAGGGTTAGGGTTAGGGTTAGGTTTAGGTTTAGGGTTAGGGTTAGGGTTATGGTTATTCTTAGATTTATGGTTTAACATTTAGGGTTTATGGTTTAAGGTTTAGGGTTTAGGATTGTTTAAGTTTTTAGGGCGGTTGCTAGGGCCGTTGTTAGGGCCGTTGCTAGGGTCCTTGTTAGGGCCGTTGCTAGGGCCGTTGCTAGGGCCGTGGTTAGGGCCGTTGCTAGGGCCGTTGTTAGGGCCGTTGCTAGGGCCGTTGCTAGGGCCGTTGCTAGGGCGGTTGCTAGGGCCCTTGTTAGGGCCGTTGCTAGGGCCGTTGCTAGGGTCGTTGCTAGGGCCGTTGCTAGGGCCGTTGTTAGGGCCGTTTCTAGGGCCTTTGTTAAGGCCGTTGCTAGGGCCTTTGTTAGGGCTGTTGCTAGGGCCGTTTCTAGGGCCGTTGCTAGGGCCGTTGTTAGGGCCGTTCCTTGGGCCGTAGTTAGGGCCATTGGTAGGGCCGTTGCTAGGGCCGTTGTTAGTGCCGTTGCTAGGGCCCTTGTTAGGGCCGTTGCTAGGGCCCTTGTTAGGGCCGTTGCTAGGGCCCATGTTAGGGCCGTTGCTAGGGCCCTTGTTAGGGCCGTTGCTAGGGCCGTTGTTAGGGCCGTTGCTAGGGCCGTTGCTAGGGCCGTTGCTAGGGTTGTTCCTAGGGCCGTTTCAAAGGCCGTTGTTAGGGCCGTTGCTAGGGCCGTTGTTAGGGCCGTTGCTAGGGCCGTTGCTAGGGCCGTTGTTAGGGCCGTTGCTAGGGCCGTTTCTAGGGCCCTTGTTAGGGCCGTTGCTAGGGCCGTTGCTAGGGCCCTTGTTAGTGCCGTTGCTAGGGCCGTTGCTAGGGCCGTTGCTAGGGCCGTTGCTAGGGCCCTTGTTAGGGCCGTTGCTAGGGCCCTTGTTAGGGCCGTTGCTAGGGCCCTTGTTAGGGCCGTTGCTAGGGCCCTTGTTAGGGCCATTGCTAGGGCCCTTGTTAGGGCCGTTGCTAGGGCCGTTGCTAGGGCCCTTGTTAGGGCCGTTGCTAGGGCCGTAGCTAGGGCCGTTGCTAGGGCCGTTGCTAGGGCCGTTGCTAGGGCCCTTGTTAGGGCCATTGCTAGGGCCCATGTTAGGGCCGTTGCTAGGGCCCTTGTTAGGGCCGTTGCTAGGGCCCTTGTTAGGGCCGTTGCTAGGGCCCTTGTTAGGGCCGTTGCTAGGGCCGTTGTTAGGGCCATTGCTAGGGCCGTTGCTAGTGCTGTTGTTAGGGCCGTTGCTAGGGCCGTTGCTAGGGCCCTTGTTAGGGCAGTTGCTAGGGCCGTTGCTAGGGCCGTTGCCTGGGCCTTTGTTAGGGCCGTTGCTAGGGCCGTTGCTAGGGCCGTTGCTAGGGCCGTTGCTAGGGCCTTTGTTAGGGCCGTTGCTAGGGCCGTTTCTAGGGCCGTTTCTAGGGCCGTGGCTAGGGCCGTTGCTAGGGTTGTTCCTAGGGCCGTTTCAAGGGCCCTTGTTAGGGCCGTTGCTAGGGCCCTTGTTAGTGCCGTTGCTAGGGCCCTTGTTAGGGCCGTTGCTAGGGCCGTTGCTAGGGCCGTTGCTAGGGCCGTAGCTAGGGCCGTTGCTAGGGCCCTTGTTAGGGCCGTTGCTAGGGCCCTTGTTAGGGCCGTTGCTAGGGCCCTTGTTAGGGCCGTTGCTAAGGCCGTTGCTAGGGCCGTTGCTAGGGTTGTTCCTAGGGCTGTTTCAAGGGCCGTTGTTAGGGCCGTTGCTAGGGCCGTTGTTAGGGCCGTTGCTAGGGCCGTTGCTAGGGCCGTTGTTAGGGCCGTTGCTAGGGCCGTTTCTAGGGCCCTTGTTAGGGCCGTTGCTAGGGCCGTTGCTAGGGCCCTTGTTAGGGCCGTTGCTAGGGCCGTAGCTAGGGCCGTTGCTAGGGCCGTTGCTAGGGCCGTTTCTAGGGCCCTTGTTAGGGCCGTTGCTAGGGCCGTTGCTAGGGCCCTTGTTAGGGCCGTTGCTAGGGCCGTTGCTAGGGCCGTTGCTAGGGCCGTTGCTAGGGCCCTTGTTAGGGCCGTTATAGGGCCGTAGCTAGGGCCGTGGTTAGGGCAGTTGCTAGGGGCATTGTTAGGGCCGTTGCTAGGGCCCTTGTTAGGGCCGTTGCTAGGGCCGTAGCTAGGGCCGTTGCTAGGGCCGATGCTAGGGCCGTTTCTAGGGCCCTTGTTAGGGCCGTTGCTAGGGCCCTTGTTAGGGCCGTTGCTAGGGCCGTTTCTAGGGCCGTTGCTAGGGCCGTTGCTAGGGCCGTTGCTAGGGCCCTTGTTAGGGCCGTTGCTAGGGCCCTAGTTAGTGCCGTTGCTAGGGCCCATGTTAGGGCCGTTGCTAGGGCCCTTGTTAGGGCCGTTGCTAGGGCCGTTGTTAGGGCCGTTGCTAGGGCCGTTGCTAGGGCCGTTGCTAGGGTTGTTCCTAGGGCCGTTTCAAAGGATGTTGTTAGGGCCGTTGCTAGGGCCGTTGTTAGGGCCGTTGCTAGGGCCGTTGCTAGGGCCGTTGTTAGGGCCGTTGCTAGGGCCGTTTCTAGGGCCCTTGTTAGGGCCGTTGCTAGGGCCGTTGCTAGGGCCCTTGTTAGTGCCGTTGCTAGGGCCGTTGCTAGGGCCGTTGCTAGGGCCCTTGTTAGGGCCGTTATAGGGCCGTAGCTAGGGCTGTTGCTAGGGCCGTTGCTAGGGCCCTTGTTAGGGCCGTTGCTAAGGCCCTTGTTAGGGCCGTTGCTAGGGCCCTTGTTAGGGCCGTTGCTAGGGCCCTTGTTAGGGCCGTTGCTAGGGCCCTTGTTAGGGCCGTTGCTAGGGCCCTTGTTAGGGCTGTTGCTAGGGCCGTTGCTAGGGCCGTAGTTAGGGCCGATGCTAGGGCCGTTGCTAGGGCCCTTGTTAGGGCCGTTGCTAGGGCCGTAGCTAGGGCCGTTGCTAGGGCCGTTGCTAGGGCCGTTGCTAGGGCCCTTGTTAGGGCCGTTGCTAGGGCCCTTGTTAGGGCCATTGCTAGGGCCCTTGTTAGGGCCGTTGCTAGGGCCGTTGCTAGGGCCGTTGTTAGGGCCGTTGCTAGGGCCGTTGCTAGGGCTGTTGTTAGGGCCGTTGCTAGGGCCGTTGCTAGGGCCCTTGTTAGGGCAGTTGCTAGGGCCGTTGCTAGGGCCGTTGCTAGGGTTGTTCCTAGGGCCTTTTCAAGGGCCCTTGTTAGGGCCGTTGCTAGGGCCCTTGTTAGTGCCGTTGCTAGGGCCCTTGTTAGGGCCGTTGCTAGGGCCGTTGCTAGGGCCGTTGCTAGGGCCGTTGCTAGGGCCGTTGCTAGGGCCCTTGTTAGGGCCGTTGCTAGGGCCCTTGTTAGGGCCGTTGCTAGGGCCCTTGTTAGGGCCGTTGCTAGGGCCGTTGCTAGGGCCGTTGCTAGGGTTGTTCCTAGGGCTGTTTCAAGGGCCGTTGTTAGGGCCGTTGCTAGGGCCGTTGTTAGGGCCGTTGTTAGGGCCGTTGCTAGGGCCGTTTCTAGGGCCCTTGTTAGGGCCGTTGCTAGGGCCGTTGCTAGGGCCCTTGTTAGGGCCGTTGCTAGGGCCCTTGTTAGGGCCGTTGCTAGGGCCGTTGCTAGGGCCGTTGCTAGGGCCGTTGCTAGGGCCGTTGCTAGGGCCGTTGCTAGGGCCGTTGCTAGGGCCCTTGTTAGGGCCGTTATAGGGCCGTAGCTTGGGCCGTGGTTAGGGCAGTTGCTAGGGCCATTGTTAGGGCCGTTGCTAGGGCCTTTGTTAGGGCCGTTGCTAGGGCCGTTGCTAGGGCCGTTGCTAGGGCCGTTGCTAGGGTCGTTGCTAGGGCCGTGGTTAGGGCCATTGTTAGGGCCGTTGCTAGGGCCGTTGCTACGGCCGTTGCTAGGGCCGTTTCTAGGGCCGTTGCTAGGGCCGTGGTTAGGGCCATTGTTAGGGCCGTTGCTAGGGCCGTTGCTAGGGCCGTTGCTAGGGCCGTTGTTAGGGCCATTCCTAGGGCCGTTGTTAGGGCCGTTGCTAGGGCCGTTGTTAGGGCCGTTGCAAGGGCCGTTTTTAGGGCCGTTGCTAGGGCCTTTGTTAGGGCCGTTGCTAAGGCCGTTGCTAGGGCCGTTGCTAGGGCCGTTTCTAGGGCCGTTGCTAGGGCCGTGGTTAGGGCCATTGTTAGGGCCGTTGCTAGGGCCGTTGCTAGGGCCGTTGCTAGGGCCGTTGTTAGGGCCGTTCCTAGGGCCGTTGTTAGGGCCGTTGCTAGGGCCGTTGCAAGGGCCGTTGCTAGGGCCGTTGCTAGGGCCCTTGTTAGGGCCGTTGCTAGGGCCGTTGCTAGGGCAGTTGCTAGGGCCGTTGCTAGGGCCCTTGTTAGGGCCGTTGCTAGGGCCGTTGCTAGGGCCGTTGCTAGGGCCGTTGCTAGGGCCCTTGTTAGGGCCGTTGCTAGGGCCCTTGTTAGGGCCGTTGCTAGGGCCCTGGTTTGGGCCGTTGCTAGGGCCGTTGCTAGGGCCGTTGCTAGGGTTGTTCCTAGGGCTGTTTCAAGGGCCGTTGTTAGGGCCGTTGCTAGGGCCGTTGTTAGGGCCGTTGTTAGGGCCGTTGCTAGGGCCGTTTCTAGGGCCCTTGTTAGGGCCGTTGCTAGGGCCGTTGCTAGGGCCCTTGTTAGGGCCGTTGCTAGGGCCGTTGCTAGGGCTGTTGCTAGGGCCGTTGCTAGGGCCCTTGTTAGGGCCGTTGCTAGGGCCGTAGCTAGGGCCGTTGCTAGGGCCGTTGCTAGGGCCGTTTCTAGGGCCCTTGTTAGGGCCGTTGCTAGGGCCGTTGCTAGGGCCCTTGTTAGGGCCGTTGCTAGGGCCGTTGCTAGGGCCGTAGCTATGGCCGTTGCTAGGGCCATTGTTAGGGCCGTTGCTAGGGCCCTTGTTAGGGCCGTTGCTAGGGCCGTAGCTAGGGCCGTTGCTAGGGCCGATGCTAGGGCCGTTTCTAGGGCCCTTGTTAGGGCCGTTGCTAGGGCCCTTGTTAGGGCCGTTGCTAGGGCCGTTGCTAGGGCCGTTGCTAGGGCCGTTGCTAGGGCCCTTGTTAGAACCGTTGCTAGGGCCCTTGTTAGGGCCGTTGCTAGGGCCCATGTTAGGGCCGTTGCTAGGGCCCTTGTTAGGGCCGTTGCTAGGGCCCTTGTTAGGGCCGTTGCTAGGGCCGTTGTTAGGGCCGTTGCTAGGGCCGTTGCTAGGGCCGTTGCTAGGGTTGTTCCTAGGGCCGTTTCAAAGGCCGTTGTTAGGGCCGTTGCTAGGGCCGTTGTTAGGGCCGTTGCTAGGGCCGTTGCTAGGGCCGTTGCTAGGGCCCTTGTTAGGGCCGTTGCTAGGGCCCTTGTTAGGGCCGTTGCTAGGGCCCTTGTTAGGGCCGTTGCTAGGGCCGTTGCTAGGGCCGTTGCTAGGGTTGTTCCTAGGGCTGTTTCAAGGGCCGTTGTTAGGGCCGTTGCTAGGGCCGTTGTTAGGGCCGTTGTTAGGGCCGTTGCTAGGGCCGTTTCTAGGGCCCTTGTTAGGGCCGTTGCTAGGGCCGTTGCTAGGGCCCTTGTTAGGGCCGTTGCTAGGGCCGTAGCTATGGCCGTTGCCAAGGCCGTTGCTAGGGCCGTTTCTAGGGCCCTTGTTAGGGCCGTTGCTAGGGCCGTTGCTAGGGCCCTTGTTAGGGCCGTTGCTAGGGCCGTTGCTAAGGCCGTTGCTAGGGCCCTTGTTAGGGCCGTTATAGGGCCGTAGCTAGGGCCGTGGTTAGGGCAGTTGCTAGGGCCATTGTTAGGGCCGTTGCTAGGGCCTTTGTTAGGGCCGTTGCTAGGGCCGTTGCTAGGGCCGTTGCTAGGGCCGTTGCTAGGGCCGTTGCTAGGGCCGTGGTTAGGGCCATTGTTAGGGCCGTTGCTAGGGCCGTTGCTAGGGCCGTTGCTAGGGCCGTTGTTAGGGCCGTTCCTAGGGCCGTTGTTAGGGCCGTTGCTAGGGCCGTTAATAGGGCCGTTGTTAGGGCCGTGGCTAGGGCCGTTGCTAGGGCCGTGGTTAGGGCAGTTGCTAGGGCCATTGCTAGGGCCGTTGCTAGGGCCGTTTCTAGGGCCGTTGCTAGGGCCTTTGTTAGGGCCGTTGCTAGGGCCGTTTCTAGGGCCGTTGCTAGGGCCGTGGTTAGGGCCATTGTTAGGGCCGTTGCTAGGGCCGTTGCTAGGGCCGTTGCTAGGGCCCTTGTTAGGGCCGTTGCTAGGGCCCTTGTTAGGGCCGTTATAGGGCCGTAGCTAGGGCCGTGGTTAGAGCAGTTGCTAGGGCCATTGTTAGGGCCGTTGCTAGGGCCTTTGTTAGGGCCGTTGCTAGGGCCGTTGCTAGGGCCGTTGCTAGGGCCGTTGCTAGGGCCGTTGCTAGGGCCGTGGTTAGGGCCATTGTTAGGGCCGTTGCTAGGGCCATTGCTAGGGCCGTTGCTAGGGCTGTTGTTAGGGCCGTTCCTAGGGCCGTTGTTAGGGCCGTTTCTAGGGCCGTTGCTAGGGCCGTTGTTAGGGCCGTTGCTAGGGCCGTTGCTAGGGCCGTGGTTAGGGCAGTTGCTAGGGCCGTTGCTAGGGCCGTTGCTAGGGCCGTTTATAGGGCCGTAGCTAGGGCCGTGGTTAGGGCCATTGTTAGGGCCGTTGCTAGGGCCGTTGCTAGGGCCGTTGCTAGGGCCATTGTTAGGGCCATTCCTAGGGCCGTTGTTAGGGCCGTTGCTAGGGCCGTTGTTAGGGCCGTTGCAAGGGCCGTTTTTAGGGCCGTTGCTAGGGCCTTTGTTAGGGCCGTTGCTAGGGCCGTTGCTAGGGCCGTTGCTAGGGCCGTTTCTAGGGCCGTTGCTAGGGCCCTTGTTAGGGCCGTTGCTAGGGCCCTTGTTAGTGCCGTTGCTAGGGCCCTTGTTAGGGCCGTTGCTAGGGCCGTTGCTAGGGCCGTTGCTAGGGCCCTTGTTAGGGCCGTTGCTAGGGCCCTTGTTAGGGCCGTTGCTAGGGCCCTTGTTAGGGCCGTTGCTAGGGCCGTTGCTAGGGCCGTTGCTAGGGTTGTTCCTAGGGCTGTTTCAAGGGCCGTTGTTAGGGCCGTTGCTAGGGCCCTTGTTAGGGCCGTTGTTAGGGCCGTTGCTAGGGCCGTATCTAGGGCCCTTGTTAGGGCCGTTGCTAGGGCCGTTGCTAGGGCCCTTGTTAGGGCCGTTGCTAGGGCCGTAGCTATGGCCGTTGCTAGGGCCGTTGCTAGGGCCGCTTCTAGGGCCCTTGTTAGGGCCGTTGCTAGGGCCGTTGCTAGGGCCCTTGTTAGGGCCGTTGCTAGGGCCGTTGCTAGGGCCGTTGCTAGGGCCGTTGCTAGGGCCCTTTTTAGGGCCGTTAGAGGGCCGTAGCTAGGGCCGTGGTTAGGGCAGTTGCTAGGGCCATTGTTAGGGCCGTTGCTAGGGCCTTTGTTAGGGCCGTTGCTAGGGCCGTTGCTAGGGCCGTTGCTAGGGCCGTTGCTAGGGCCGTGGTTAGGGCCATTGTTAGGGCCGTTGCTAGGGCCGTTGCTAGGGCCGTTGCTAGGGCTGTTGTTAGGGCCGTTCCTAGGGCCGTTGTTAGGGCCGTTGCTAGGGCCGTTGCTAGGGCCGTTGTTAGGGCCGTGGCTAGGGCCGTTGCTAGGGCCGTGGTTAGGGCAGTTGCTAGGGCCGTTGCTAGGGCCGTTGCTAGGGCCGTGGTTAGGGCCATTGTTAGGGCCGTTGCTAGGGCCGTTGCTAGGGCCGTTGCTAGGGCCATTGTTAGGGCCGTTGCTAGGGCCCTTGTTAGGGCCGTTATAGGGCCGTTGTTAGGGCCGTTGCTAGGGCCGTTGCTAGGGCCGTTTCTAGGGCCCTTGTTAGGGCCGTTGCTAGGGCCGTTGCTAGGGCCCTTGTTAGGGCCGTTGCTAGGGCCGTAGCTATGGCCGTTGCTAGGGCCGTTGCTAGGGCCCTTGTTAGGGCCGTTGCTAGGGCCGTTGCTAGGGCCGTTGCTAGGGCCGTTGCTAGGGCCCTTGTTAGGGCCGTTATAGGGCCGTAGCTAGGGCCGTGGTTAGGGCAGTTGCTAGGGCCATTGTTAGGGCCGTTGCTAGGGCCGTTGCTAGGGCCATTGCTAGGGCCGTTGCTAGGGCCGTGGTTAGGGCCATTGTTAGGGCCGTTGCTAGGGCCGTGGCTAGGGCCGTTGCTAGGGCCCTTGTTAGGGCCGTTGCTAGGGCCCTTGTTAGGGCCGTTATAGGGCCGTTGTTAGGGCCGTTGCTAGGGCCGTTGCTAGGGCCGTTGTTAGGGCCGTGGCTAGGGCCGTTGCTAGGGCCGTGGTTAGGGCAGTTGCTAGGGCCGTTGCTAGGGCCGTTGCTAGGGCCGTTTCTAGGGCCGTTGCTAGGGCCTTTGTTAGGGCCGTTGCTAGGGCCGTTGCTAGGGCCGTTGCTAGGACCGTTTCTAGGGCCGTTGCTAGGGCCGTGGTTAGGGCCATTGTTAGGGCCGTTGCTAGGGCCGTTGTTAGGGCCGTTGCAAGGGCCGTTTTTAGGGCCGTTGCTAGGGCCTTTGTTAGGGCCGTTGCTAGGGCCGTTGCTAGGGCCGTTGCTAGGGCCGTTTCTAGGGCCGTTGCTAGGGCCGTGGTTAGGGCCATTGTTAGGGCCGTTGCTAGGGCCGTTGCTAGGGCCGTTGCTAGGGCCGTTGTTAGGGCCGTTCCTAGGGCCGTTGTTAGGGCCGTTGCTAGGGCCGTTGCAAGGGCCGTTGCTAGGGCCGTTGCTAGGGCCCTTGTTAGGGCCGTTGCTAGGGCCGTTGCTAGGGCAGATGCTAGGGCCGTTGCTAGGGCCCTTGTTAGGGCCGTTGCTAGGGCCGTTGCTAGGGCCGTTGCTAGGGCCGTTGCTAGGGCCCTTGTTAGGGCCGTTGCTAGGGCGGTAGCTAGGGCCATTGCTAGGGCCCTTGCTAGGGCCGTTGCTAGGGCCCTTGTTAGGGCCGTTGCTAGGGCCCTTGTTAGGGCCGTTGCTAGGGCCCTTGTTAGGGCCGTTGCTAGGGCCCTTGTTAGGGCCGTTGCTAGGGCCGTTGCTAGGGCCGTTGCTAGGGCCGTTGCTAGGGCCGTTGCTAGGGCCCTTGTTAGGGCCGTTGCTAGGGCCCTTGTTAGGGCCGTTGCTAGGGCCCTTGTTAGGGCCGTTGCTAGGGCCGTTGCTAGGGCCGTTGCTAGGGTTGTTCCTAGGGCTGTTTCAAGGGCCGTTGTTAGGGCCGTTGCTAGGGCCGTTGTTAGGGCCGTTGTTAGGGCCGTTGCTAGGGCCGTTTCTAGGGCCCTTGTTAGGGCCGTTGCTAGGACCCTTGCTAGGGCCCTTGTTAGGGCCGTTGCTAGGGCCGTTGCTAAGGCCGTTGCTAGGGCCCTTGTTAGGGCCGTTATAGGGCCGTAGCTAGGGCCGTGGTTAGGGCAGTTGCTAGGGCCATTGTTAGGGCCGTTGCTAGGGCCTTTGTTAGGGCCGTTGCTAGGGCCGTTGCTAGGGCCGTTGCTAGGGCCGTTGCTAGGGCCGTTGCTAGGGCCGTGGTTAGGGCCATTGTTAGGGCCGTTGCTAGGGCCGTTGCTAGGGCCGTTGCTAGGGCTGTTGTTAGGGCCGTTCCTAGGGCCGTTGTTAGGGCCGTTGCTAGGGCCGTTAATAGGGCCGTTGTTAGGGCCGTGGCTAGGGCCGTTGCTAGGGCCGTGGTTAGGGCAGTTGCTAGGGCCATTGCTAGGGCCGTTGCTAGTGCCGTTTCTAGGGCCGTTGCTAGGGCCTTTGTTAGGGCCGTTGCTAGGGCCCTTGTTAGGGCCGTTGCTAGGGCCCATGTTAGGGCCGTTGCTAGGGCCCTTGTTAGGGCCGTTGCTAGGGCCCTTGTTAGGGCCGTTGCTAGGGCCGTTGTTAGGACCGTTGCTAGGGCCGTTGCTAGGGCCGTTGCTAGGGTTGTTCCTAGGGCCGTTTCAAAGGCCGTTGTTAGGGCCGTTGCTAGGGCCGTTGTTAGGGCCGTTGCTAGGGCCGTTGCTAGGGCCGTTGTTAGGGCCGTTGCTAGGGCCGTTTCTAGGGCCCTTGTTAGGGCCGTTGCTAGGGCCGTTGCTAGGGCCCTTGTTAGTGCCGTTGCTAGGGCCGTTGCTAGGGCCCTTGTTAGGGCCGTTGCTAGGGCCGTTGCTAGGGCCGTTGTTAGGGCCGGTACTAGTGCCGTTGCTTGGGCCCTTGTTAGGGCCGTAGCTAGGGCCGTAGCTAGGGCCGTTGCTAGGGCCGTTGCTAGGGCCGTTGCTAGGGCCCTTGTTAGGGCCGTTGCTAGGGCCCTTGTTAGGGCCGTTGCTAGGGCCCTTGTTAGGGCCGTTGCTAGGGCCCTTGTTAGGGCCGTTGCTAGGGCCGTTGTTAGGGCCGTTGCTAGGGCCGTTGCTAGGGCTGTTGTTAGGGCCGTTGCTAGGGCCGTTGCTAGGGCCCTTGTTAGGGCAGTTGCTAGGGCCGTTGCTAGGGCCGTTGCTAGGGCCTTTGTTAGGGCCGTTGCTAGGGCCGTTGCTAGGGCCGTTGCTAGGGCCGTTGCTAGGGCCTTTGTTAGGGCCGTTGCTAGGGCCGTTTCTAGGGCCGTTTCTAGGGCCGTTGCTAGGGCCGTTGCTAGGGTTGTTCCTAGGGCCGTTTCAAGGGCCCTTGTTAGGGCCGTTGCTAGGGCCCTTGTTAGTGCCGTTGCTAGGGCCCTTTTTAGGGCCGTTGCTAGGGCCGTTGCTAGGGCCGTTGCTAGGGCCGTTGCTAGGGCCGTTGCTAGGGCCCTTGTTAGGGCCGTTGCTAGGGCCCCTGTTTGGGCCGTTGCTAGGGCCCTTGTTAGGGCCGTTGCTAGGGCCGTTGCTAGGTTCGTTGCTAGGGTTGTTCCTAGGGCCGTTTCAAGGGCCGTTGTTAGGGCCGTTGCTAGGGCCGTTGTTAGGGCCGTTGCTAGGGCCGTTGTTCGGGCCGTTGCTAGGGCAGTTTCTAGGGCCCTTGTTAGGGCCGTTGCTAGAGCCGTTGCTAGGGCCCTTGTTAGGGCCGTTGCTAGGGCCGTAGCAAGGGCCGTTGCTAGGGCCGTTGCTAGGGCCGTTTCTAGGGCCCTTGTTAGGGCCGTTGCTAGGACCGTTGCTAGGGCCCTTGTTAGGGCCGTTGCTAGGGCCGTTGCTAGAACCGTTGCTAGGGCCGTTGCTAGGGCCCTTGTTAGGACCGTTATAGGGCCGTAGCTAGGGCCGTTGCTAGGGCCGTTGCTAGGGCCCTTGTTAGGGCCGTTGCTAGGGCCCTTGTTAGGGCCGTTGCTAGGGCCCTTTTTAGGGCCGTTGCTAGGGCCGTTGCTAGGGCCGTTGCTAGGGCCCTTGTTAGGGCCGTTGCTAGGGCCGTTGCTAGGGCCGTTGCTAGGGCCGTTGCTAGGGCCCTTGTTAGGGCCGTTGCTAGGGCCGTTGCTAGGGAAGTTGCTAGGGCCGTTGCTAGGGCCCTTGTTAGGGCCGTTGCTAGGGCCGTTGCTAGGGCCCTTGTTAGGGCCGTTTCTAGGGCCGTTGCTAGGGCCGTTGCTAGGGCCGTTGCTAGGGCCGTTGCTAGGGCCCTTGTTAGGGCCGTTATAGGGCCGTAGCTAGGGCTGTTGCTTGGGCCGTTGCTAGGGCCCTTGTTAGGGCCGTTGCTAGGGCCCTTGTTAGGGCCGTTGCTAGGGCCCTTGTTAGGGCCGTTGCTAGGGCTGTTGCTAGGGCCGTTGTTAGGGCCGTTGCTAGGGCCGTTGCTAGGGCCCTTGTTAGGGCCGTTGCTAGGGCCGTTGCTAGGGCCGTTGCTAGGGCCGTTTCTAGGGCCCTTGTTAGGGCCGTTTCTAGGACCGTTGCTAGGGCCCTTGTTAGGGCCGTTGCTAGGGCCGTTGCTAGGGCCGTTGCTAGGGCCGTTGCTAGGGCCCTTGTTAGGACCGTTATAGGGCCGTAGCTAGGGCCGTTGCTAGGGCCGTTGCTAGGGCCCTTGTTAGGGCCGTTGCTAGGGCCCTTTTTAGGGCCGTTGCTAGGGCCGTTGCTAGGGCCGTTGCTAGGGCCCTTGTTAGGGCCGTTATAGGGCCGTAGCCTAGGGCTGTTGCTAGGGCCGTTGCTAGGGCCCTTGTTAGGGCCGTTGCTAGGGCCCTTGTTAGGGCCGTTGCTAGGGCCCTTGTTAGGGCCGTTGCTAGGGCCGTTGCTAGGGCCGTTGTTAGGACCGTTGCTAGGGCCGTTGCTAGGGCCCTTGTTAGGGCCGTTGCTAGGGCCGTTGCTAGGGCCCTTGTTAGGGCCGTTGCTAGGGCCGTTGCTAGGGAAGTTGCTAGGGCCGTTGCTAGGGCCCTTGTTAGGGCCGTTGCTAGGGCCGTAGCTAGGGCCGTTGCTAGGGCCGTTGCTAGGGCCCTTGTTAGGGCCGTTGATAGGGCTCTTGTTAGGGCCGTTGCTAGGGCCCTTGTTAGGGCCGTTGCTAGGGCCCTTGTTAGGGCCGTTGCTAGGGCCCTTGTTAGGGCCGTTGCTAGGGCCCTTGTTAGGGCCGTTGCTAGGGCCCTTGTTAGGGCCGTTGCTAGGGCCCTTGTTAGGGCCGTTGCTAGGGCCCTTGTTAGGGCCGTTGCTAGGGCCCTTGTTAGGACCGTTGCTAGGGCCCTTGTTAGGGCCGTTGCGAGGGCCGTTGCTAGGGCCGTTGCTAGGGTTGTTCCTAGGGCCGTTTCAAAGGCCGTTGTTAGGGCCGTTGCTAGGGCCCTTGTTAGGGCCGTTATAGGGCCGTTGCTAGGGCCGTTGCTAGGGCCGTTGTTAGGGCCGTTGCTAGGGCCGTTTCTAGGGCCCTTGTTAGGGCCGTTGCTAGGGCCGTTGCTAGGGCCCTTGTTAGTGCCGTTGCTAGGGCCGTTGCTAGGGCCGTTGCTAGGGCCGTTGCTAGGGCCCTTGTTAGGGCCGTTATAGGGCCGTAGCTAGGGCCGTTGCTAGGGCCGTTGCTAGGGCCCTTGTTAGGGCCGTTGCTAGGGCCCTTGTTAGGGCCGTTGCTAGGGCCCTTGTTAGGGCCGTTGCTAGGGCCGTTGCTAGGGCCGTTGTTAGGGCCGTTGCTAGGGCCGTTGCTAGGGCCCTTGTTAGGGCCGTTGCTAGGGCCGGAGCTAGGGCCGTTGCTAGGGCCCTTGTTAGGGCCGTTATAGGGCCGTAGCTAGGGCTGTTGCTAGGGCCGTTGCTAGGGCCCTTGTTAGGGCCGTTGCTAGGGCCCTTGTTAGGGCCGTTGCTAGGGCCGTTGCTAGGGCCGTTGTTAGGGCCGTTGCTAGGGCCGTTGCTAGGGCCCTTGTTAGGGCCGTTGCTAGGGCCGGAGCTAGGGCCGTTTCTAGGGCCGTTGTTAGGGCCGTTGCTAGGGCCGTTGCTAGGGCCCTTGTTAGGGCCGTTGCTAGGGCCCCTGTTAGGGCCGTTGTTAGGGCCCTTGTTAGGGCCGTTGCTAGGGCCGTTGCTAGGGCCGTTGCTAGGGTTGTTCCTAGGGCCGTTTCAAGGGCTGTTGTTAGGGCTGTTGCGAGGGCCGTTGTTAGGGCCGTTGCTAGGGCCGTTGCTAGGGCCGTTGTTCGGGCCGTTGCTAGGGCCGTTTCTAGGGCCATTGTTAGGGCCGTTGCTAGGGCCGTTGCTAGGGCCCTTGTTAGGGCCTTTGCTAGGGCCGTTGCTAGGGCCGTTGCTAGGGCCGTTGCTAGGGCCCTTGTTAGGACCGTTATAGGGCCGTAGCTAGGGCCGTTGCTAGGGCCGTTGCTAGGGCCCTTTTTAGGGCCGTTGCTAGGGCCCTTTTTAGGGCCGTTGCTAGGGCCGTTGCTAGGGCCGTTGCTAGGGCCCTTGTTAGGGCCGTTGCTAGGGCCGTTGTTAGGGCCGTTGCTAGGGCCGTTGCTAGGGCCGTTGCTAGGGCCGTTGCTAGGGCCGTTGCTAGGGCCGTTGCTAGGGCCCTTGTTAGGGCCGTTGCTAGGGCCGTAGCTAGGGCCGTTGCTAGGGCCGTTGCTAGGGCCCTTGTTAGGGCCGTTGATAGGGCCCTTGTTAGGGCCGTTGCTAGGGCCCTTGTTAGGGCCGTTGCTAGGGCCCTTGTTAGGGCCGTTGCTAGGGCCCTTGTTAGGGCCGTTGCTAGGGCCGTTGCTAGGGCCGTTGCTAGGGCCGTTGCTAGGGCCGTTGCTAGGGCCCTAGTTAGGGCCGTTGCTAGGGCCCTTGTTAGGGCCGTTGCTAGGGCCGTTGCTAGGGCCGTTGCTAGGGCCGTTGCTAGGGCCGTTGTTAGGGCCGTTGCTAGGGCCGTTTCTAGGGCCCTTGTTAGGGCCGTTGCTAGGGCCGTTGCTAGGGCCCTTGTTAGTGCCGTTGCTAGGGCCGTTGCTAGGGCCGTTGCTAGGGCCGTTGCTAGGGCCCTTGTTAGGGCCGTTATAGGGCCGTAGCTAGGGCTGTTGCTAGGGCCGTTGCTAGGGCCCTTGTTAGGGCCGTTGCTAGGGCCCTTGTTAGGGCCTTTGCTAGGGCCCTTGTTAGGGCCGTTGCTAGGGCCGTTGCTAGGGCCGTTGTTAGGGCCGTTGCTAGGGCCGTTGCTAGGGCCCTTGTTAGGGCCGTTATAGGGCCGTAGCTAGGGCTGTTGCTAGGGCCGTTGCTAGGGCCCTTGTTAGGGCCGTTGCTAGGGCCCTTGTTAGGGCCGTTACTAGGGCCCTTGTTAGGGCCGTTGCTAGGGCCGTTGCTAGGGCCGTTGTTAGGGCCGTTACTAGGGCCGTTGCTAGGGCCCTTGTTAGGGCCGTTGCTAGGGCCGGAGCTAGGGCCGTTGCTAGGGCCGTTGTTAGGGCCGTTGCTAGGGCCGTTGCTAGGGCCCTTGTTAGGGCCGTTGCTAGGGCCCCTGTTAGGGCCGTTGCTAGGGCCCTTGTTAGGGCCGTTGCTAGGGCCGTTGCTAGGGCCGTTGCTAGGGTTGTTCCTAGGGCCGTTTCAAGGGCCGTTGTTAGGGCCGTTGCTAGGGCCGTTGTTAGGGCCGTTGCTAGAGCCGTTGCTAGGGCCGTTAGTCGGGCCGTTGCTAGGGCCGTTTCTAGGGCCCTTGTTAGGGCCGTTGCTAGGGCCGTTGCTAGGGCCCTTGTTAGGGCCGTTGCTAGGGCCGTAGCAAGGGCCGTTGCTAGGGCTGTTGCTAGGGCCGTTTCTAGGGCCCTTGTTAGGGCCGTTGCTAGGACCGTTGCTAGGGCCCTTGTTAGGGCCGTTGCTATGGCCCTTGTTAGGGCCGTTGCTAGGGCCCCTGTTAGGGCCGTTGCTAGGGCCCTTGTTAGGGCCGTTGCTAGGGCCGTTGCTAGGGCCGTTGCTAGGGCCGTTGCTAGGGCCCTTGTTAGGGCCGTTGCTAGGGCCGTAGCTAGGGCCGTTGCTAGGGCCGTTGCTAGGGCCCTTGTTAGGGCCGTTGCTAGGGCCCTTGTTAGGGCCGTTGCTAGGGCCCTTGTTAGGGCCGTTGCTAGGGCCGTTGCTAGGGCCGTTGCTAGGGCCGTTGCTAGGGTTGTTCCTAGGGCCGTTTCAAAGGCCGTTGTTAGGGCCGTTGCTAGGGCCGTTGCTAGGGCCGTTGCTAGGGTTGTTCCTTGGGCCGTTTCAAAGGCCGTTGTTAGGGCCGTTGCTAGGGCCGTTGTTAGGGCCGTTGCTAGGGCCGTTGCTAGGGCCGTTGCTAGGGTTGTTCCTAGGGCCCTTTCAAAGGCCGTTGTTAGGGCCGTTTCTAGGGCCCTTGTTAGGGCCGTTGCTAGGGCCGTTGCTAGGGCCCTTGTTAGTGCCGTTGCTAGGGCCGTTGCTAGGGCCGTTGCTAGGGCCGTTGCTAGGGCCCTTGTTAGGGCCGTTGCTAGGGCCGTTGCTAGGGCCCTTGTTAGTGCCGTTGCTAGGGCCGTTGCTAGGGCCGTTGCTAGGGCCGTTGCTAGGGCCCTTGTTAGGGCCGTTATAGGGCCGTACTAGGGCTGTTGCTAGGGCCGTTGCTAGGGCCCTTGTTAGGGCCGTTGCTAGGGCCCTTGTTAGGGCCGTTGCTAGGGCCCTTGTTAGGGCCGTTGCTAGGGCCGTTGCTAGGGCCGTTGTTAGGGCCGTTGCTAGGGCCGTTGCTAGGGCCCTTGTTAGGGCCGTTGCTAGGGCCGGAGCTAGGGCCGTTGCTAGGGCCGTTGTTAGGGCCGTTGCTAGGGCCGTTGCTAGGGCCGTTGTTAGGGCCGTTGCTAGGGCCGTTTCTAGGGCCCTTGTTAGGGCCGTTGCTAGGGCCGTTGCTAGGGCCCTTGTTAGTGCCGTTGCTAGGGCCGTTGCTAGGGCCGTTGCTAGGGCCGTTGCTAGGGCCCTTGTTAGGGCCGTTATAGGGCCGTAGCTAGGGCTGTTGCTAGGGCCGTTGCTAGGGCCCTTGTTAGGGCCGTTGCTAGGGCTCTTGTTAGGGCCGTTGCTAGGGCCCTTGTTAGGGCCGTTGCTAGGGCCGTTGCTAGGGCCGTTGTTAGGGCCGTTGCTAGGGCCGTTGCTAGGGCCCTTGTTAGGGCCGTTATAGGGCCGTAGCTAGGGCTGTTGCTAGGGCCGTTGCTAGGGCCCTTGTTAGGGCCGTTGCTAGGGCCCTTGTTAGGGCCGTTGCTAGGGCCCTTGTTAGGGCCGTTGCTAGGGCCGTTGCTAGGGCCGTTGTTAGGGCCGTTGCTAGGGCCGTTGCTAGGGCCCTTGTTAGGGCCGTTGCTAGGGCCGGAGCTAGGGCCGTTGCTAGGGCCGTTGTTAGGGCCGTTGCTAGGGCCGTTGCTAGGGCCCTTGTCAGGGCCGTTGCTAGGGCCGTTGCTAGGGCCGTTGCTAGGGTTGTTTATAGGGCCGTTTCAAGGGCCGTTGTTAGGGCCGTTGCTAGGGCCGTTGTTAGGGCCGTTGCTAGGGCCGTTGCTAGGGCCGTTGTTCGGGCCGTTGCTAGGGCCGTTTCTAGGGCCCTTGTTAGGGCCGTTGCTAGGGCCGTTGCTAGGGCCCTTGTTAGGGCCGTTGCTAGGGCCGTAGCAAGGGCCGTTGCTAGGGCCGTTGCTAGGGCCGTTTCTAGGGCCCTTGTTAGGGCCGTTGCTAGGACCGTTGCTAGGGCCCTTGTTAGGGCCGTTGCTAGGGCCGTTGCTAGGGCCGTTGCTAGGGCCGTTGCTAGGGCCCTTGTTAGGACCGTTATAGGGCCGTAGCTAGGGCCGTTGCTAGGGCCGTTGCTAGGGCCCTTGTTAGGGCCGTTGCTAGGGCCCTTGTTTGGGCCGTTGCTAGGGCCCTTTTTAGGGCCGTTTCTAGGGCCGTTGCTAGGGCCGTTGCTAGGGCCCTTGTTAGGGCCGTTGCTAGGGCCGTTGCTAGGGCCGTTGCTAGGGCCCTTGTTAGGGCCGTTGCTAGGGCCGTTGCTAGGGTCGTTGCTAGGGCCGTTGCTAGGGCCCTTGTTAGGTCCGTTGCTAGGGCCGTAGCTAGGGCCGTTGCTAGGGCCGTTGCTAGGGCCCTTGTTAGGGCCGTTGATAGGGCTCTTGTTAGGGCCGTTGCTAGGGCCCTTGTTAGGGCCGTTGCTAGGGCCCTTGTTAGGGCCGTTGCTAGGGCCCTTGTTAGGGCCGTTGCTAGGGCCGTTGCTAGGGCCGTTGCTAGGGCCGTTCCTAGGGCCGTTGCTAGGGCCCTTGTTAGGGCCGTTGCTAGGGCCCTTGTTAGGGCCGTTGCTAGGGCCGTTGTTAGGGCCGTTGCTAGGGCCGTTGCTAGGGCCGTTGTTAGGGCCGTTGCTAGGGCCGTTGCTAGGGCCCTTGTTAGGGTAGTTGCTAGGGCCGTTGCTAGGGCCCTTGTTAGGGCCGTTGCTAGGGCCGTTGCTAGGGCCGTTGTTAGGGCCGTTGCTAGGGCCGTTGCTAGGGCCCTTGTTAGGGCCGTTGCTAGGGCCGGAGCTAGGGCCGTTGCTAGGGCCCTTGTTAGGGCCGTTGCTAGGGCCCTTGTTAGGGCCGTTGCTAGGGCCCTTGTTAGGGCCGTTGCTAGGGCCCTTGTTAGGGCCGTTGCTAGGGCCCTTGTTAGGGCCGTTGCTAGGGCCCTTGTTAGGGCCGTTGCTAGGGCCGTTGGTAGGGCCGTTGCTAGGGCCGTTTCTAGGGCCGTTTCTAGGGCCGTTGCTAGGGCCGTTGCTAGGGTTGTTCCTAGGGCCGTTTCAAGGGCCCTTGTTAGGGCCGTTGCTAGGGCCCTTGTTAGGGCCGTTGCTAGGGCCGTTGCTAGGGCCGTTGCTAGGGTTGTTCCTAGGGCCGTTTCAAGGGCCGTTGTTAGGGCCGTTGCTAGGGCCCTTGTTAGGGCCGTTGCTAGGGCCGTTGCTAGGGCCGTTGCTAGGGCCGTTGCTAGGGCTCTTGTTAGGACCGTTATAGGGCCGTAGCTAGGGCCGTTGCTAGGGCCGTTGCTAGGGCCCTTGTTAGGGCCGTTGCTAGGGCCCTTGTTAGGGCCGTTGCTAGGGCCCTTTTTAGGGCCGTTTCTAGGGCCGTTGCTAGGGCCGTTGCTAGGGCCGTTGCTAGGGCCCTTGTTAGGGCCGTTATAGGGCCGTAGCTTGGGCCGTGGTTAGGGCAGTTGCTAGGGCCATTGTTAGGGCCGTTGCTAGGGCCTTTGTTAGGGCCGTTGCTAGGGCCGTTGCTAGGGCCGTTGCTAGGGCCGTTGCTAGGGTCGTTGCTAGGGCCGTGGTTAGGGCCATTGTTAGGGCCGTTGCTAGGGCCGTTGCTACGGCCGTTGCTAGGGCCGTTTCTAGGGCCATTGCTAGGGCCCTTGTTAGGGCCGTTGCCAGGGCCGTTGCTAGGGCCGTTGCTAGGGCCGTTGCTAGGGTTGTTCCTAGGGCTGTTTCAAGGGCCGTTGTTAGGGCCGTTGCTAGGGCCGTTGTTAGGGCCGTTGTTAGGGCCGTTGCTAGGGCCGTTTCTAGGGCCCTTGTTAGGGCCGTTGCTAGGGCCGTTGCTAGGGCCCTTGTTAGGGCCGTTGCTAGGGCCGTAGCTATGGCCGTTGCTAGGGCCGTTGCTAGGGCCGTTTCTAGGGCCCTTGTTAGGGCCGTTGCTAGGGCCGTTGCTAGGGCCCTTGTTAGGGCCGTTGCTAGGGCCGTTGCTAGGGCTGTTGCTAGGGCCGTTGCTAGGGCCCTTGTTAGGGCCGTTGCTAGGGCCGTAGCTAGGGCCGTTGCTAGGGCCGTTGCTAGGGCCGTTTCTAGGGCCCTTGTTAGGGCCGTTGCTAGGGCCGTTGCTAGGGCCCTTGTTAGGGCCGTTGCCAGGGCCGTTGCTAGGGCCGTTGCTAGGGCCGTTGCTAGGGCCCTTGTTAGGGCCGTTATAGGGCCGTAGCTAGGGCCGTGGTTAGGGCAGTTGCTAGGGCCATTGTTAGGGCCGTTGCTAGGGCCCTTGTTAGGGCCGTTGCTAGGGCCGTAGCTAGGGCCGTTGCTAGGGCCGATGCTAGGGCCGTTTCTAGGGCCCTTGTTAGGGCCGTTGCTAGGGCCCTTGTTAGGGCCGTTGCTAGGGCCGTTGCTAGGGCCGTTGCTAGGGCCGTTGCTAGGGCCGTTGCTAGGGCCCTTGTTAGGGCCGTTGCTAGGGCCCTTGTTAGGGCCGTTGCTAGGGCCCATGTTAGGGCCGTTGCTAGGGCCCTTGTTAGGGCCGTTGCTAGGGCCCTTGTTAGGGCCGTTGCTAGGGCCGTTGTTAGGGCCGTTGCTAGGGCCGTTGCTAGGGCCGTTGCTAGGGTTGTTCCTAGGGCCGTTTCAAAGGCCGTTGTTAGGGCCGTTGCTAGGGCCGTTGTTAGGGCCGTTGCTAGGGCCGTTGCTAGGGCCGTTGTTAGGGCCGTTGCTAGGGCCGTTTCTAGGGCCCTTGTTAGGGCCGTTGCTAGGGCCGTTGCTAGGGCCCTTGTTAGTGCCGTTGCTAGGGCCGTTGCTAGGGCCGTTGCTAGGGCCGTTGCTAGGGCCCTTGTTAGGGCCGTTATAGGGCCGTAGCTAGGGCTGTTGCTAGGGCCGTTGCTAGGGCCCTTGTTAGGGCCGTTGCTAGGGCCCTTGTTAGGGCCGTTGCTAGGGCCCTTGTTAGGGCCGTTGCTAGGGCCCTTGTTAGGGCCGTTGCTAGGGCCCTTGTTAGGGCCGTTGCTAGGGCCCTTGTTAGGGCCGTTGCTAGGGCCGTTGCTAGGGCCGTTGTTAGGGCCGATGCTAGGGCCGTTGCTAGGGCCCTTGTTAGGGCCGTTGCTAGGGCCGTATCTATGGCCGTTGCTAGGGCCGTTGCTAGGGCCGTTGCTAGGGCCCTTGTTAGGGCCGTTGCTAGGGCCCTTGTTAGGGCCGTTGCTAGGGCCCTTGTTAGGGCCGTTGCTAGGGCCGTTGTTAGGGCCGTTGCTAGGGCCGTTGCTAGGGCAGTTGCTAGGGCCGTTGCTAGGGCCGTTGCTAGGGCCTTTGTTAGGGCCGTTGCTAGGGCCGTTGCTAGGGCTGTTGCTAGGGCCGTTGCTAGGGCCTTTGTTAGGGCCGTTGCTAGGGCCGTTTCTAGGGCCGTTTCTAGGGTTGTTCCTAGGGCTGTTTCAAGGGCCGTTGTTAGGGCCGTTGCTAGGGCCGTTGTTAGGGCCGTTGTTAGGGCCGTTGCTAGGGCCGTTTCTAGGGCCCTTGTTAGGGCCGTTGCTATGGTTGTTCCTAGGGCTGTTTCAAGGGCCCTTGTTAGGGCCGTTGCTAGGGCCCTTGTTAGTGCCGTTGCTAGGGCCCTTGTTAGGGCCGTTGCTAGGGCCGTTGCTAGGGCCGTTGCTAGGGCCGTTGCTAGGGCCCTTGTTAGGGCCGTTGCTAGGGCCCTTGTTAGGGCCGTTGCTAGGGCCCTTGTTAGGGCCGTTGCTAGGGCCGTTGCTAGGGCCGTTGCTAGGGTTGTTCCTAGGGCTGTTTCAAGGGCCGTTGTTAGGGCCGTTGCTAGGGCCGTTGTTATGGCCGTTGTTAGGGCCGTTGCTAGGGCCGTTTCTAGGGCCCTTGTTAGGGCCGTTGCTAGGGCCGTTGCTAGGGCCCTTGTTAGGGCCGTTGCTAGGGCCGTAGCTATGGCCGTTGCCAAGGCCGTTGCTAGGGCCGTTTCTAGGGCCCTTGTTAGGGCCGTTGCTAGGGCCGTTGCTAGGGCCCTTGTTAGGGCCGTTGCTAGGGCCGTTGCTAAGGCCGTTGCTAGGGCCCTTGTTAGGGCCGTTATAGGGCCGTAGCTAGGGCCGTGGTTAGGGCAGTTGCTAGGGCCATTGTTAGGGCCGTTGCTAGGGCCTTTGTTAGGGCCGTTGCTAGGGCCGTTGCTAGGGCCGTTGCTAGGGCCGTTGCTAGGGCCGTTGCTAGGGCCGTGGTTAGGGCCATTGTTAGGGCCGTTGCTAGGGCCGTTGCTAGGGCCGTTGCTAGGGCTGTTGTTAGGGCCGTTCCTAGGGCCGTTGTTAGGGCCGTTGCTAGGGCCGTTAATAGGGCCGTTGTTAGGGCCGTGGCTAGGGCCGTTGCTAGGGCCGTGGTTAGGGCAGTTGCTAGGGCCATTGCTAGGGCCGTTGCTAGGGCCGTTTCTAGGGCCGTTGCTAGGGCCTTTGTTAGGGCCGTTGCTAGGGCCGTTTCTAGGGCCGTTGCTAGGGCCGTGGTTAGGGCCATTGTTAGGGCCGTTGCTAGGGCCGTTGCTAGGGCCGTTGCTAGGGCCCTTGTTAGGGCCGTTGCTAGGGCCCTTGTTAGGGCCGTTATAGGGCCGTAGCTAGGGCCGTGGTTAGAGCAGTTGCTAGGGCCATTGTTAGGGCCGTTTCTAGGGCCTTTGTTAGGGCCGTTGCTAGGGCCGTTGCTAGGGCCGTTGCTAGGGCCGTTGCTAGGGCCGTTGCTAGGGCCGTGGTTAGGGCCATTGTTAGGGCCGTTGCTAGGGCCATTGCTAGGGCCGTTGCTAGGGCTGTTGTTAGGGCCGTTCCTAGGGCCGTTGTTAGGGCCGTTTCTAGGGCCGTTGCTAGGGCCGTTGTTAGGGCCGTTGCTAGGGCCGTTGCTAGGGCCGTGGTTAGGGCAGTTGCTAGGGCCGTTGCTAGGGCCGTTGCTAGGGCCGTTTATAGGGCCGTAGCTAGGGCCGTGGTTAGGGCCATTGTTAGGGCCGTTGCTAGGGCCATTGTTAGGGCCATTCCTAGGGCCGTTGTTAGGGCCGTTGCTAGGGCCGTTGTTAGGGCCGTTGCAAGGGCCGTTTTTAGGGCCGTTGCTAGGGCCTTTGTTAGGGCCGTTGCTAGGGCCGTTGCTAGGGCCGTTGCTAGGGCCGTTTCTAGGGCCGTTGCTAGGGCCCTTGTTAGGGCCGTTGCTAGGGCCCTTGTTAGTGCCGTTGCTAGGGCCCTTGTTAGGGCCGTTGCTAGGGCCGTTGCTAGGGCCGTTGCTAGGGCCCTTGTTAGGGCCGTTGCTAGGGCCCTTGTTAGGGCCGTTGCTAGGGCCCTTGTTAGGGCCGTTGCTAGGGCCGTTGCTAGGGCCGTTGCTAGGGTTGTTCCTAGGGCTGTTTCAAGGGCCGTTGTTAGGGCCGTTGCTAGGGCCCTTGTTAGGGCCGTTGTTAGGGCCGTTGCTAGGGCCGTTTCTAGGGCCCTTGTTAGGGCCGTTGCTAGGGCCGTTGCTAGGGCCCTTGTTAGGGCCGTTGCTAGGGCCGTAGCTATGGCCGTTGCTAGGGCCGTTGCTAGGGCCGCTTCTAGGGCCCTTGTTAGGGCCGTTGCTAGGGCCGTTGCTAGGGCCCTTGTTAGGGCCGTTGCTAGGGCCGTTGCTAGGGCCGTTGCTAGGGCCGTTGCTAGGGCCCTTGTTAGGGCCGTTAGAGGGCCGTAGCTAGGGCCGTGGTTAGGGCAGTTGCTAGGGCCATTGTTAGGGCCGTTGCTAGGGCCTTTGTTAGGGCCGTTGCTAGGGCCGTTGCTAGGGCCGTTGCTAGGGCCGTTGCTAGGGCCGTTGCTAGGGCCGTGGTTAGGGCCATTGTTAGGGCCGTTGCTAGGGCCGTTGCTAGGGCCGTTGCTAGGGCTGTTGTTAGGGCCGTTCCTAGGGCCGTTGTTAGGGCCGTTGCTAGGGCCGTTGCTAGGGCCGTTGTTAGGGCCGTGGCTAGGGCCGTTGCTAGGGCCGTGGTTAGGGCAGTTGCTAGGGCCGTTGCTAGGGCCGTTGCTAGGGCCGTGGTTAGGGCCATTGTTAGGGCCGTTGCTAGGGCCGTTGCTAGGGCCCTTGTTAGGGCCGTTGCTAGGGCCGTAGCTATGGCCGTTGCTAGGGCCGTTGCTAGGGCCCTTGTTAGGGCCGTTGCTAGGGCGGTTGCTAGGGCCGTTGCTAGGGCCGTTGCTAGGGCCCTTGTTAGGGCCGTTATAGGGCCGTAGCTAGGGCCGTGGTTAGGGCAGTTGCTAGGGCCATTGTTAGGGCCGTTGCTAGGGCCGTTGCTAGGGCCGTTGCTAGGGCCGTTGCTAGGGCCGTGGTTAGGGCCATTGTTAGGGCCGTTGCTAGGGCCGTTGCTAGGGCCGTTGCTAGGGCTGTTGTTAGGGCCGTTCCTAGGGCCGTTGTTAGGGCCGTTGCTAGGGCCGTTGCTAGGGCCGTTGTTAGGGCCGTGGCTAGGGCCGTTGCTAGGGCCGTGGTTAGGGCCATTGTTAGGGCCGTTGCTAGGGCCGTTGTTAGGGCAGTTGCTAGGGCCGTTGCTAGGGCCGTTGCTAGGGCCATTGCTAGGGCCGTTTCTAGGGCCGTTGCTAGGGCCGTGGTTAGGGCCATTGTTAGGGCCGTTGCTAGGGCCGTTGCTAGGGCCGTTGCTAGGGCCCTTGTTAGGGCCGTTATAGGGCCGTTGTTAGGGCCGTTGCTAGGGCCGTTGCTAGGGCCGTTGTTAGGGCCGTGGCTAGGGCCGTTGCTAGGGCCGTGGTTAGGGCAGTTGCTAGGGCCGTTGCTAGGGCCGTTGCTAGGGCCGTTTCTAGGGCCGTTGCTAGGGCCTTTGTTAGGGCCGTTGCTAGGGCCGTTGCTAGGGCCGTTGCTAGGACCGTTTCTAGGGCCGTTGCTAGGGCCGTGGTTAGGGCCATTGTTAGGGCCGTTGCTAGGGCCGTTGTTAGGGCCGTTGCAAGGGCCGTTTTTAGGGCCGTTGCTAGGGCCTTTGTTAGGGCCGTTGCTAGGGCCGTTGCTAGTGCCGTTGCTAGGGCCGTTTCTAGGGCCGTTGCTAGGGCCGTGGTTAGGGCCATTGTTAGGGCCGTTGCTAGGGCCGTTGCTAGGGCCGTTGCTAGGGCCGTTGTTAGGGCCGTTCCTAGGGCCGTTGTTAGGGCCGTTGCTAGGGCCGTTGCAAGGGCCGTTGCTAGGGCCGTTGCTAGGGCCCTTGTTAGGGCCGTTGCTAGGGCCGTTGCTAGGGCAGATGCTAGGGCCGTTGCTAGGGCCCTTGTTAGGGCCGTTGCTAGGGCCGTTGCTAGGGCCGTTGCTAGGGCCGTTGCTAGGGCCCTTGTTAGGGCCGTTGCTAGGGCCGTAGCTAGGGCCATTGCTAGGGCCCTTGCTAGGGCCGTTGCTAGGGCCCTTGTTAGGGCCGTTGCTAGGGCCCTTGTTAGGGCCGTTGCTAGGGCCCTTGTTAGGGCCGTTGCTAGGGCCGTTGCTAGGGCCGTTGCTAGGGCCGTTGCTAGGGCCGTTGCTAGGGCCCTTGTTAGGGCCATTGCTAGGGCCCTTGTTAGGGCCGTTGCTAGGGCCCTTGTTAGGGCCGTTGCTAGGGCCGTTGCTAGGGCCGTTGCTAGGGTTGTTCCTAGGGCTGTTTCAAGGGCCGTTGTTAGGGCCGTTGCTAGGGCCGTTGTTAGGGCCGTTGTTAGGGCCGTTGCTAGGGCCGTTTCTAGGGCCCTTGTTAGGGCCGTTGCTAGGGCCCTTGCTAGGGCCCTTGTTAGGGCCGTTGCTAGGGCCGTTGCTAAGGCCGTTGCTAGGGCCCTTGTTAGGGCCGTTATAGGGCCGTAGCTAGGGCCGTGGTTAGGGCAGTTGCTAGGGCCATTGTTAGGGCCGTTGCTAGGGCCTTTGTTAGGGCCGTTGCTAGGGCCGTTGCTAGGGCCGTTGCTAGGGCCGTGGCTAGGGCCGTTGCTAGGGCCGTGGTTAGGGCCGTTGCTAGGGCCATTGCTAGGGCCGTTGCTAGGGCCGTTTCTAGGGCCGTTGCTAGGGCCTTTGTTAGGGCCGTTGCTAGGGCCCTTGTTAGGGCCGTTGCTAGGGCCCATGTTAGGGCCGTTGCTAGGGCCGTTGCTAGGGCCGTTGCTAGGGTTGTTCCTAGGGCCGTTTCAAAGGCCGTTGTTAGGGCCGTTGCTAGGGCCGTTGTTAGGGCCGTTGCTAGGGCCGTTGCTAGGGCCGTTGTTAGGGCCGTTGCTAGGGCCGTTTCTAGGGCCCTTGTTAGGGCCGTTGCTAGGGCCGTTGCTAGGGACCTTGTTAGTGCCGTTGCTAGGGCCGTTGCTAGGGCCCTTGTTAGGGCCGTTGCTAGGGCCGTTGCTAGGGCCGTTGCTAGGGCCCTTGTTAGGGCCATTGCTAGGGCCCTTGTTAGGGCCGTTGCTAGGGCCCTTGTTAGGGCCGTTGCTAGGGCCCTTGTTAGGGCCGTTGCTAGGGCCGTTGTTAGGGCCGTTGCTAGGGCCGTTGCTAGGGCTGTTGTTAGGGCCGTTGCTAGGGCCGTTGCTAGGGCCCTTGTTAGGGCAGTTGCTAGGGCCGTTGCTAGGGCCGTTGCTAGGGCCTTTGTTAGGGCCGTTGCTAGGGCCGTTGCTAGGGCCGTTGCTAGGGCCGTTGCTAGGGCCTTTGTTAGGGCCGTTGCTAGGGCCGTTTCTAGGGCCGTTTCTAGGGCCGTTGCTAGGGCCGTTGCTAGGGTTGTTCCTAGGGCCGTTTCAAGGGCCCTTGTTAGGGCCGTTGCTAGGGCCCTTGTTAGTGCCGTTGCTAGGGCCCTTGTTAGGGCCGTTGCTAGGGCCGTTGCTAGGGCCGTTGCTAGGGCCGTTGCTAGGGCCGTTGCTAGGGCCCTTGTTAGGGCCGTTGCTAGGGCCCCTGTTTGGGCCGTTGCTAGGGCCCTTGTTAGGGCCGTTGCTAGGGCCGTTGCTAGGTTCGTTGCTAGGGTTGTTCCTAGGGCCGTTTCAAGGGCCGTTGTTAGGGCCGTTGCTAGGGCCGTTGTTAGGGCCGTTGCTAGGGCCGTTGTTCGGGCCGTTGCTAGGGCAGTTTCTAGGGCCCTTGTTAGGGCCGTTGCTAGAGCCGTTGCTAGGGCCCTTGTTAGGGCCGTTGCTAGGGCCGTAGCAAGGGCCGTTGCTAGGGCCGTTGCTAGGGCCGTTTCTAGGGCCCTTGTTAGGGCCGTTGCTAGGACCGTTGCTAGGGCCCTTGTTAGGGCCGTTGCTAGGGCCGTTGCTAGAACCGTTGCTAGGGCCGTTGCTAGGGCCCTTGTTAGGACCGTTATAGGGCCGTAGCTAGGGCCGTTGCTAGGGCCGTTGCTAGGGCCCTTGTTAGGGCCGTTGCTAGGGCCCTTGTTAGGGCCGTTGCTAGGGCCCTTTTTAGGGCCGTTGCTAGGGCCGTTGCTAGGGCCGTTGCTAGGGCCCTTGTTAGGGCCGTTGCTAGGGCCGTTGCTAGGGCCGTTGCTAGGGCCGTTGCTAGGGCCCTTGTTAGGGCCGTTGCTAGGGCCGTTGCTAGGGAAGTTGCTAGGGCCGTTGCTAGGGCCCTTGTTAGGGCCGTTGCTAGGGCCGTTGCTAGGGCCCTTGTTAGGGCCGTTGCTAGGGCCGTTGCTAGGGCCGTTGCTAGGGCCGTTGCTAGGGCCGTTGCTAGGGCCCTTGTTAGGGCCGTTATAGGGCCGTAGCTAGGGCTGTTGCTAGGGCCGTTGCTAGGGCCCTTGTTAGGGCCGTTGCTAGGGCCCTTGTTAGGGCCGTTGCTAGGGCCCTTGTTAGGGCCGTTGCTAGGGCTGTTGCTAGGGCCGTTGTTAGGGCCGTTGCTAGGGCCGTTGCTAGGGCCCTTGTTAGGGCCGTTGCTAGGGCCGGAGCTAGGGCCGTTGCTAGGGCCGTTGTTAGGGCCGTTGCTAGGGCCGTTGCTAGGGCCGTTGCTAGGGCCGTTGCTAGGGCCGTTTCTAGGGCCCTTGTTAGGGCCGTTGCTAGGGCCGTTGCTAGGGCCCTTGTTAGTGCCGTTGCTAGGGCCGTTGCTAGGGCCGTTGCTAGGGCCGTTGCTAGGGCCCTTGTTAGGGCCGTTATAGGGCCGTAGCTAGGGCTGTTGCTAGGGCCGTTGCTAGGGCCCTTGTTAGGGCCGTTGCTAGGGCCCTTGTTAGGGCCGTTGCTAGGGCCCTTGTTAGGGCCGTTGCTAGGGCTGTTGCTAGGGCCGTTGTTAGGGCCGTTGCTAGGGCCGTTGCTAGGGCCATTGTTAGGGCCGTTATAGGGCCGTAGCTAGGGCTGTTGCTAGGGCCGTTGCTAGGGCCCTTGTTAGGGCCGTTGCTAGGGCCCTTGTTAGGGCCGTTGCTAGGGCCCTTGTTAGGGCCGTTGCTAGGGCCGTTGCTAGGGCCGTTGTTAGGGCCGTTGCTAGGGCCGTTGCTAGGGCCCTTGTTAGGGCCGTTGCTAGGGCCGGAGCTAGGGCCGTTGCTACGGCCGTTGTTAGGGCCGTTGCTAGGGCCGTTGCTAGGGCCCTTGTTAGGGCCGTTGCTAGGGCCCCTGTTAGGGCCGTTGTTAGGGCCCTTGTTAGGGCCGTTGCTAGGGCCGTTGCTAGGGTTGTTCCTAGGGCCGTTTCAAGGGCCGTTGTTAGGGCCGTTGCTAGGGCCGTTGTTCGGGCCGTTGCTAGGGCCGTTTCTAGGGCCATTGTTAGGGCCGTTGGTAGGGCCGTTGCTAGGGCCCTTGTTAGGGCCGTTGCTAGGGCCGTAGCAAGGGCCGTTGCAAGGGCCGTTGCTAGGGCCGTTTCTAGGGCCCTTGTTAGGGCCGTTTCTAGGACCGTTGCTAGGGCCCTTGTTAGGGCCGTTGCTAGGGCCGTTGCTAGGGCCGTGGTTAGGGCCGTTGTTAGGGCCGTTGCTAGGGCCGTTGCTAGGGCCGTTGCTAGGGCCGTTGTTAGGTCCGTTCCTAGGGCCGTTGTTAGGGCCGTTGCTAGGGCCGTTGGTAGGGCCGTTGCAAGGGCCGTTGTTAGGGCCGTTGCTAGGGCCCTTGTTAGGGCCGTTGCTAGGGCCCTTTTTAGGGCCGTTTCAAGGGCCGTTGCTAGGGCCGTTGCTAGGTCCCTTGTTAGGGCCGTTGCTAGGGCCGTTGCTAGGGCCGTTGCTAGGGCCGTTGCTAGGGCCCTTATTAGGGCCGTTGCTAGGGCCGTTGCTAGGGCCGTTGCTAGGGCCGTTGCTAGGGCCCTTTTTAGGGCCATTGCTAGGGCCGTAGCTAGGGCCGTTGCTAGGGCCGTTGGTCGGGCCCTTGTTAGGGCCGTTGATAGGGCCCTTGTTAGGGCCGTTGCTAGGGCCCTTGTTAGGGCCGTTGCTAGGGCCCTTGTTAGGGCCGTTGCTAGGGCCCTTGTTAGGGCCGTTGCTAGGGCCCTTGTTAGGGCCGTTGCTAGGGACGTGGCTAGGGCCGTTGTGAGGGCCGTTGCTAGGGCCGTTGCTAGGGCTGTTGCAAGGGCTGTTGTTAGGGCCGTTGCTAGGGCTTTTTTTAGGGCCGTTGCTAGGGCCGTTGCTAGGGCCGTTGCTAGGGCCGTTGCTAGGGCCTTTGCTAGGGCCGTTGTTAGGGCCGTTCCTAGGGCCGTTGTTAGGGCCGTTGCTAGGGCCGTTCGTAGGGCCGTTGCAAGGGCCGTTGTTAGGGCCGTTGCTAGGGCCCTTGTTAGGGCCGTTGCTAGGTACGTGGCTAGGGCCGTTGATAGGGCCGTTGCTAGGGCCGTTGCTAGGGCTGTTGCAAGGGCTGTTGTTAGGGCCGTTGCTAGGGCTTTTTTTAGGGCCGTTGCTAGGGCCGTTGCTAGGGCCGTTGCTAGGGCCATTTTTATGGCCGTTGCTAGGGCCGTAGATAGGGCCGTTGCTAGGGCCGTTGCTAGGGCCGTTGCTAGGGCTCTTGTTAGGGCCGTTGCTAGGGCCCTTGTTAGGGCCGTTGCTAGGGCCCTTGTTAGGGCCGTTGCTAGGGCCGTTGCTAGGGCCGTTGTTAGGGCCGTTGTTAGGGCCCTTGTTAGGGCCGTTGCTAGGGCCGTTGCTAAGGCCGTTGTTAGGGCCGTTGCTAGGGCCGTTGCTAGGGCCGTTGTTAAAGCCGTTGCTAGGGCCGTTGCTAGGGCCGTTGCTAGGGCCGTTGTTTTGGCCATTGTTAGGGCCGTTGCTAGGGCCGTTGTTAGGGCCGTTGCTAGGGCCGTTGCTAGGGCCGTTCTTAGGGCCGTTGCTAGGGCCGTTGCTAGGGCCGTGGTTAGGGCCGTTGCTAGGGCCGTTGCTAGGGCCGTTGCTAGGGCCGTTCCTAGGGCCGTTGTTAGGGCCGTTGCAAGGGCCGTTGTTAGGGCCGTTGCTAGGGCCCTTGTTAGGGCCGTTGCTAGGGACGTGGCTAGGGCCGTTGATAGGGCCGTTTCTAGGGCCGTTGCTAGGGCTGTTGCAAGGGCTGTTGTTAGGGCCGTTGCTAGTGCTTTTTTTAGGGCCGTTGCTAGGGCCGTTGCTAGGGCCGTTGCTAGGGCCGTTGTTAGTACCGTTGCTAGGGCCGTTGCTAGGGCCGATGCTAGGGCCCTTGTTAGGGCCGTTGCTAGGGCCATTGCTAGGGCCGTTGCTAGGGCCGTTGCTAGGGCCATTTTTATGGCCGTTGCTAGGGCCGTAGCTAGGGCCGTTGCTAGGGCCGTTGCTAGGGCCGTTGCTAGGGCCCTTGTTAGGGCCGTTGCTAGGGCCCTTGTTAGGGCCGTTGCTAGGGCCCTTGTTAGGGCCGTTGCTAGGGCCGTTGCTAGGGCCGTTGCTAGGGCCGTTGCTAGGGCCTTTTCTAGGGCCGTTGCTAGGGCCGTTGCTAGGGCCGTTGCTAGGGCCGTTGCTAGGGCCGTTGCTAGGGCCGTTGCTAGAGCCGTTGCTAGGGCCGTTGCTAGGGCCATTGCTAGGGCCTTTGCTAGGGCCGTTGCTAGGGCCGTTGCTAGGTCCGTTGCTAGGGCCGTTGCTAGGGCCGTTGCTAGGGCCGTTGCTAGGGCCGTTGCTAGGGCCGTTGCTAGGGCCGTTGCTAGGGCCGTTGCTTGGGCCGTTGCTAGGGCCGTTGCTAGGGCCGTTGCAAGGGCCCTTGTTAGGGCCGTTGCTAGTGCCGTTGTTAGGGCCGTTGCTAGGGCTGTTGCTAGGGCCGTTGCAATACCCTTGTTAGGGTCGTTGCTAGTGCCGTTGTTAGGGCCGTTGCTAGGGCCGTTGCTAGGGCCGTTGCTAGGGCCGTTGTTAGGGCCGTTGTTAGGGCCGTTGTTAGGGCCGTTGCTAGGGCCGTTGTTAGGGCCCTTGTTAGGGCCGTTGCTAGGGCCGTTGTTAGGGCCGTTGTTAGGGCCCTTGTTAGGGCCATTGCTAGGGCTTTTGTTAGGGCCGTTGCTAGGGCCGTTTCTAGGGCCGTTGTTAGGGCCGTTGTTAGGGCCCTTGTTAAAGCCGTTGCTATGGCCGTTGCTAGGGCCGTTGTTAGGGCCGTTGCTAGGGCCCTTGTTAGGGCCGTTGCTAGGGCCGTTGCTAGGGCCGTTGCTAGGGCCGTTGCTAGGGCCGTTGTTAGGGCCGTTGTTAGGGCCGTTGTTAGGGCCGTTGCTAGGGCCGTTGCAAGGGCCGTTGTTAGGGCCGTTGCTACGGCCGTTGCTATGGCCGTTGCTAGGGCCATTGTAAGGGCCGTTGCTAGGGCCGTTGCTAGGGCCGTTGCTAGGGCCCTTGCAAGGGCCGTTGTTAGGGGCGTTGCTAGGGCCGTTGCTAGGGCCGTTGCTAGGGCCGTTGCTAGGGCCGTTGCAAGGGCCGATGTTAGGGCCGTTGGTAGGGCCGTTGTTACGGCCGTTGCTAGGGCCGTTGTTAGGGCCGTTGCTAGGGCCGTTGTTAGGGCCAGTGCTAGGGCCCTTGTTTGGGCCGTTTTTAGGGCCCTTGTTAGGGCCGTTGTTACAGCCCTTGCTAGGGCCGTTGCTAGGGCCGTTGCTAGGGCCGTTGCTAGGGCTTTTGTTAGGGCCGTTGTCAGGGCCGTTGTTAGGGCCGTTGCTAGGGCCGTTGTTAGGGCCGTTGCTAGGGTCGTTGATAGAACCGTTGCTAGGGCCCTTGTTAGGGCCGTTGCTAGGGCTGTTGATAGGGCCCTTGTTTGGGCCGTTGCTAGGGCCCTTGTTAGGGCAGTTGCTAGGGCCTTTGCTAGGGCCGTTGTTAGGGCCGTTGTTAGGGCCTTTGTTTGGGCCCTTGTTAGGGCCGTTGCTAGGGTCGTTGCTAGGGCCGTTTCTAGGGCCGTTGCTAGGGCCCTTGTTAGGGCCGTTCTACTGCCGTTTCTAGGGCCGTTGCTAGGGCCGTTGCTAGGGCCGTTGTTAGGGCCGTTGCTAGGGCCCTTGTTAGGGCCGTTGCTAGGGCCGTTGCTAGGGCCGTTGCTAGGGCCGTTGTTAGGGCCGTTGCTAGGGCCGTTGCTAGGGCCGTTGCTAGGGCCGTTGCCGGTGCCGTTGCTAGGGCCGTTGCTAGGGCCGTTGCTAGGGCCGTTGCTAGGGCCTTTTCTAGGGCCGTTGCTAGGGCCGTTGCTAGGGCCGTTGCTAGGGCCGTTGCTAGGGCCGTTGCTAGGGCCGTTGCTAGAGCCGTTGCTAGGGCCGTTGCTAGGGCCATTGCTAGGGTCTTTGCTAGGGCCGTTGCTAGGGCCGTTGCTAGGTCCGTTGTTAGGGCCGTTGCTAGGGCCGTTGCTAGGGCCGTTGCTAGAGCCGTTGCTAGGGCCGTTGCTAGGGCCGTTGCTAGGGCCGTTGCTTGGGCCGTTGCTAGGGCCGTTGCTAGGGCCGTTGCAAGGGCCCTTGTTAGGGCCGTTGCTAGTGCCGTTGTTAGGGCCGTTGCTAGGGCTGTTGCTAGGGCCGTTGCAATACCCTTGTTAGGGCCGTTGCTAGTGCTGTTGTTAGGGCCGTTGCTAGGGCCGTTGCTAGGGCCGTTGCTAGGGCCGTTGTTAGGGCCGTTGTTAGGGCCGTTGTTAGGGCCGTTGCTAGGGCCGTTGTTAGGGCCCTTGTTAGGGCCGTTGCTAGGGCCGTTGTTAGGGCCGTTGTTAGGGCCCTTGTTAGGGCCGTTGCTAGGGCTTTTGTTAGGGCCGTTGCTAGGGCCGTTTCTAGGGCCGTTGTTAGGGCCGTTGTTAGGGCCCTTGTTAAAGCCGTTGCTATGGCCGTTGCTAGGGCCGTTGTTAGGGCCGTTGCTAGGGCCCTTGTTAGGGCCGTTGCTAGGGCCGTTGCTAGGGCCGTTGCTAGGGCCGTTGCTAGGGCCGTTGTTAGGGCCGCTGCTAGGGCCGTTGTTAGGGCCGTTGTTAGGGCCGTTGCTAGGGCCGTTGCTAGGGCCGTTGCTAGGGCCGTTGTTAGTTCCGTTCCTAGGGCCGTTGTTAGGGCCGTTGCTAGGGCCCTTGTTAGGGCCGTTGTTACAGCCCTTGCTAGGGCCGTTGCTAGGGCCGTTGCTAGGGCCGTTGCTAGGGCTTTTGTTAGGGTCGTTGTCAGGGCCGTTGTTAGGGCCGTTGCTAGGGCCGTTGTTAGGGCCGTTGCTAGGGCCGTTGATAGAACCGTTGCTAGGGCCCTTGTTAGGGCCGTTGCTAGGGCCGTTGTTAGGGCCGTATCTAGGGCCGTTGTTAGGCCCGTTGCTAGGGCCCTTGTTAGGGCCGTTCTATTGCCGTTTCTAGGGCCGTTGCTAGGGCCGTTGCTAGGGCCGTAGCTAAGGCCGTTGCTAGGGCCGTTGCTAGGGCCGTGGTTAGGGCCGTTGTTAGGGCCGTTGCTAGGGCCGTTGCTAGGGCCGTTGCTAGGGCCGTTGTTAGGTCCGTTCCTAGGGCCGTTGTTAGGGCCGTTGC
Organism: Micromys minutus; assembly: GCF_963924665.1. NCBI lineage: Eukaryota > Metazoa > Chordata > Mammalia > Rodentia > Muridae > Micromys > Micromys minutus. Next base: position 3,338,340 of record NC_137978.1, read on the forward strand.
TAGGGCCGTTGGTAGGGCCGTTGCAAGGGCCGTTGTTAGGGCCGTTGCTAGGGCCCTTGTTAGGGCCGTTGCTAGGGCCGTTGTTAGGGCCGTTGTTATGGCCGTTGTTAGGGCCCTTGTTAGGGCCGTTGCTAGGGCCGTTGTTAGGGCCGTTGTTAGGGCCGTTGTTATGGCCGTTGAAAGGGCCCTTGTTAGGGCCGTTGCTAGGGCCTTTGTTACGGCCGTTGTTAGGGCCCTTGTTTGGGCCCTGGTTAGGGCCGTTGCTAGGGCCGTTGCTAGGGCCGTTGTTAGGGCCCTTGTTAGGGCCATTGCTAGGGCTTTTGTTAGGGCCGTTGCTAGGGCCGTTGCTAGGGCCGTTGCTAGGGCCGTTGTTAGTACCGTTGCTAGGGCCGTTGCTAGGGCCGATGCTAGGGCCCTTGTTAGGGCCGTTGCTAGGGCCATTGCTAGGGCCGTTGCTAGGGCCGTTGCTAGGGCCATTTTTATGGCCGTTGCTAGGGCCGTAGCTAGGGCCGTTGCTAGGGCCGTTGCTAGGGCCGTTGCTAGGGCCCTTGTTAGGGCCGTTGCTAGGGCCCTTGTTAGGGCCGTTGCTAGGGCCCTTGTTAGGGCCGTTGCTAGGGCCGTTGCTAGGGCCGTTGCTAGGGCCGTTGCTAGGGCCTTTTCTAGGGCCGTTGCTAGGGCCGTTGCTAGGGCCGTTGCTAGGGCCGTTGCTAGGGCCGTTGCTAGGGCCGTTGCTAGGGCCATTGCTAGGGCCTTTGCTAGGGCCGTTGCTAGGGCCGTTGCTAGGTCCGTTGCTAGGGCCGTTGCTAGGGCCGTTGCTAGGGCCGTTGCTAGGGCCGTTGCTAGGGCCGTTGCTAGGGCCGTTGCTAGGGCCGTTGCTTGGGCCGTTGCTAGGGCCGTTGCTAGGGCCGTTGCAAGGGCCCTTGTTAGGGCCGTTGCTAGTGCCGTTGTTAGGGCCGTTGCTAGGGCTGTTGCTAGGGCCGTTGCAATACCCTTGTTAGGGTCGTTGCTAGTGCCGTTGTTAGGGCCGTTGCTAGGGCCGTTGCTAGGGCCGTTGCTAGGGCCGTTGTTAGGGCCGTTGTTAGGGCCGTTGTTAGGGCCGTTGCTAGGGCCGTTGTTAGGGCCCTTGTTAGGGCCGTTGCTAGGGCCGTTGTTAGGGCCGTTGTTAGGGCCCTTGTTAGGGCCATTGCTAGGGCTTTTGTTAGGGCCGTTGCTAGGGCCGTTTCTAGGGCCGTTGTTAGGGCCGTTGTTAGGGCCCTTGTTAAAGCCGTTGCTATGGCCGTTGCTAGGGCCGTTGTTAGGGCCGTTGCTAGGGCCCTTGTTAGGGCCGTTGCTAGGGCCGTTGCTAGGGCCGTTGCTAGGGCCGTTGCTAGGGCCGTTGTTAGGGCCGTTGTTAGGGCCGTTGTTAGGGCCGTTGCTAGGGCCGTTGCAAGGGCCGTTGTTAGGGCCGTTGCTACGGCCGTTGCTATGGCCGTTGCTAGGGCCATTGTAAGGGCCGTTGCTAGGGCCGTTGCTAGGGCCGTTGCTAGGGCCCTTGCAAGGGCCGTTGTTAGGGGCGTTGCTAGGGCCGTTGCTAGGGCCGTTGCTAGGGCCGTTGCTAGGGCCGTTGCAAGGGCCGATGTTAGGGCCGTTGGTAGGGCCGTTGTTACGGCCGTTGCTAGGGCCGTTGTTAGGGCCGTTGCTAGGGCCGTTGTTAGGGCCAGTGCTAGGGCCCTTGTTTGGGCCGTTTTTAGGGCCCTTGTTAGGGCCGTTGTTACAGCCCTTGCTAGGGCCGTTGCTAGGGCCGTTGCTAGGGCCGTTGCTAGGGCTTTTGTTAGGGCCGTTGTCAGGGCCGTTGTTAGGGCCGTTGCTAGGGCCGTTGTTAGGGCCGTTGCTAGGGTCGTTGATAGAACCGTTGCTAGGGCCCTTGTTAGGGCCGTTGCTAGGGCTGTTGATAGGGCCCTTGTTTGGGCCGTTGCTAGGGCCCTTGTTAGGGCAGTTGCTAGGGCCTTTGCTAGGGCCGTTGTTAGGGCCGTTGTTAGGGCCTTTGTTTGGGCCCTTGTTAGGGCCGTTGCTAGGGTCGTTGCTAGGGCCGTTTCTAGGGCCGTTGCTAGGGCCCTTGTTAGGCCCGTTGCTAGGGCCCTTGTTAGGGCCGTTCTACTGCCGTTTCTAGGGCCGTTGCTAGGGCCGTTGCTAGGGCCGTTGTTAGGGCCGTTGCTAGGGCCCTTGTTAGGGCCGTTGCTAGGGCCGTTGCTAGGGCCGTTGCTAGGGCCGTTGTTAGGGCCGTTGCTAGGGCCGTTGCTAGGGCCGTTGCTAGGGCCGTTGCCGGTGCCGTTGCTAGGGCCGTTGCTAGGGCCGTTGCTAGGGCCGTTGCTAGGGCCTTTTCTAGGGCCGTTGCTAGGGCCGTTGCTAGGGCCGTTGCTAGGGCCGTTGCTAGGGCCGTTGCTAGGGCCGTTGCTAGAGCCGTTGCTAGGGCCGTTGCTAGGGCCATTGCTAGGGTCTTTGCTAGGGCCGTTGCTAGGGCCGTTGCTAGGTCCGTTGTTAGGGCCGTTGCTAGGGCCGTTGCTAGGGCCGTTGCTAGAGCCGTTGCTAGGGCCGTTGCTAGGGCCGTTGCTAGGGCCGTTGCTTGGGCCGTTGCTAGGGCCGTTGCTAGGGCCGTTGCAAGGGCCCTTGTTAGGGCCGTTGCTAGTGCCGTTGTTAGGGCCGTTGCTAGGGCTGTTGCTAGGGCCGTTGCAATACCCTTGTTAGGGCCGTTGCTAGTGCTGTTGTTAGGGCCGTTGCTAGGGCCGTTGCTAGGGCCGTTGCTAGGGCCGTTGTTAGGGCCGTTGTTAGGGCCGTTGTTAGGGCCGTTGCTAGGGCCGTTGTTAGGGCCCTTGTTAGGGCCGTTGCTAGGGCCGTTGTTAGGGCCGTTGTTAGGGCCCTTGTTAGGGCCGTTGCTAGGGCTTTTGTTAGGGCCGTTGCTAGGGCCGTTTCTAGGGCCGTTGTTAGGGCCGTTGTTAGGGCCCTTGTTAAAGCCGTTGCTATGGCCGTTGCTAGGGCCGTTGTTAGGGCCGTTGCTAGGGCCCTTGTTAGGGCCGTTGCTAGGGCCGTTGCTAGGGCCGTTGCTAGGGCCGTTGCTAGGGCCGTTGTTAGGGCCGCTGCTAGGGCCGTTGTTAGGGCCGTTGTTAGGGCCGTTGCTAGGGCCGTTGCTAGGGCCGTTGCTAGGGCCGTTGTTAGTTCCGTTCCTAGGGCCGTTGTTAGGGCCGTTGCTAGGGCCCTTGTTAGGGCCGTTGTTACAGCCCTTGCTAGGGCCGTTGCTAGGGCCGTTGCTAGGGCCGTTGCTAGGGCTTTTGTTAGGGTCGTTGTCAGGGCCGTTGTTAGGGCCGTTGCTAGGGCCGTTGTTAGGGCCGTTGCTAGGGCCGTTGATAGAACCGTTGCTAGGGCCCTTGTTAGGGCCGTTGCTAGGGCCGTTGTTAGGGCCGTATCTAGGGCCGTTGTTAGGCCCGTTGCTAGGGCCCTTGTTAGGGCCGTTCTATTGCCGTTTCTAGGGCCGTTGCTAGGGCCGTTGCTAGGGCCGTAGCTAAGGCCGTTGCTAGGGCCGTTGCTAGGGCCGTGGTTAGGGCCGTTGTTAGGGCCGTTGCTAGGGCCGTTGCTAGGGCCGTTGCTAGGGCCGTTGTTAGGTCCGTTCCTAGGGCCGTTGTTAGGGCCGTTGCTAGGGCCGTTGGTAGGGCCGTTGCAAGGGCCGTTGTTAGGGCCGTTGCTAGGGCCCTTGTTAGGGCCGTTGCTAGGGCCGTTGTTAGGGCCGTTGTTATGGCCGTTGTTAGGGCCCTTGTTAGGGCCGTTGCTAGGGCCGTTGTTAGGGCCGTTGTTAGGGCCGTTGTTATGGCCGTTGAAAGGGCCCTTGTTAGGGCCGTTGCTAGGGCCTTTGTTACGGCCGTTGTTAGGGCCCTTGTTTGGGCCCTGGTTAGGGCCGTTGCTAGGGCCGTTGCTAGGGCCGTTGCTAGGGCCGTTGTTAGGGCCGTTGCTAGGGACGTTGCTAGGGCCGTGGTTAGGGCCCATGTTAGGGCCGTTGCTAGGGCCGTTGGTAGGGCCGTTGTTAGGGCCGTTGCTAGGGCCCTTGTTAGGGGGATTAAGGTTAAGGGGTTAAGGTTAGGGTTGGGGTTAGGGTTAGGTTTAGGTTTAGGGTTAGGGTTAAGGTTATGGTTATTCTTAGATTTATGGTTTAAAATTTAGGGTTTATGGTTTAAGGTTTAGGGTTTAGGATTGTTTAAGTTTTAGGGTGGTTTAGGTTTAGGGTATAGAATTTAGCGTTTAAGATTGTTTAATAGTTAGTTTTGGTTAGGTTTTAGCGTTTAGAGTTGTTTAGGTTTTTTTAGGGTTGTTTATAATTTAGTGTTTAGGGTTGTTCAGGATTTATGATTTAGGATATTTTAAGGTTTAGTGTTTAAGGATGTATAGTGTTTTAGGGTTTAGGGTATAATGTTTAGGGTTAAGGGTTTAGGGTTGTTTAGGGTATAGCGTTAATGGTTTTAGGGTTTAGGCTTGTTTAGGGTTTAGTGTTTATGGTTTAGGGTTTAGGGTTTTTTAGCGTTTAGTGTTTATAATTTAGGGTTTAGGGTGCTTTTGGAATTAGTGTTTAGAGTTTTTTGGGGTTTAGGGTTTAGGATTTAGGGTGTTAGGGTTAGTGTTAGGGTTAGGTTTAGGGTTAAGGTGAGGGTTAGGGTGAGGGTTAAGGTTAGTGTTAGTGTTAGGGTAAGGGTTAGGGTTAGGGATAGGGTTAGGGTTAGGGTTAGTGTTAGGGTTAGGGTTAGGGTTAGGGTTAGGGTTACATGTTAGGGTTAGGGTTAGTGTTAGGGGTTAGGGGTTAGTGTTAGGGTTAGGGTTAGGGTTAGGTTTAGTGTTAGGGTTATTATTAGGGGGTTAGGTTTTAGTTAAGGATTAGTGTTAGGGTTAGAATTAGAAATAGGGTTAGTGTTAGGATTAGGGTCAGGGTTAGGTTTAGGGATAGGGTTAGGTTTAGGGTTAAGGTTAGGGTTAGGGTTAGGGTTAGGGTTATGGTTAGTGTTAGGATTAGGGATAGGGTTAGGGTCAGGTTTATGTTTAGGGTTAGGGTTAGGGTTAGGGTTAGATTTAGGGTTAGGTTTAGGTTTATTGTTAGATTTAGGGTTTAGGGTTTAAGGTTTATGGTTTAGGATTGTTTAAGTTTAAGGGTGGATTAGGTTTAGGGTTTAGAGTTTAGTATTATGGTTACGGTTAGGGTTAGGGTTAAGGATGGGGATAGGGTTAGGGTTAGGGTTATGGTAAGGGTTAGGTTTAGGGTTAGGGTTAATGTCAGGGTAAAAGTTAGGGGGTTAGTGTTAGGGTTTTTGTTAGGGTTAGGGTTAGGGTTAGGGTTAGGTTAGGGTTAGGGTTAGGGTTAGGGTTAGTGTTAGGGTTAGGGTTAGGTTAGGGTTAGGGTTAGGGTTAGGGTTAGGGTTAGGGGTTAGGGTTAGTGAAAGGGTTAGGGTTATTATTAGGGGGTTAGGTTTAAGTTTAGGATTAGTGTTAGGGTTAGAATTAGAAATAGGGTTAGTGTTAGGATTAGGGTCAGGGTTAGGTTTAGGGTTAGGGTTAGGGTTAGGGTTAGGGTCAGGGAGGGTTTAGGGTTAGGGTTAGGGTTAGGGTTAGATTTAGGTTTAGGTTTAGGTTTATTGTTAGATTTAGGATTTAGGGTCTAAGGTTTATGGTTTAGGATTGTTTAAGGTTTAGGGTGGATTAGATTTAGGGTTTAGAGTTTAGTGTTATGGTTACGGTTAGGGTTAGGGTTAGGGTTAGGATTAGGGTTAAGGTTAGGGTTAGGATTAGGTTTAGGGTTAGGGTTAGGGTTAGGGTTAGGGTTAGGGTTAGGGTTAGGATTAGGGTTAGGGTTTGGGTTAGGGTAAGGGTTAGGGGTTAGGGTTAGGGTTATGGTTATTGTTAGGTTTAGGGTTTAGGGTTTAGTGTTTAGGGTTTAAGGTTTAGGGTTTAGGATTGTTTAAGATTTAGGGTGGTTTAGGTTAAGGGATTAGGGTTTAGAGTTTAGGATTGTTTAAGGTTTAGTGTTGTTTAGGGTATAGTGTTTAGGGTTAAAAGTTTAGGGTTGTTTAGGGTTTAGTGTTTAGGGTTTAGGGTTGTTTAAGGTTTAGTGTTTAAGGTTTAGGTTTTAGGGTTGTTTTGGGTTTAGTGTTTAGTGTTGTTTAGGGTATAGTGCTAATGGTTTAGGGTTTAGGATTATTTAGGGTTTAGTGTTTAAGGTTTAGGGTATAGGGTTGTTTAGGGTTTAGTGTTTAGGGTTGTTTATGGTTTAGTGATTAGGGTTATTTAGGGTAGTTTAGAGGTTAGTGTTTAGGGTTATTCAGGGTTTATGATTTAGGGTTGTTCAGGGTTTAGGATTTATGGTTGTTAAGGGTTTAGGATTTAGGGATTAAGCTTAAGTGGTTAGGGTTAGGGTTAGGGTTAGGGTTAGGGTTAGGGTTAGGGTTAGGGTTAAGGTTAGGGTTAGGGTTAGGGTTAGGGTTATGGTAAGGGTTAGGTTTAGGGTTAGGGTTAGGGTTAGGGTAAAAGTTAGGGGGTTAGTGTTAGGGTTTGTGTTAGGGTTAGGGTTAGGGTTAGGGTTAGGTTAGGGTTAGGGTTAGGGTTAGGGTTAGGGTTAGGTTAGGGTTAGGGTTAGGGTTAGGGTTAGGGTTAGGGGTTAGGGTTAGTGAAAGGGTTAGGGTTATTATTAGGGGGTTAGGTTTAAGTTTAGGATTAGTGTTAGGGTTAGAATTAGAAATAGGGTTAGAGTTAGGATTAGGGTCAGGGTTAGGTTTAGGGTTAGGGTTAGGGTTAGGGTTAGGGTCAGGGAGGGTTTAGGGTTAGGGTTAGGGTTAGGGTTAGATTTAGGTTTAGGTTTAGGTTTATTGTTAGATTTAGGGTTTAGGGTCTAAGGTTTATGGTTTAGGATTTTTTAAGGTTTAGGGTGGATTAGGTTTAGGGTTTAGAGTTTAGTGTTATGGTTACGGTTAGGGTTAGGGTTAGGGTTAGGATTCGGGTTAAGGTTAGGGTTAGGATTAGGTTTAGGGTTAGGGTTAGGGTTAGGGTTAGGGTTAGGGTTAGGGTTAGGATTAGGGTTAGGGTTAGGGTTAGGGTAAGGGTTAGGGGTTAGGGTTAGGGTTATGGTTATTGTTAGGTTTAGGGTTTAGGGTTTAGTGTTTAGGGTTTAAGGTTTAGGGTTTAGGATTGTTTAAGATTTAGGGTGGTTTAGGTTAAGGGATTAGGGTTTAGAGTTTAGGATTGTTTAAGGTTTAGTGTTGTTTAGGGTATAGTGTTTAGGGTTAAAAGTTTAGGGTTGTTTAGGGTTTAGTGTTTAGGGTTTAGGGTTGTTTAAGGTTTAGTGTTTAAGGTTTAGGTTTTAGGGTTGTTTTGGGTTTAGTGTTTAGTGTTGTTTAGGGTATAGTGCTAATGGTTTAGGGTTTAGGATTATTTAGGGTTTAGTGTTTAAGGTTTTATGGTATAGGGTTGTTTAGGGTTTAGTGTTTAGGGTTGTTTATGGTTTAGTGATTAGGGTTATTTAGGGTAGTTTAGAGGTTAGTGTTTAGGGTTATTCAGGGTTTATGATTTAGGGTTGTTCAGGGTTTAGGATTTATGGTTGTTCAGGGTTTAGGATTTAGGGATTAAGGTTAAGGGGTTAGGGTTAGGGTTAGGGTTAGGGATAGGGTTAGGGTTAAGGTTAGGGTTAGTGTTAGGGTTAGGGTTATGGTTAGTGTTAGGATTAGGGTTAGTGTTAGGGTCAGGGTTAGGTTTAGGGTTAGGGTTAGGGTTAGGGTTAGATTTAGGGTCAGGTTTAGGTTTATTGTTAGATTTAGGGTTTAGGGTTTAAGGTTTATGGTTTAGGATTGTTTAAGGTTTAGGGTGGATTAGGTTTAGGGTTTAGAGTTTAGTGTTATGGTTACGGTTAGTGTTAGGGTTAGGGTTAGGGTTAGGGTTAGGGTTAGTGTTAGGGTTAGGGTAATGGTTAGGATGAGGGTTAGGGTTAGGGTTAGGGTAAGGGTTAGGGGTTAGTGTTAGGGTTAGGATTAGGGTTAGGGTTAGGGTTAGGTTAGGGTTAGGGTTAGGGTTAGGGGTTAGGGTTAGTGTTAGGGTTAGGGTTATTATTAGGGGTTTAGGTTAAAGTTTAGGATTAGTGTTAGGGTTAGAATTAGAAATAGGGTTAGTGTTAGGATTAGGGTCAGGGTTAGGTTTAGGGTTAGGGTTAGGGTTAGGGTGAGGGTTAGGGTCAGGGAGGGTTTAGGGTTAGGGTTAGTGTTAGGGTAAGATTTAGGGTTAGGTTTAGGTTTATTGTTAGATTTAGGATTTAGGGTCTAAGGTTTATGGTTTAGGATTGTTTAAGGTTTAGGGTGGATTAGGTTTAGGGTTTAGAGTTTAGTGTTATGGTTACGGTTAGGGTTAGGGTTAGGGTTAGGATTAGGGTTAAGGTTAGGGTTAGGATTAGGTTTAGGTTTAGGGTTAGGGTTAGGGTTAGGGTTAGGGTTAGGGTTAGGGTTAGGGTTAGGATTAGGGTTAGGGTTAGAGTTAGGGTAAGGGTTAGGGGTTAGGGTTAGGGTTATGGTTATTGTTAGGTTTAGGGTTTAGGGTTTAGTGTTTAGGGTTTAAGGTTTAGGGTTTAGGATTGTTTAAGATTTAGGGTGGTTTAGGTTAAGGGTTTAGGGTTTAGAGTTTAGGATTGTTTAAGGTTTAGGGTTGTTTAGGGTATAGTTTTTAGGGTTAAAAGTTTAGGGTTGTTTTGGGTTTAGTGTTTAGGGTTTAGGGTTGTTTAAGGTTTAGTGTTTAAGGTTTAGGTTTTAGGGTTGTTTTGGGTTTAGTGTTTAGTGTTGTTTAGGGTATAGTGTTAATGGTTTATGGTTTAGAGTTATTTAGGGTTTAGTTTTTAAGGTTTAGGGAATAGGGTTGTTTAGGATTTAGTGTTTAGGGTTGTTTATGGTTTAGTGATTAGGGTTATTTAGGGTTGTTTAGAGGTTAGTGTTTAGGGTTATTCAGGGTTTATGATTTAGGGTTGTTCAGGGTTTAGGATTTATGGTTGTTCAGGGTTTAGGATTTAGGGCTTAAGGTTAAGGGGTTAGGGTTAGGGTTAGGGTTAGGGTTAGCATTAGGGTTATAGTTAGGGTTAGAGTTAGGGTTATGGGGTTATGTTAGGCTTAAGGTTAGGGTTAGGGTTATGGGGTTAAGGTTAGGGTTGTGGTTAGGGTTAGGTTTAGGTTTAGGGTTAGGGTTAGGGTTATGGTTATTCTTAGATTTAAGGTTTAAATTTTAGGGTTTATGGTTTAAGGTTTAGGGTTTAGGATTGTTTAAGTTTTAGGGTGGTTTAGGTTTAGGGTATAGGGTTTAGCGTTTAAGATTCTTTAATGTTTAGGGTTGTTTAGGTTTTAGCGTTTAGAGTTGTTTAGGGTTTTTTAGGGTTGTTTATGATTTAGTGTTTAGGGTTGTTCAGGTTTTATGATTTAGGATATTTTAAGGTTTAGGGTTTAAGGTTGTATAGTGTTTTAGGGTTTAGGGTATATTGTTTAGGGTTAAGGGTTTAGGGTTGTTTAGGGTATAGTGTTAATGGTTTTAGGGTTTAGGCTTGTTTAGTGTTTAGTGTTTAGGGTTTAGGGTTTAGGGTTTTTTAGCGTTTAGTGTTTACAGTTTAGGAATTAGGGCGCTTTTGGAATTAGTGTTTAGGGTTTTTCGGGGTTTAGTGTTTAGGATTTAGGGTGTTAGTGTTAGTGTTAGAGTTAGGTTTGGGTTAAGGTGAGGGTTAGGGTGAGGGTTAAGGTTAGGGTTAGGGTTAAGGTTAGTGTTAGTGTTAGGGTAAGGGTTAGGGTTAGGGATAGGGTTAGGGTTAGGGTTAGGGTTAGGGTTAAGTTTAGGGTTAGGGTTAGGGTTAGGGTTAGGGGTTAGGGTTAGGGTTAGTGTTAGGGGTTAGGGGTTAGTGTTAGGGTTAGGGTTAGGGTTAGGGTTAGGTTAGTGTTATTATTAGGGGGTTAGGTTTTAGTTCAGGATTAGTGTTCGGGTTAGAATTAGAAATAGGGTTAGTGTTAGGATTAGGGTCAGGGTTAGGTTTAGGGATATGGTTAGGGTTAGGGTTAAGGGTAGGGTTAGTGTTAGGGTTAGATTTAAAGTTTAGGGTTTAGTGTTAGGAATAGGGATAGTGTGAGGTTTAGGGTTAGGTTTAGGGTTAGGGTTAGGGTTAGTGTTTGGGTTATGATTAGTGTTATTATTAGGGTTAGGGTTAGGGTCAGGTTTAGATTTAGGGTTAGGGTTAGGGTTAGGGTCAGATTTAGGGTTAGGTTTAGGTTTATTGTTAGATTTAGGGTTTAGGGTTTAAGGTTTAAGATTTAGGATTGTTTAAGGTTTAGGGTAGATTAGGTTTAGGGTTTAGAGTTTAGTATTATGGTTACGGTTAGTGTTAGGGTTAGGGTTAGAGTTAGGGTTAGGGTTTGGGTTAGGGTTAGGGTTAGGGTTAGGGTTAAGGTTAGGGTTAATGTTAGGGTTAGAGTTATGGTTAGTGTTAGGATTAGGGTTAGGTTTAGGGTCAGGGTTAGGTTTAGGGTTAGGGATAGGGTTAGGTTTAGATTTAGGGTTAGGTTTAGGTTTATTGTTAGATTAAGATTTAGGGTCTAAGGTTTATGGTTTAGGATTGTTTAAGGTTTAGGGTAGATTAGGTTTAGGGTTTAGAGTTTAGTGTTATGGTTACAGTTAGGATTAGGGTTAGGGATGGGGTTAGGGTTAGGGTTAGGGTTATGGTAAGGGTTAGGGTTAGGGTTAGGGTTAGGGTTATGGTAAAAGTTAGGGGGTTAGTGTTAGGGTTTGGGTTAGGATTAGGGTTAGGGTTAGGGTTAGGTTAGGGTTAGGGTTAGGGTTAGGGTTAGGGTTAGGTTTAGGGGTTAGGGTTAGTGTTAGGGTTAGGGTTAGGGCTAGGGTTAGGTTAGGGTTAGGGTTAGGGTTAGAGTTAGGGTTAGAGTTAGGGTTAGAGTTAGGGTTATGGGGTTATGTTAGGCTTAAGGTTAGGGTTAGGGTTATGGGGTTAAGGTTAGGGTTGGGGTTAGGGTTAGGTTTAGGTTTAGGGTTAGGGTTAGGGTTATGGTTATTCTTAGATTTATGGTTGAAAATTTAGGGCTTATGGTTTAAGGTTTAGTCTTTAGGATTGTTTAAGTTTTAGTGTGGTTTAGGTTTAGGGTATAGAATTTAGCGTTTAAGATTGTTTAATGGTTAGGGTTGTTTAGGTTTTAGCGTTTAGAGTTGTTTAGGGTTTTTTAGGGTTGTTTATAATTTAGTGTTTAGGGTTGTTCAGTATTTATGATTTAGGATATTTTAAGGTTTAGGGTTTAAGGTTGTATAGTGTTTTAGGGTTTAGTGTATAATGTTTAGGGTTAAGGGTTAAGGGTTGTTTAGGGTATAGTGTTAATGGTTTTAGGGTTTAGGCTTGTTTAGGGTTTAGTGTTTAGGGTTTAGTGTTTAGGGTTTTTTAGCGTTTAGTGTTTATAGTTTAGGGTTTAGGGTGCTTTTGGAATTAGTGTTTAGGGTTTTTCGGGGTTTAGGGTTTAGGATTTAGGGTGTTAGGGTTAGTGTTAGGGTTAGGTTTAGGGTTAAGGTGAGGGTTAGGGTGAGGGTTAAGGTTAGGGTTAGGGTTAAGGTTAGTGTTAGTGTTAGGGTAAGGGTTAGGGTTAGGGATAGGGTTAGGGTTAGGTTTAGGGTTAGGGTTAGGGTTAGGGTTAGTGTTAGGGGTTAGGGTTAGGTTTAGTGTTAGGGGTTAGGGGTTAGAGTTAGGGTTAGGGTTAGGGTTAGGGTTAGGGTTAGGTTTAGTGTAGGGTTATTATTAGGGGGTTAGGTTTTAGTTTAGGATTAGTGTTAGGGTTAGAATTAGAAATAGGGTTAGTGTTAGGATTAGGGTCAGGGTTAGGTTTAGGGATAGGGTTAGGGTTAGGGTTAAATGTAGGGTTAGGGTTAGGGTTAGATTTAAAGTTTAGGGTTTAGTGTTAGGATTAGGGATAGTGTGAGGTTTAGGGTTAGGTTTAGGGTTAGGGTTAGGGTTAGTGTTTGGGTTATGATTAGTGTTAGGATTAGGGTTAGGGTTAGGGTCAGGTTTAGGTTTAGGGTTAGGGTTAGGGTTAGGGTTATATTTAGGGTTAGGTTTAGGTTTATTGTTAGATTTAGGGTTTAGGGTTTAAGGTTTATGGTTTAGGATTGTTTAAGGTTTAGGGTGGATTAGGTTTAGGGTTTAGAGTTTAGTATTATGGTTACGGTTAGGGTTAGGGTTAGGGTTAGAGACAGGGTTAGGGTTAGGGTTAGGGTTAGGGTTAAGGTTAGGGTTAGTGTTAGGGTTAGGGTTATGGTTAGTGTTAGGATTAGGGTTAGGGTTAGGGTCAGGGTTAGGTTTAGGGTTAGATATAGGGTTAGGGTTAGATTTAGGGTTAGGTTTAGGTTTATTGTTAGATTTAGGGTTTAGGGTTTAAGGTTTATGGTTTAGGATTGTTTAAGGTTTAGGGTGTATTAGGTTTAGGGCTTAGAGTTTAGTGTTATGGTTACGGTTATGGTTAGGGTTAGGGTTGGGGTTATGGTTAGGGTTAGGGTTATGGTAAGGGTTAGGGTTAGGGTTAGGGTTAGGGTAAAAGTTAGGGGGTTAGTGTTAGGGTTTGGGTTAGGGTTAGGGTTAAGGTTAGGGTTAGTGTTAGTTTAGGGTTATGGTTAGGGTTAGGGTTAGGGGTTAGGTTTAGTGTTATGGTTAGGGTTATTATTAGGGGGTTAGGTTTAAGTTTAGGATTAGTGTTAGGGTTAGAATTAGAAATAGGGTTAGTGTTAGGATTAGTGTCAGGGTTTGGTTTAGGGTTAGGGTTAGGGTTAGGGTTAGGGTTAGGGTTAGGGTTACGGTTAGGGTTAGGGTTAGGGTTAGGTTTAGGTTTAGGGTTAGGTTTAGGGTTAGGGTAAGGGTTAGGGGTTAGGGTTAAGGTTAGGGTTAAGGTTAGGGTTAGGGTTAAGGTTAGGGTTAGGGTTAGGGTTAGGGTTAGGGTTAGGGTTAGGGTAAGGTTAGGGTTAGGGTTAGGGTTAGGGTTAGGGGTTAGGGTTAGGGTTAGTGTTAGGGGTTAGGGGTTAGGGTTAGGTTTATGGTTAGGGTTAGGGTTAGGGTTAGGGTTAGGGTTAGGGTGATGGTTAGGGTTAGGGTTATGTGGTTATGTTAGGCTTAAGGTTAGGGTTAGGGTTATGGGGTTAAGGTTAGGGTTGGGGTTAGGGTTAGGTTTAGGTTTAGGGTAAGGATTAGGGTTATGGTTATTCTTAGATTTATGGTTTAAAATTTAGGGTTTATGGTTTAAGGTTTAGGGTTTAGGATTGTTTAAGTTTTAGGGTGGTTTAGGTTTAGGGTATAGGGTTTAGCGTTTAAGATAGTTTAATGTTTAGGGTTGTTTATGTTTTAGCGTTTAGAGTTGTTTAGGTTTTTTTAGGGTTTTTTATGATTTAGTGTTTAAGGTTGTTCAGGATTTATGATTTAGGATATTTTAAGGTTTAGGGTTTAAGGTTGTATAGTGTTTTAGGGTTTAGGCTATAATGTTTAGGGTTAAGAGTTTAGGGTTGTTTAGGGTATAGTGTTAATGGTTTTAGGGTTTAGGCTTGTTTAGGGTTTAGTGTTTAGGGTTTAGGGTTTAGGGTTTTTTAGCGTTTAGTGTTGAGAGTTTAGGGGTTAGGGTGCTTTTGGAATTATTGTTTAGGGTTTTTCTGGGTTTAGGGTTTAGGATTTAGGGTTTTAGGGTTATGTTTAGGGTTAGGGTGATGGTTAGGGTGAGGGTTAAGGTTAGGGTTAGGGTTAAGGTTAGTGTTAGTGTTAGGATAAGGGTTAGGGTTAGGGATAGGGTTAGGGTTAGGGTTAGGGTTAGGGTTAGGGTTAGGGTTAGGGTTAGGGTTAGGGTTAGGGTTAGGGTTAGAGTTTAGGGTTAGGGTTAGTGTTAGGGGTTAGGGATAGTGTTAGGGTTAGGGTTAGGGTTAGGGTTAGGGTTAGGGTTAGGGATAGGGTAGGTGTGAGGTTTAGGGTTACGGTTATGTTTAGGGTTAGCGTTAGTCTTTGTTTGGGTTATGGTTATTGTTAGGATTAGGCTTTGGTTTATGGTCAGGGGAAGGTTTAGGTTTACGTTTAGGGTTAGTGTTAGATTTAGGGTTAGGTTTAGTTTTATTGTTAGATTTA
>NC_137978.1:3355000-3375000 GCF_963924665.1 Micromys minutus
TAGGGTTAGGGTTAGGTTTATGGTTTAGGGTTTAGTGTTAGGATTAGGGTTAGGGTTAAAGTTAGGGTTAGGGTAAGGTTTAGGATTAGGTTTAGGGTATAGGGTTTAGCGTTTAAGATTGTTTAATGTTTAGGGTTGTTTAGGTTTTAGCGTTTAGAGTTGTTTAGGGTTTTTTAGGGTTGTTTATAATTTAGTGTTTAGGGTTGTTCAGGATTTATGATTTAGGATATTTTAAGGTTTAGGGTTTAAGGTTGTATAGTGTTTTAGGGTTTAGGGTATAATGTTTAGGGTTAAGGGTTTAGGGTTGTTTAGGGTATAGCGTTAATGGTTTTAGGGTTTAGGCTTGTTTAGGGTTTAGTGTTTAGGGTTTAGGGTTTAGGGTTTTTTAGCGTTTAGTGTTTATAGTTTAGGGTTTAGGGTGCTTTTGGAATTAGTGTTTAGAGTTTTTTGGGGTTTAGGGTTTAGGATTTAGGGTGTTAGGGTTAGTGTTAGGGTTAGGTTTAGGGTTAAGGTGAGGGTTAGGGTGAGGGTTAAGGTTAGTGTTAGTGTTAGGGTAAGGGTTAGGGTTAGGGATAGGGTTAGGGTTAGGGTTAGTGTTAGGGTTAGGGTTAGGGTTAGGGTTAGGGTTACGGGTTAGGTTTAGGGTTAGTGTTAGGGGTTAGGGGTTAGTGTTAGGGTTAGGGTTAGGGTTAGGTTTAGTGTTAGGGTTATTATTAGGGGGTTAGGTTTTAGTTAAGGATTAGTGTTAGGGTTAGAATTAGAAATAGGGTTAGTGTTAGGATTAGGGTCAGGGTTAGGTTTAGGGATAGGGTTAGGTTTAGGGTTAAGGTTAGGGTTAGGGTTAGGGTTAGGGTTATGGTTAGTGTTAGGATTAGGGTTAGGGTTAGGGTCAGGTTTAGGTTTAGGGTTAGGGTTAGGGTTAGGGTTAGATTTAGGGTCAGGTTTAGGTTTATTGTTAGATTTAGGGATTAGGGTTTAAGGTTTATGGTTTAGGATTGTTTAAGGTTTAGGGTGGATTAGGTTTAGGGTTTAGAGTTTAGTGTTATGGTTATGGTTAGTGTTAGGGTTAGGGTTAGGGTTAGGGTTAGGGATAGGGTAATGGTTAGGGTTAGGTTTAGGGTTAGGGTTAGGGTAAGGGTTAGGGGTTAGTGTTAGGGTTAGGGTTAGGGTTAGGGTTAGGGTTAGGTTAGGTTTAGGGTTAGGGTTAAGGTTAGGGTTAGGGGTTAGGGTTAGTGTTAGGGTTAGGGTTATTATTAGGGGGTTAGGTTTAAGTTTAGGATTAGTGTTAGGGTTAGAATTAGAAATAGGGTTAGTGTTAGGATTAGGGTCAGGGTTAGGTTTAGGGTTAGGGTTAGGGTTAGGGTTAGGGTCAGGGAGGGTTTAGGGTTAGGGTTAGGGTTAGGGTTAGATTTAGGGTTAGGTTTAGGTTTATTGTTAGATTTAGGATTTAGGGTCTAAGGTTTATGGTTTAGGATTGTTTAAGGTTTAGGGTGGATTAGGTTTAGGGTTTAGAGTTTAGTGTTATGGTTACGGTTAGGGTTAGGGTTAGGGTTAGGATTAGGGTTAAGGTTAGGGTTAGGATTAGGTTTAGGGTTAGGGTTAGGGTTAGGGTTAGGGTTAGGGTTAGGGTTAGGGTTAGGATTAGGGTTAGGATTAGGGTTAGGGTTAGGGTTAGGGTAAGGGTTAGGGGTTAGGTTTAGTGTTATGGTTATTGTTAGGTTTAGGGTTTAGGGTTTAGTGTTTAGGGTTTAAGGTTTAGGGTTTAGGATTGTTTAAGATTTAGGGTGGTTTAGGTTAAGGGTTTAGGGTTTAGAGTTTAGGATTGTTTAAGGTTTAGGGTTGTTTAGGGTATAGTGTTTAAAGTTAAAAGTTTAGGGTTGTTTAGGGTTTAGTGTTTAGGGTTTAGGGTTGTTTAAGGTTTAGTGTTTAAGGTTTAGGTTTTAGGGTTGTTTTGGGTTTAGTGTTTAGTGTTGTTTAGGGTATAGTGTTAATGGTTTAGGGTTTAGGGTTATTTAGGGTTTAGTGTTTAAGGTTTAGGGTATAGGGTTGTTTAGGGTTTAGTGTTTAGGGTTGTTTATGGTTTAGAGATTAGGGTTGTTTAGGGTTGTTTAGAGGTTAGTGTTTAGGGTTATTCAGGGTTTATGATTTAGGGTTGTTCAGGGTTTAGGATTTATGGTTGTTCAGGGTTTAGGATTTAGGGATTAAGGTTAAGGGGTTAAGGTTAGGGTTAGGGTTAGGGTTAGGGTTAGCATTAGGGTTAGAGTTAGGGTTAGAGCTAAGGTTATGGGGTTATGTTAGGCTTAAGGTTAGGGTTAGGGTTATGGGGTTAAGGTTAGGGTTGGGGTTAGGGTTAGGTTTAGGTTTAGGGTTAGGGTTAAGGTTAGTGTTAGTGTTAGAATAATGGTTAGGGTTAGGGATAAGGTTAGGGTTAGGGTTAGGGTTAGGGTTAGGGTTAGGGTTAGGGTTAAGGTTAGGGTTAGTGTTAGGGTTAGGGTTATGGTTAGTGTTAGGATTAGGGTTAGGGTTAGGGTCAGGGTTAGGTTTAGGGTTAGGGATAGGGTTAGGGTTAGATTTAGGGTTAGGTTTAGGTTTATTGTTAGATTTAGGGTTTAGGGTTTAAGGTTTATGGTTTAGGATTGTTTAAGGTTTAGGGTGGATTAGGTTTAGGGTTTAGAGTTTAGTGTTATGGTTACGGTTAGGGTTAGAGTTAGGGATGGAGTTAGGGTTAGGGTTAGGGTTATGGTAAGGGTCAGGTTTAGGGTTAGGGTTAGGGTTAGGGTAAAAGTAAGGGGGTTAGTGTTAGGGTTTGTGTTAGGGTTAGGGTTAGGGTTAGGGTTAGGTTAGGGTTAGGGTTAGGGTTAGGGTTAGGGTTAGGGTTAGGGTTAGGGTTAGGTTAGGGTTAGGGTTAGGGTTAGGGTTAGGTTTAAGGGTTAGGGTTAGTGAAAGGGTTAGGGTTATTATTAGGGGGTTAGGTTTAAGTTTAGGATTAGTGTTAGGGTTAGAATTAGAAATAGGGTTAGTGTTAGGATTAGGGTCAGGGTTAGGTTTAGGGTTAGGGTTAGGGTTAGGGTCAGGGAGGGTTTAGGGTTAGGGTTAGGGTTAGGGTTAGAGTTAGGGTTAGGTTTAGGTTTATTATTAGATTTAGGATTTAGGGTCTAAGATTTATGGTTTAGGATTGTTTAAGGTTTAGGGTGGATTAGGTTTAGGGTTTAGAGTTTAGTGTTATGGTTACGGTTAGGGTTAGGGTTAGGGTTAGGATTAGGGTTAAGGTTAGGGTTCGGATTAGGTTTAGGGTTAGGGATAGGGTTAGAGTTAGGGTTAGGGTTAGGATTAGGTTTAGGGTTAGGGTTAGGGTTAGGGTTAGGGTTAGGGTTAGGATTAGGGTTAAGGTTAGGGTTAGGTTTAGGTTTAGGGTTAGGGTTAGGGTTAGGATTAGGGTTAGGATTAGGGTTAGGGTTAGGGTTAGGGTAAGGGTTAGGGGTTAGGGTTAGGGTTATGGTTATTGTTAGGTTTAGGGTTTAGAGTTTAGTGTTTAGGGTTTAAGGTTTAGGGTTTAGGATTGTTTAAGATTTAGGGTGGTTTAGGTTAAGGGTTTAGGGTTTAGAGTTTAGGATTGTTTAAGGTTTAGGGTTTTTTAGGGTATAGTGTTTAGGGTTAAAAGTTTAGGGTTGTTTAGGGTTTAGTGTTTAGGGTTTAGGGTTGTTTAAGGTTTAGTGTTTAAGGTTTAGATTTTAGGGTTGTTTTGGGTTTAGTGTTTAGTGTTTTTTAGGGTATAGTGTTAATGGTTTAGGGTTTAGGGTTATTTAGGGTTTAGTGTTCAAGGTTTAAGGTATAGGGTTGTTTAGGGTTTAGTGTTTAGGGTTGTTTATGGTTTAGTGATTAGGGTTGTTTAGGGTTGTTTAGAGGTTAGTGTTTAGGGTTATTCAAGGTTTATGATTTAGGGTTGTTCAGGGTTTAGGATTTATGGTTGTTCAGGGTTTAGGATTTAGGGATTAAGGTTAAGGGGTTAGGGTTAGGGTTAGGGTTAGGGTTAGCATTAGGGTTAGAGTTAGGGTTAGAGTTAGGGTTATGGGGTTATGTTAGGCTTAAGGTTAGGGTTAGGGTTATGGGGTTAATGTTAGGGTTGTGGTTAGGGTTAGGTTTTGGTTTAGGGTTAGGGTTAGGCTTATGGTTATTCTTAGATTTATGGTTTAAAATTTAGGGTTTATGGTTTAAGGTTTAGGGTTTAGGATTGTTTAAGTTTTAGGGTGGTTTATGTTTAGGGTACAGAATTTAGCGTTTAAGATTGTTTAATGGTTAGGGTTGTTTAGGTTTTAGCGTTTAGAGTTGTTTAGGGTTTTTTAGGGTTGTTTATAATTTAGTGTTTAGGGTTGTTCAGGATTTATGATTTAGGATATTTTAAGGTTTAGGGTTTAAGGTTGTATAGTGTTTTAGGGTTTAGGGTATAATGTTTAGGATTAAGGGTTTAGGGTTGTTTAGGGTATAGTGTTAATGGTTTTAGGGTTTTGGCTTGTTAAGGGATTAGTGTTTAGGGTTTAGGGTTTAGGGTTTTTTAGCGTTTAGTGTTTATAGTTTAGGGTTTAGGGTGCTTTTGGAATTAGTGTTTAGGGTTTTTCGGGGCTTAGGGTTTAGGATTTAGGGTGTTAGGGTTAGTGTTAGGTTTAGGTTTAGGGTTAAGGTGAGGGTTAGGGTGAGGGTTAAGGTTAGGGTTAGGGTTAAGGTTAGTTTTATTGTTAGGGTAAGGGTTAGGGTTAGGGATAGGGTTAGGGTTAGGGTTAGGGTTAAGGTTAGGGTTAGGGTTAGGGTTAGGGGTTAGGGTTAGGGTTAGTGTTAGGGGTTAGGGGTTAGTGTTAGGGTTAGGTTTAGGGTTAGGGTTAGGGTTAGTGTTAGGGTTGGGTTAGAATTAGGGTTAGGGTTAGGGGTTAGGGTTAGGGTTAGTGTTAGGGGTTAGGTGTTAGGGTTAGGGTTAGTGTTAGGGTTAGGGTTAGGGTTAGGGTTAGGTTTAGTGTTAGGGTTATTATTAGGGGGTTAGGTTTAAGTTTAGGATTAGTGTTAGGGTTAGAATTAGAAATAGGGTTAGTGTTAGGATTAGGGTCAGGGTTAGGTTTAGGGATATGGTTAGGGTTAGGGTTAAGGGTAGGGTAAGGGTTAGGGTTAGATTTAAAGTTTAGGGTTTAGTGTTAGGATTAGGGATAGTGTGAGGTTTAGGGTTAGGGTTAGGTTTAGGGTTAGGGTTAGGGTTAGTGTTTGGGTTATGGTTAGTGTTAGGATTAGGGTTAGGGTTAGGGTCAGGGTTAGGTTTAGGGTTAGGGTTAGGATTAGGGTTAGATTAGGGTTAGGTTTAGGTTTATTATTAGATTTAGGGTTTAGAGTTTAAAGTTTATGGTTTAGAATTGTTTAAGGTTTAGGGTGGATTAGGTTTAGGGTTTAGAGTTTAGTATTATGGTTACGGTTAGGGTTAGGGTTAGGGTTAGGGTTAGGGTTAAGGTTAGTGTTAGGGTTATGGTTAGGGTTATGGTTAGTGTTAGGATTAGTGTTAGGGTTAGGGTCAGGGTTAGGTTTAGGGTTAGGGTTAGGGTTAGATTTAGGGTCAGGTTTAGGTTTATTGTTAGATTTAGGGTTTAGGGTTTAAGGTTTATGGTTTAGGATGGTTTAAGGTTTAGGGTGGATTAGGTTTATGGTTTAGAGTTTAGTGTTATGGTTACGGTTAGTGTTAGGGTTAGGGTTAGGGTTAGGGTTAGGGTTAGGGTTAGGGTTAGGGTTAGGGTAATGCTTAGGGTTAGGGTTAGGGTTAGGGTAAGGGTTAGGGGTTAGTGTTAGGGTTAGGGTTAGGGTTAGGGTTAGGGTTAGGGTTAGGTTAGGGTTAGTGTTAGGGTTAGGGTTAGGATTAGGGGTTAGGGTTAGTGTTAGGGTTAGGGTTATTATTAGGGGGTTAGGTTTAAGTTTAGGATTAGTGTTAGGGTTAGAATTAGAAATAGGGTTAGTGTTAAGATTAGGGTCAGGGTTAGGTTTAGGTTTAGGGTTAGGGTTAGGGTTAGGGTTAGGGTCAGGGAGGGTTTAGGATTAGGGTTAGGGTTAGGGTTAGATTTAGGGTTAGGTTTAGGTTTATTGTTAGATTTAGGATTTAGGGTCTAAGGTTTATGGTTTAGGATTGTTTAAGGTTTAGGGTGGATTAGGTTTAGGCTTTAGAGTCTAGTGTTATGGTTACGGTTAGGGTTAGGGTTAGGGTTAGGTTTAGGATTATTGTTAAGGTTAGGGTTAGGATTAGGTTTAGGGTTAGGGTTAGGGTTAGGGTTAGGGTTAGGGTTAGGGTTAGGGTTAGGGTTAAGGTTAGGGTTAGGATTAGGTTTAGGGTTAGGGTTAGGGTTAGGGTTAGGGGTAGGGTTAGGGTTAAAATTAGGATTAGGGTTAGGGTTAGGGTAAGGGTTAGGGGTTAGGGTTAGGGTTATGGTTATTGTTAGGTTTAGGGTTTAGGGTTTAGTGTTTAGGGTTTAAGGTTTAGGGTTTAGGATTGTTTAAGATTTAGGGTGGTTTAGGTTAAGGGTTTAGGGTTTAGAGTTTAGGATTGTTTAAGGTTTAGGGTTGTTTAGGGTATAGTGTTTAGGGTTAAAAGTTTAGGGTTGTTTTGGGTTTAGTGTTTAGTGTTGTTTAGGGTATAGTGTTAATGGTTTAGGGTTTTGGGTTATTTAGGATTTAGTGTTTAAGGTTTAGGGTATAGGGTTGTTTAGGATTTAGTGTTTAGGGTTTTATGGTTTAGTGATTAGGGTTGTTTAGGGTTGTTTAGAGGTTAGTGTTTAGGGTTATTCAGGGTTTATGATTTAGGATTGTTCAGGGTTTAGGATTTATGGTTGTTCAGGGTTTAGGATTTAGGGATTAAGCTTAAGGGGTTAGGGTTTGGGTTAGGGTTAGGGTTAGGGTTAGCATTAGGGTTAGAGTTAGGGTTAGAGTTAGGGTTATGGGGTTATGTTAGGCTTAAGGTTAGGGTTAGGGTTATGGGGTTAAGGTTAGGGTTGGGGTTAGGGTTAGGTTTAGGTTTAGGGTTAGGTTTAGGGTTATGGTTATTCTCAGATTTAAGGTTTAAATTTTAGGGTTTATGGTTTAAGGTTTAGGGTTTAGGATTGTTTAAGTTTTAGGGTGGTTTAGGTTTAGGGTATAGGGTTTAGCGTTTAAGATTGTTTAATGTTTAGGGTTGTTTAGGTTTTAGCGTTTAGAGTTGTTTAGGGTTTTTTAGGGTTGTTTATGATTTAGTGTTTAGGGTTGTTCAGGATTTATGATTTAGGATATTTTAAGGTTGAGGGTTTAAGGTTGTATAGTGTTTTGGGTTTAGGGTATAATGTTTAGTGTTAAGGGTTTAGGGTTGTTTAGGGTATAGTGTTAATGGTTTTAGGGTTTAGGCTTGTTTAGTGTTTAGTGTTTAGGGTTTAGGGTTTAGGGTTTTTTAGCGTTTAGTGTTTATAGTTTAGGGTTTAGGGTGCTTTTGGAATTAGTGTTTAGGGTTTTTCGGGGTTTAGGGTTTAGGATTTAGGGTGTTAGGGTTAGTGTTAGGGTTAGGTTTAGGGTTAAGGTGAGGTTTAGGGTGAGGGTTAAGGTTAGGGTTAGGGTTAAGGTTAGTGTTAGTGTTAGGGTAAGGGATAGGGTTAGGGATAGGGTTAGGGTTAGGGTTAGGGTTAGGGTTAAGGTTAGGGTTAGGGTTTGGGTTAGGTTTAGGGGTTAGGGTTAGGGTTAGTGTTAGGGGTTAGGGGTTAGTGTTAGGGTTAGGGTTAGGGTTAGGGTTAGGGTTAGGTTTAGTGTTATGGTTATTATTAGGGGGTTAGGTTTTAGTTTAGGATTAGTGTTAGGGTTAGAATTAGAAATAGGGTTAGTGTTAGGATTAGGGTCAGGGTTAGGTTTAGGGATATGGTTAGGGTTAGGGTTAAGGGTAGGGTTAGGGTTAGGGTTAGATTTAAAGTTTAGGGTTTAGTGTTAAGATTAGAGATAGTGTGAGGTTTAGGGTTAGGTTTAGAGTTAGGGTTAGGGATAGTGTTTGGGTTATGATTAGTGTTATTATTAGGGTTAGGGTTAGTGTCAGGTTTAGGTTTAGGTTTAGGGTTAGGGTTAGGGTTAGATTTAGGGTTAGGTTTAGGTTTATTGTTAGATTTAGGGTTTAGGGTTTAAGGTTTAAGGTTTAGGATTGTTTAAGCTTTAGGGTAGAATAGGTTTAGGGTTTAGAGTTTAGTATTATGGTTACGGTTAGGGTTAGGGTTAGGGTTAGAGTTAGGGTTAGGGTTATTGTTAGGGTTAGGGTTAGGGTTAAGGTTAGGGTTAATGTTAGGGTTAGGGTTATGGTTAGTGTTAGGATTAGGGTTAGGGTTAGGGTCAGGGTTAGGTTTAGGGTTAGGGATAGGGTTAGGGTTAGATTTAGGGTTAGGTTTAGGTATATTGTTAGATTTAGGGTTTAGGGTTTAAGGTTTATGGTTTAGGATTGTTTAAGGTTTAGGGTGGATTAGGTTTAGGGTTTAGAGTTTAGTGTTATGGTTACGGTTAGGGTTAGGGTTAGGGATGGGGTTAGGGTTAGGGTTAGGGTTATGGTAAGGGTTAGGGTTAGGTTTAGGGTTAGGGTTATGGTAAGGGTTAGGGTTAGGTTTAGGGTTAGGGTTATGGTAAAAGTTAGAAGGTTAGTGTTAGGGTTTGGGTTAGGGTTAGGGTTAGGGTTAGGGTTAGGTTAGGGTTAGGGATAGGGTTAGGGTTAGGGGTTAGGGTTAGTGTTAGGGTTAGGGTTATTATTAGGGGGTTAGGTTTAAGTTTAGGATTAGTGTTAGGGTTAGAATTAGAAATAGGGTTAGTGTTAGGATTAGGGTCAGGGTTAGGTTTAGGGTTAGGGTTAGGGTTAGGGTTAGGGTTAAAGTCAGGGAGGGTTTAGGGTTAGGGTTAGGTTTAGGGTTAGATTTAGGGTTAGGTTTAGGTTTATTGTTAGATTTAGGATTTAGGGTCTAAGGTTTATGGTTTAGGATTGTTTAAGGTTTAGGGTGGATTAGGTTTAGGGTTTAGAGTTTAGTGTTATGGTTACGGTTAGGGTTAGGGTTAGGGTTAGGGTTAGGATTAGGGTTAAGGTTAGGGTTAGGATTAGGTTTAGGGTTAGGGTTAGGGTTAGGGTTAGGGTTAGGGTTAGGATTAGGATTAGGATTAGGTTTAGGGTAAGGGTTAGGGGTTAGAGTTAGGGTTATGGTTATTGTTAGGTTTAGGGTTTAGGGTTTAGTGTTTAGGGTTTAAGGTTTAGGGTTTAGGATTGTTTAAGGTTTAGGGTGGTTTAGGTTAAGGGTTTAGGATTTAGAGTTTAGGATTGTTTAAGGTTTAGGGTTGTTTAGGGTATAGAGTTTAGGGTTAAAAGTTTAGGGTTGTTTAGGGTTTAGTGTTTAGGGTTTAGGGTTGTTTAAGGTTTAGTGTTAAAGGTTTAGGTTTTAGGGTTGTTTTGTGTTTAGTGTTTAATGTTGTTTAGGGTATAGTGTTAATGGTTTAGGGTTTAGGGTTATTTAGGGTTTAGTGTTTAAGGTTTAGGGTATAGGGTTGTTTAGGGTTTAGTGTTTAGGGTTGTTTATGGTTTAGTGATTAGGGTTGTTTAGGGTTGTTTAGAGGTTAGTGTTTAGGGTTATTCAGGGTTTATGATTTAGGGTTGTTCAGGGTTTAGGATTTATTGTTGTTCAGGGTTTAGGATTTAGGGATTAAGGTTAAGGGGTTAGGGTTAGGGTTAGGGTTAGGGTTAGGGTTAGGGTTAGCATTAGGGTTAGAGTTAGGGTTAGAGTTAGGGTTAGAGTTAGGGTTATGGGGTTATGTTAGGCTTAAGGTTAGGGTTAGGGTTATGGGGTTAAGGTTAGGGTTGGGGTTAGGGTTAGGTTTAGGTTTAGGTTTAGGGTTAGGGTTATGGTTATTCTTAGATTTATGGTTTAAAATTTAGGGTTTATGGTTTAAGGTTTAGGGTTTAGGATTGTTTAAGTTTTAGGGTGGTTTAGGTTTAGGGTATAGAATTTAGCGTTTAAGATTGTTTAATGGTTAGGGTTGTTTAGGTTTTAGCGTTTAGAGTTGTTTAGGGTTTTTTAGGGTTGTTTATAATTTAGTGTTTAGGGTTGTTTAGGATTTATGATTTAGGATATTTTAAGGTTTAGGGTTTAAGGTTGTATAGTGTTTTAGGGTTTAGGGTATAATGTTTAGGGTTAAGGGTTTAGGGTTGTTTAGGGTATAGTGTTAATGGTTTTAGGGTTTAGGCTTGTTTAGGGTTTAGTGTTTAGGGTTTAGGGTTTAGGGTTTTTTAGCGTTTAGTGTTTATAGTTTAGAGTTTAGGGTGCTTTTGGAATTAGTGTTTAGGGTTTTTCGGGGTTTAAGGTTTAGGATTTAGGGTGTTAGGGTTAGTGTTAGGGTTAGGTTTAGGGTTAAGGTGAGGGTTAGGGTGAGGGTTAAGGTTAGGGTTAGGGTTAAGGTTAGTGTTAGTGTTAGGGTAAGAATTAGGGTTAGGGATAAAGTTAGGGTTAGGGTTAGGGTTAAGGTTAGGGTTAGGGTTAGGGTTAGGGGTTAGGGTTAGGGTTAGTGTTAGGGGTTAGGGGTTAGTGTTAGGGTTAGGGTTAGGGTTAGTTTAGGGTTAGGGTTAGGTTTAGTGTTAGGGTTATTATTAGGGGGTTAGGTTTTAGTTTAGGATTAGTGTTAGGGTTAGAATTAGAAATAGTGTTAGTGTTAGGATTAGGGTCAGGGTTAGGTTTAGGGATAGGGTTAGGGTTAAGGGTAGGGTTACGGTTAGGGTTAGATTTAAAGTTTAGGGTTTAGTGTTAGGATTAGGGATAGTGTGAGTTTTAGGCTTAGGTTTAGGGTTAGGGTTAGGGTTAGTGTTTGGGTTATGATTAGTGTTAGGATTAGGGTTAGGGTTAGGGTCAGGTTTAGGTTTAGGGTTGGGGTTAGGGTTAGGGTTAAAATTAGGGTTAGGTTTAGTTTTATTGTTAGATTTAGGGTTTAGGGTTTAAGGTTTATGGTTTAGGATTGTTTAAGGTTTAGGGTGGATTAGGTTTAGGGTTTAGAGTTTAGTATTATGGTTACGGTTAGGGTTAGAGTTAGGGTTAGAGTTAGGGTTAGGGTTAGGGTTAGGGTTAGGGTTAGGGTTAGGGTTAAGGTTAGGGTTAGTGTTAGGGTTAGGGTTATGGTTAGTGTTAGGATTAGGGTTAGGGTTAGGGTCAGGGTTAGGTTTAGGGTTAGGGATAGACTTAGGGTTAGATTTAGGATTAGGTTTAGGTTTATTGTTAGATTTAGGGTTTAGGGTTTAAGGTTTATGGTTTAGGATTGTTCAAGGTTTAGGGTGGATTAGGTTTAGGGTTTAGAGTTTAGTGTTATGGTTACGGTTAGGGTTAGGGTTAGGGATGGGGTTAGGGTTAGGGTTAGGGTTATGGTAAGGGTTAGGGTTAGGGTTAGGGTTAGGGTAAAAGTTAGGGGGTTAGTGTTAGGGTTTGGGTTAGGGTTAGGGTTAGGGTTAGGGTTAGGTTAGGGTTAGGGTTAGGGTTAGGGGTTAGGGTTAGTGTTAGGGTTAGGGTTATTATTAGGGGGTTAGGGTTAAGTTTAGGATTAGTGTTATGGTTAGAATTAGAAATAGGTTTAGTGTTAGGATTAGGGTCAGGGTTAGGTTTAGGGTTAGGGTTAGGGTTAGGGTTAGGGTTAGGGTCAGGGAGGGTTTAGGGTTAGGGTTAGATTTAGGGTTAGGTTTAGGTTTAATGTTAGATTTAGGGTTTACGGTCTACGGTTTATGGTTTAGGATTGTTTAAGGTTTAGGGTGGATTAGGTTTAGGGTTTAGAGTTTAGTGTTATGGTTACGGTTAGGGTTAGGGTTAGGGCTAGGGTTAGGGTTAGGATAAGGGTTAAGGTTAGGGTTAGGGTTAGGTTTAGGGTTAGGGTTAGGGTTAGGGTTAGGGTTAGGGTTAGGGTTATGGTTAGGGTTAGGGTTGGGGTTAGGTTTAGGGTTAGGGTTAGGGTTAGGGTTAGGGTAAGGGTTAGGGGTTAGGGTTAGGGTTAGGGTTAAGGTTAGGGTTAGGGTTAAGGTTAGGGTTAGGGTTAGGGTTAGGGTTAGGGGTTAGGGTTAGGGTTAGTGTTAGGGGTTAGGGGTTAGTGTTAGGGTTAGTGTTAGGGTTAGGGTTAGGGTTAGGTTTAGTGTTAGGGTTATTATTAGGGGGTTAGGTTTTAGTTTAGGATTAGTGTTAGGGTTAGAATTAGAAATAGGGTTAGTGTTAGGATTAGGGTCAGGGTTAGGTTTAGGGATATGGTTAGGGTTAGGGTTAAGGGTAGGGTTAGGGTTAGGGTTAGATTTAAAGTTTAGGGTTTAGTGTTAAGATTAGGGATAGTGTGAGGTTTAGGGTTAGGTTTAGGGTTAGGGTTAGGGATAGTGTTTGGGTTATGATTAGTGTTATTATTAGGGTTAGGGTTAGGGTCAGGTTTAGGTTTAGGGTTAGGGATAGGGTTAGGGTTAGATTTAGAGTTAGGTTTAGGTTTATTGTTAGATTTAGAGTTTAGGGTTTAAGGTTTATGGTTTAGGATTGTTTAAGGTTTAGGGTGGATTAGGTTTAGGGTTTAGAGTTTAGTGTTATGGTTACGGTTAGGGTTAGAATTAGAAATAGGGTTAGTGTTAGGATTAGGGTCAGTGTTAGGTTTAGGGATAGGGTTAGGGTTAGGGTTATGGTAAATGTTAGGGGGTTAGAGTTAGGGTTAGATTTAAAGTTTAGGGTTTAGTGTTAGGATTAGGGATAGTGTGAGTTTTAGGGTTAGGTTTAGGGTTAGGGTTAGGGTTAGTGTTTGGGTTATGATTAGTGTTAGGATTAGGGTTAGGGTTAGGGTCAGGTTTAGGTTTAGGGTTAGGGTTAGGGTTAGGGTTAGATTTAGGGTTAGGTTTAGGTTTATTGTTAGATTTAAGGTTTAGGGTTTAAGGTTTATGGTTTAGGATTGTTTAAGGTTTAGGGTGGATTAGGTTTAGGGTTTAGAGTTTAGTATTATGGTTACGGTTATGGTTAGGGTTAGGGTTAGAGTTAGGGTTAGGGTTAGGGTTAGGGTTAGGGTTAGGGTTAAGGTTAGGGTTAGTGTTAGAGTTAGGGTTATGGTTAGTTTTAGGATTAGGGTTAGGGTTAGGGTCAGGGTTAGGTTTAGGGTTAGGGATAGGGTTAGGGTTAGATTTAGGGTTAGGTTTAGGTTTATTGTTAGATTTAGGGTTTAGGGTTTAAGGTTTATGGTTTAGGATTGTTCAAGGTTTAGGGTGGATTAGGTTTAGGGTTTAGAGTTTAGTGTTATGGTTACGGTTAGTGTTAGGGTTAGGGATGGGATTAGGGTTAGGGTTAGGGTTAGGGTTAGGGTTAGGGTAATGGTTAGGGTTAGGGTTAGGGTTAGGGTTAGGGTAAGGGTTAGGGGTTAGTGTTAGGGTTAGGGTTAGGGTTAGGGTTAGGGTTAGGTTAGGGTTTGGGTTAGGGTTAGGGTTAGGGTTAGGTTAGGGTTAGGGTTAGGTTACGGTAAAGGTTAGGGTTAGGGTTAGGGTTAGAGTAAAAGTTAGGGGGTTAGTGTTAGGGTTTGTGTTAGGGTTAGGGTTAGGGTTAGGGTTAGGTTAGGGTTAGGGTTAGGTTTAGGGTTAGGGTTAGGGTTTAGGGTTAGTTTTAGGGTTAGGGTTAGGGTTAGGGGGTTAGGGTTAAGTTTAGGATTAGTGTTAGGGTTAGAATTAGAAATAGGTTTAGTGTTAGGATTAGGGTCAGGGTTAGGTTTAGGGTTAGGGTTAGGGCTAGGGTTAGGGTTAGGGTCAGGGAGGGTTTAGGGTTAGGGTTAGATTTAGGGTTAGGTTTAGGTTTAATGTTAGATTTAGGGTTTAGGGTCTACGGTTTATGGTTTAGGATTGTTTAAGGTTTAGGGTGGATTAGGTTTAGGGTTTAGAGTTTAGTGTTATGGTTACGGTTAGGGTTAGGGTTAGGGTTAGGGTTAGGGTTAGGGTTAGGATTAGGGTTAAGGTTAGGGTTAGGGTTAGGTTTAGGGTTAGGGTTAGGGTTAGGGTTATGGTTAGGGTTAGGGCTAGGGTTAGGTTTAGAATTAGGATTAGGGTTAGGGTTTGGGTAAGGGTTAGGGGTTAGGGTTAGGGTTAGGGTTAAGGTTAGGGTTAGGGTTAAGGTTAGGGTTAGGGTTAGGGTTAGGGTTAGGGTTAGGGTAAGTTTAGGGTTAGGGTTAGGGTTAGGGTTAGGGGTTAGGGTTAGTGTTAGGGTTAGGGTTATATTAGGGGGTTAGGTTTAAGTTTAGGATTAGTGTTAGGGTTAGAATTAGAAATAGGGTTAGTGTTAGGATTAGGGTCAGGGTTAGGTTTAGGGTTAGGGTTAGAGTTAGGGTTAGGGTTAAAGTCAGGGAGGGTTTAGGGTTAGGGTTAGGGTTAGGGTTAGATTTAGGGTTAGGTTTAGGTTTATTGTTAGATTTAGGATTTAGGGTCTAAGGTTTATGGTTTAGGATTGTTTAAGGTTTAGGGTGGATTAGGTTTAGGGTTTAGAGTTTAGTGTTATGGTTACGGTTAGGGTTAGGGTTCGGGTTAGGGTTAGGATTAGGATTAAGGTTAGGGTTAGGATTAGGTTTAGGGTTAGGGTTAGGGTTAGGGTTAGGGTTAGGGTTATGGTTAGGATTAGGGTTAGGGTTAGGGTTAGGGTAAGGGTTAGGGGTTAGGGTTAGGGTTATGTTTATTGTTAGGTTTAGGGTTTAGGGTTTAGTGTTTAGGGTTTAAGGTTTAGGGTTTAGGATTGTTTAAGATTTAGGGTGGTTTAGGTTAAGGGTTTAGGCTTTAGAGTTTAGGATTGTTTAAGGTTTAGGGTTGTTTAGGGTATAGTGTTTAGGATTAAAAGTTTAGGGTTGTTTAGGGTTTAGTGTTTAGGGTTTAGGGTTGTTTAAGGTTTAGTGTTTAAGGTTTAGGTTTTAGGGTTGTTTTGGGTTTAGTGTTTAGTGTTGTTTAGGGTATAGTGTTAATGGTTTAGGGTTTAGGGTTATTTAGGGTTTAGTGTTTAAGGTTTAGGGTATAGGGTTGTTTAGGGTTTAGTGTTTAGGGTTGTTTATGGTTTAGTGATTAGGGTTGTTTAGGGTTGTTTAGAGGTTAGTGTTTAGGGTTATTCAGGGTTTATGATTTAGGATTGTTCAGGGTTTAGGATTTATGGTTGTTCAGGGTTTAGGATTTAGGGATTAAGGTTAAGGGGTTAGGGTTAGGGTTAGGGTTAGGGTTAGGGTTAGCATTAGGGTTAGAGTTAGGGTTAGAGTTAGGGTTATGGGGTTATGTTAGGCTTAAGGTTAGGGTTAGGGTTATGGGGTTAAGGTTAGGGTTGGGGATAGGGTTAGGTTTAGGTTTAGGGTTAGGGTTAGGGTTATGGTTATTCTTAGATTTATGGTTTAATATTTAGGGTTTATGGTTTAAGGTTTAGGGTTTAGGATTGTTTAAGTTTTAGGGTGGTTTAGGTTTAGGGTATAGGGTTTAGCGTTTAAGATTGTTTAATGTTTAGGGTTGTTTAGGTTTTAGCGTTTAGAGCTGTTTAGGGTTTTTTAGGGTTGTTTATGATTTAGTGTTTAGGCTTGTTCAGGATTTATGATTTAGGATATTTTAAGGTTTAGGGTTTAAGGTTGTATAGTGTTTTAGGGTTTAGGGTATAATATTTAGGGTTAAGGGTTTAGGGTTGTTTAGGGTATAGTGTTAATGGTTTTAGGGTTTAGGCTTGTTTAGGGTTTAGTGTTTAGGGTTTAGAGTTTAGGGTTTTTTAGCGTTTAGTGTTTATAGTTTAGGGTTTAGGGTTCTTTTGGAATTAGTGTTTAGGGTTTTTCAGGGTTTAGGGTTTAGGATTTAGGGTGTTAGGGTTAGTGTTAGGGTTAGGTTTAGGGTTAAGGTGAGGGTTAGGGTGAGGGTTAAGGTTAGGGTTAGGGTTAAGGTTAGTGTTAGTGTTAGGGTAAGGGTTAGGGTTAGGGATAGGGTTAGGGTTAGGGTTAAGGTTAGGGTTAAGGTTAGGGTTAGGGTTAGGGTTAGGGTTAGGGGTTAGTGTTAGGGTTAGTGTTAGGGGTTAGGGGTTAGTTTTAGGGTTAGGGTTAGGGTTAGGGTTAGGTTTTGTGTTAGGGTTATTATTAGGGGGTTAGGTTTTAGTTTAGGATTAGTGTTAGGGTTAGAATTAGAAATAGGGTTAGTGTTAGGATTAGGGTCAGGGTTAGGTTTAGGGATATGGTTAGGGTTAGGGTTAAGGGTAGAGTTAGGGTTAGGGTTAGATTTAAAGTTTAGGGTTTAGTGTTAGGATTAGGGATAGTGTGAGGTTTAGGGTTAGGTTTAGGGTTAGGGTTAGGGTTAGTGTTTGGGTTATGATTAGTGTTATTATTAGGGTTAGGGTTAGGGTCCGGTTTAGGTTTAGGGTTAGGGTTAGGGTTAGGGTTAGATTTAGGGTTAGGTTTAGGTTTATTGTTAGATTTAGGGTTTAGGGTTTAAGGTTTAGGGTTTAGGATTGTTTAAGTTTTAGGGTAGATTAGGTTTAGGGTTTAGAGTTTAGTATTATTGTTACGGTTAGGGTTAAAGTTAGGGTTATCGTTAGGGTTAGGGTTAGGGTTAGGGTTAGGGTTAAGGTTAGGGTTAATGTTAGGGTTAGGGTTAGGGTAAAAGTTAGGGGGTTAGTGTTAGGGTTAGGGTTAGGGTTTAGGTTAAGATTAGGTTAGGGTTAGGGTTAGGGTTAGGGTAAGGGTTAGGTTTAGGGTTAGGGTTAGGATTAAGGTTAGGGTTAGGGTTAGGGTTAGGGTTATGGTTAGTGTTAGGATTAGGGTTAGTGTTAGGGTCAGGGTTAGGTTTAGGGTTAGGGTTAGGGTTAGGGTTAGATTTAGGGTCAGGTTTAGGTTTATTGTTAGATTTAGTGTTTAGGGTTTGAGATTTATGGTTTAGGATTGTTTAAGGTTTAGGGTGGATTAGGTTTAGGGTTTAGAGTTTAGTGTTATGGTTACGGTTAGTGTTAGGGTTAGGGTTAGGGTTAGGGTTAGGGTTAGGTTAGGGTTAGGGTTAGGGTTAGGGTTAGGGGTTAGGGTTAGTGTTAGGGTTAGGGTTAGGGTTAGGGTTAGGGTTAGGGTTAGGTTAAGGTTAGGGTTAGGGTTAGGGTTAGGGGTTAGGGTTAGTGTTAGGGTTAGGTTTATTATTAGGGGGTTAGGTTTAAGTTTAGGATTAGTGTTAGGGTTAAAATTAGAAATAGGGTTAGTGTTAGGATTAGGGTAAGGGTTAGGTTTAGGGTTAGGGTTAGGGTTAGGGTTAGGTTTAGGGTTAGGATTAGGGTTAGGGTTAGGGTTAGGGTAAGGGTTAGGGGTTAGGGTTAGGGTTATGGTTATTGTTAGGTTTAGGGTTTAGGGTTTAGTGTTTAGGGTTTAAGGTTTAGGGTTTAGGATTGTTTAAGATTTAGGGTGGTTTAGGTTAAGGGTTTAGGGTTTAGAGTTTAGGATTGTTTAAGGTTTAGGGTTGTTTAGGGTATAGTGTTTAGGGTTAAAAGTTTAGGGTTGTTTAGGGTTTAGTGTTTAGGGTTTAGGGTTGTTTAAGGTTTAGTGTTTAAGGTTTAGGTTTTAGGGTTGTTTTGGGTTTAGTGTTTAGTGTTGTTTAGGGTATAGTGTTAATGTTTTAGGGTTTAGGGTTATTTAGGGTTTAGTGTTTAAGGTTTAGGGTATAGGGTTGTTTAGTGTTTAGTGTTTAGGGTTGTTTATGGTTTAGTGATTAGGGTTGTTTAGGGTTGTTTAGAGGTTAGTGTTTAGGGTTATTCAGGGTTTATGATTTAGGGTTGTTCAGGGTTTAGGATTTATGGTTGTTCAGGGTTTAGGATTTAGTGA
Source organism: Micromys minutus (assembly GCF_963924665.1). Classification (NCBI taxonomy): domain Eukaryota; kingdom Metazoa; phylum Chordata; class Mammalia; order Rodentia; family Muridae; genus Micromys; species Micromys minutus. The sequence continues at coordinate 3,372,830 of NC_137978.1, forward strand.
TTAAGGTTAAGGGGTTAGGGTTAGGGTTAGGGTTAGGGTTAGGGTTAGCATTAGGGTTAGAGTTAGGGTTAGAGTTAGGGTTATGGGGTTATGTTAGGCTTAAGGTTAGGGTTAGGGTTATGGGGTTAAGGTTAGGGTTGGGGTTAGGGTTAGGTTTAGGTTTAGGGTTAGGGTTAGGGTTATGGTTATTCTTAGATTTTTGGTTTAAAATTTAGGGTTTATGGTTTAAGGTTTAGGGTTTAGGATTGTTTAAGTTTTAGGGTGGTTTAGGTTTAGAGTATAGGGTTTAGCGTTTAAGATTGTTTAATGTTTAGGGTTGTTTAGGTTTTAGCGTTTAGAGTTGTTTAGGGTTTTTTAGGGTTGTTTATGATTTAGTGTTTAGGGTTGTTCAGGATTTATGATTTAGGATATTTTAAGGTTTAGGGTTTAAGGTTGTATAGTGTTTTAGGGTTTAGGGTATAATGTTTAGGGTTAAGGGTTTAGGGTTGTTTAGGGTATAGTGTTAATGGTTTTAGGGTTTAGGCTTGTTTAGGGTTTAGTGTTTAGGGTTTAGGGTTTAGGGTTTTTTAGCGTTTAGTGTTTATAGTTTATGGTTTAGGGTGCTTTTGGAATTAGTGTTTAGGGTTTTTCGGGGTTTAGGGTTTAGGATTTAGGGTGTTAGGGTTAGTGTTAGGGTTGAGATAAGTGTTAAGGTGAGGGTTAGGGTTAAGGTTAGTGTTAGTGTTAGGGTAATGGTTAGGGTTAGGGATAGGGTTAGGGTTAGGGTTAGGGTTAGGATTAAGGTTAGGGTTAGGGTTAGGGTTAGGGTTAGGGGTTAGTGTTAGGGTTAGTGTTAGGGGTTAGGGGTTAGTGTTAGGGTTAGGGTTAGGGTTAGGGTTAGGTTTAGTGTTAGGGTTATTATTAGGGGGTTAGGGTTAGGGTTAGGGTTAGGGTTAGGGTTAGGGGTTAGGGTTAGTGTTAGGGTTAGGGTTATTATTAGGGGGTTAGGTTTAAGTTTAGGATTAGTGTTAGGGTTAGAATTAGAAATAGGGTTAGTGTTAGGATTAGGGTCAGGGTTAGGTTTAGGGTTAGGGTTAGGGTTAGGGTTAGGGTTAGGGTCAGAAAGGGTTTAGGGTTAGGGTTAGGGTTAGGGTTAGATTTAGGGTTAGGTTTAGGTTTATTGTTAGATTTAGGATTTAGGGTCTAAGGTTTATGGTTTAGGATTGTTTAAGGTTTAGGGTGGATTAGGTTTAGGGTTTAGAGTTTAGTGTTATGGTTACGGTTAGGGTTAGGGTTAGGTTTAGGGTTAGGATTAGGGTTAAGGTTGGGGTTAGGATTAGGTTTAGGGTTAGGGTTAAGGTTAGGGTTAAGGTTAGGGTTAGGGTTAGGGTTAGGGTTAGGATTAGGTTTAGGGTTAGGTTTTGGGTAAGGGTTAGGGATTAGGGTTAGGGTTATGGTTATTGTTAGGTTTAGGGTTTAGGGTTTAGTGTTTAGGGTTTAAGGTTTAGGGTTTATGATTGTTTAAGATTTAGGGTGGTTTAGGTTAAGGGTTTAGGGTTTAGAGTTTAGGATTGTTTAAGGTTTAGGGTTGTTTAGGGTATAGTGTTAATGGTTTTAGGGTTTAGGCTTGTTTAGGGTTTAGTGTTTAGGGTTTAGGGTTGTTTAAGTTTTAGTGTTTAAGGTTTAGGTTTTAGGGTTGTTTTGGGTTTAGTGTTTAGTGTTGTTTAGGGTATAGTGTTAATGGTTTAGGGTTTAGGGTTATTTAGGGTTTAGTGTTTAAGGTTTAGGGTATAGGGTTGTTAAGGGTTTAGTGTTTAGGGTTGTTTATGGTTTAGTGATTAGGGTTGTTTAGGGTTGTTTAGAGGTTAGTGTTTAGGGTTATTCAGGGTTTATGATTTAGGGTTGTTCAGGGTTTAGGATTTATGGTTGTTCAGGGTTTAGGATTTAGGGATTAAGGTTAAGGGGTTAGGGTTAGGGTTAGGGTTAGGGTTAGGGTTAGCATTAGGGTTAGAGTTAGGGTTAGAGATAGGGTTATGGGGTTATGTTAGGCTTAAGGTTAGGGTTAGGGTTATGGGGTTAAGGTTAGGGTTGGGGTTAGGGTTAGGTTTAGGTTTAGGGTTAGGGTTAGGGTTATGGTTATTCTTAGATTTATGGTTTAAAATTTAGGGTTTATGGTTTAAGGTTTAGGGTTT
>NC_137978.1:3380000-3400000 GCF_963924665.1 Micromys minutus
TTAGGGGTTAGGGTTAGTGTTAGTGTTAGGGTTATTATTAGGGGGTTAGGGTTAAGTTTAGGATTAGTGTTAGGGTTAGAATTAGAAATAGGGTTAGTGTTAGGATTAGGGTCAGGGTTAGGTTTAGGGTAAGGGTTAGGGGTTAGGGTTAGGGTTATGATTATTGTTAGGTTTAGGGTTTAGGGTTTAGTGTTTAGGGTTTAAGGTTTAGGGTTTAGGATTGTTTAAGATTTAGGGTGGTTTAGGTTAAGGGTTTAGGGTTTAGAGTTTAGGATTGTTTAAGGTTTAGGGTTGTTTTGGGTATAGTGTTAATGGTTTTAGGGTTTAGGCTTGTTTAGGGTTTAGTGTTTAGGGTTTAGGGTTTAGGGTTTTTTAGCGTTTAGTGTTTATAGTTTAGGGTTTAGGGTGCTTTTGAAATTAGTGTTTAGGGTTTTTCAGGGTTTAGGGTTTAGGATTTAGGGTGTTAGGGTTAGTTTTAGGGTTAGGTTTAGGGTTAAGGTGAGGGTTAGGGTGAGGGTTAAGGTTAGGGTTAGGGTTAAGGTTAGTGTTAGTGTTAGAATAAGGGTTAGGGTTAGGGATAGGGTTAGGGTTAGGGTTAGGGTTAGGGTTAAGGTTAGGGTTAGGGTTAGGGTTAGGGTTAGGGGTTTGGGTTAGGGTTAGTGTTAGGGGTTAGGGGTTAGTGTTAGGGTTAGGGTTAGGTTTAGTGTTAGGGTTATTATTGGGGGTTAGGTTTTAGTTTAGGATTAGTGTTAGGGTTTGAATTAGAAATAGGGTTAGTGTTAGGATTAGGGTCAGGGTTAGGTTTAGAAATATGGTTAGGTTTAGGGTTAAGGGTAGGGTTAGTGTTATGGTTAGAATTAAAGTTTAGGGTTTAGTGTTAGGATTAGGGATAGTGTGAGGTTTAGGGTTAGGTTTAGGGTTAGGGTTAGGGTTAGTGTTTGGGTTATGATTAGTGTTAGGATTAGGATTAGGGTTAGGGTCAGGTTTATGTTCAGGGTTAGGGTTAGAGTTAGGGTTAGGTTTAGGGTTAGGTTTAGGTTTATTGTTAGATTTAGGGTTTAGGGTTTAAGGTTTATGGTTTAGGATTGTTTAAGTTTAAGGGTGGATTAGGTTTAGGGTTTAGAGTTTAGTATTATGGTTATGGTTAGGGTTAGGGTTATGGTTAGAGTTAGGGTTAGGGTTAGGGTTAGGGTTAGGGTTAAGGTTAGGGTTAGTGTTAGGGTTAGGGTTATGGTTAGTGTTAGGATTAGGGTTAGGGTTAGGGTCAGGGTTAGGTTTAAGGTTAAGGTTAGGGTTAGGGTTAGGGTTAGGGTTAGGGTTAGGGTTAGGATTAGGGTTAGGGTTAGGGTTAGGGTAAGGGTTAGGGGTTAGGGTTAGGGTTATGGTTATTGTTAGGTTTAGGGTTTAGGGTTTAGTGTTTAGGGTTTAAGGTTTATGGTTGAGGATTGTTTAAGGTTTAGTGTGGATTAGGTTTAGGGTTTAGAGTTTAGTGTTATGGTTACGGTTAGGGTTAGGGTTAGGGAGAGGGTTAGGGTTAGGTTTAGGGTTATGGTAAGGGTTAGGTTTAGGGTTAGGGTTAGGGTTAGGGTAAAAGTTAGGGGGTTAGTGTTAGGGTTTGTGTTAGGGTTAGGGTTAGATTTAGGGTTAGGTTTATGTTTATTGTTAGATTTAGGATTTAGGGTCTAAGGTTTATGGTTTAGGATTGTTTAACGTTTAGGGTGGATTAGGTTTAGGGTTTAGAGTTTAGTGTTATGGTTACGGTTAGGGTTAGGGTTAGGGTTAGGATTAGGGTTAATGTTAGGTGAGGATTAGGTTTAGGGTTAGGGTTAGGGTTAGGGTTAGGGTTAGGGTTAGTGTTAGGGTTAGGGTTAGGATTAGGTTTAGGTTTAGGGTTACGGTTAGGGTTAGGGTTAGGGTTAGGATTAGTGTTAAGGTTAGGGTTAGGTTTAGGGTTAGGGTTAGGGTTAGGGTTAGGGTTAGGGTTAGGGTTAGGGTTAGGGTTAGGATTAGGGTTAGGGTTAGGGTTAGGGTAAGGGTTAGGGGTTAGGGTTAGGGTTATGGTTATTGTTAGGTTTATGGTTTAGGGTTTAGTGTTTAGGGTTTAAGGTTTAGGGTTTAGGATTGTTTAAGATTTAGGGTGGTTTAGGTTAAGGGTTTAGGGTTTAGAGTTTAGGATTGTTTAAGGTTTAGGGTTGTTTAGGGTATAGTGTTTAGGGTTAAAAGTTTAGGGTTGTTTAGGGTTTAGTGTTTAGGGTTTAGGTTTGTTTAAGGTTTAGTGTTTAAGGTTTAGGTTTTAGGGTTGTTTTGGATTTAGTGTTTAGTGTTGTTTAGGGTATAGTGTTAATGGTTTAGGGTTTAGGGTTATTTAGGGTTTAGTGTTTAAGGTTTAAGGTATAGGGTTGTTTAGGGTTTAGTGTTTAGGGTTGTTTATGGTTTAGTGATTAGGGTTGTTTAGGGTTGTTTAGAGGTTAGTGTTTAGGGTTATTCAGGGTTTATGATTTAGGGTTGTTCAGGGTTTAGGATTTATGGTTGTTCAGGGTTTAGGATTTAGGGATTAAGGTTAAGGGGTTAGGGTTAGGGTTAGAATTATGGTTAGCATTAGGGTTAGAGTTAGGGTTTGAGTTAGGGTTATGGGGTTATGTTAGGCTTAAGGTTAGGGTTAGGGTTATGGGGTTAAGGTTAGGGTTGAGGTTAGGGTTAGGTTTAGGTTTAGGATTAGGGTTAGGGTTATGGTTATTCTTAGATTTATGGTTTAAAATTTAGGGTTTATGGTTTAAGGTTTAGGGTTTAGGATTGTTTAAGTTTTAGGGTGGTTTAGGTTTAGGGTACAAAATTTAGCGTTTAAGATTGTTTAATGGTTAGGGTTGTTTAGGTTTTAGCGTTTAGAGTTGTTTAGGGTTTTTTAGGGTTGTTTATGATTTAGTGTTTAGGGTTGTTCAGGATTTATGATTTAGGATATTTTAAGGTTTAGGGTTTAAGGTTGTATAGTGTTTTAGGGTTTAGGGTATAATGTTTAGGGTTAAGGGTTTAGGGTTGTTTAGGGTATAGTGTTAATGGTTTTAGGGTTTAGGCTTGTTTAGGGTTTAGTGTTTAGGGTTTAGGGTTTAGGGTTTTTTAGCGTTTAGTGTTTATAGTTTAGGGTTTAGGGTGCTTTTGGAATTAGTGTTTAGGATTTTTCGGGGTTTAGGGTTTAGGATTTAGGGTGTTAGGGTTAGTGTTAGGGTTAGGTTTAGGGTTAAGGTGAGGGTTAGGGTGAGGGTTAAGGTTAGGGTTAGGGTTAAGGTTAGTGTTAGTGTTAGAATAAGGGTAAGGGTTAGGGATAGGGTTAGGGTTAGGGTTAAGGTTAGGGTTAATGTTAGGGTTAGGGTTAGGGTTAGGGTTAGGGGTTTGGTTTGGTGTTAGTGTTAGGGGTTAGGGGTTAGTGTTAGGGTTAGGATTAGGGTTAGGGTTAGGGTTAGGTTTAGTTTTAGGGTTATTATTAGGGGGTTAGGTTTTAGTTTAGGATTAGAGTTAGGGTTAGTATTAGAAATAGGGTTAGTGTTAGGATTAGGGTCAGGATAAGGTTTAGAAATATGGTTAGGGTTAGGGTTAAGGGTAGGTTAGGGTTAGGGTTAGAATTAAGGTTTAGGGTTAATTGTTAAGATTAGGGATAGGGTGAGGTTTAGGGTTAGGTTTAGGGTTAGGGTTAGGGTTAGTGTTTGGGTTATGATTAGTGTTAGGATTAGGATTAGGGTTAGGGTCATGTTTATGTTTAGGGTTAGGGTTAGGGTTAGGGTTAGATTTAGGGTTAGGTTTAGGTTTATTGTTAGATTTAGGGTTTAGGGTTTAAGGTTTATGGTTTAGGATTGTTTAAGTTTAAGGGTGGATTAGGTTTAGGGTTTAGAGTTTAGTATTATGGTTACGGTTAGGGTTAGGGTTAGGGTTAGAGTTAGGGTTAGGGTTAAGGTTAGGGTTAGGGTTAAGGTTAGGGTTAGTGTTAGGGTTAGGGTTATGGTTAGTGTTAGGATTAGGGTTAGGGTTAGGGTCAGGGTTAGGTTTAGTGTTAGGGATAGGGTTAGGGTTAGATTTAGGGTTATGTTTAGGTTTATTGTTAGATTTAGGGTTTAGTATTTAAGGTTTATGGTTTAGGATTGTTTAAGGTTTAGGGTGGATTAGGTTTAGGGTTTAGAGTTTAGTGTTATGGTTACGGTTAGGGTTAGGGTTAAAGATGGGGTTAGGGTTAGGGTTAGGGTTATGGTAAGGGTTAGGTTTAGGTTTAGGGTTAGGGTTAGGGTAAAAGTTAGGGGGTTAGTGTTAGGGTTTGTGTTAGGGTTAGGGTTAGGGTTAGGGTTAGGGTTAGGGTTAGGGTTAAGGTTAGGGTTAGGGTTAGGGTTAGGGTTATGGTTAGTGTTAGGATTAGGGTTAGTGTTAGGGTCAGGGTTAGGTTTAGGGTTAGGGTTAGGGTTAGATTTAGGGTCAGGTTTAGGTTTATTGTTAGATTTAGGGTTTAGGGTTTAGGTTTATGGTTTAGGATTGTTTAAGGTTTAGGGTGGATTAGGTTTAGGGTTTAGAGTTTAGTGTTATGGTTACGGTTAGTGTTAGGGTTAGGGTTAGGTTTAGGGTTAGGGTTAGGGTTAGGGTAATGGTTAGGGTGAGGGTTAGGGTTAGGGTAAGGGTTAATGGTTAGTGTTAGGGTTAGGATTAGGGTTAGGGTTAGGGTTAGGTTAGGGTTAGGGTTAGGGTTAGGGTTAGGGGTTAGGGTTAGTGTTAGGGTTAAGGTTATTATTAGGGGGTTAGGTTTAAGTTTAGGATTAGTGTTAGGGTTAGAATTAGAAATAGGGTTAGTGTTAGGATTAGGGTCAGGGTTAGGTTTAGGGTTAGGGTTAGGGTTAGGGTGAGGTTTAGGGTCAGGGAGGGTTTAGGGTTAGGGTTAGGGTTAGGGTAAGATTTAGGGTTAGGTTTAGGTTTATTGTTAGATTTAGGATTTAGGGTCTAAGGTTTATGGTTTAGGATTGTTTAAGGTTTAGGGTGGATTAGGTTTAGGGTTTAGAGTTTAGTGTTATGGTTACGGTTAGGGTTAGGGTTAGGGTTAGGATTAGGGTTAAGGTTAGGGTTAGGATTAGGTTTAGGTTTAGGGTTAGGGTTAGGGTTAGGGTTAGGGTTAGGGTTAGGGTTAGGGTTAGGGTTAGGATTAGGGTTAGGGTTAGAGTTAGGGTAAGGGTTAGGGGTTAGGGTTAGGGTTATGGTTATTGTTAGGTTTAGGGTTTAGGGTTTAGTGTTTAGGGTTTAAGGTTTAGGGTTTAGGATTGTTTAAGATTTAGGGTGGTTTAGGTTAAGGGTTTAGGGTTTAGAGTTTAGGATTGTTTAAGGTTTAGGGTTGTTTAGGGTATAGTTTTTAGGGTTAAAAGTTTAGGGTTGTTTTGGGTTTAGTGTTTAGGGTTTAGGGTTGTTTAAGGTTTAGTGTTTAAGGTTTAGGTTTTAGGGTTGTTTTGGGTTTAGTGTTTAGTGTTGTTTAGGGTATAGTGTTAATGGTTTATGGTTTAGAGTTATTTAGGGTTTAGTGTTTAAGGTTTAGGGAATAGGGTTGTTTAGGATTTAGTGTTTAGGGTTGTTTATGGTTTAGTGATTAGGGTTGTTTAGGGTTGTTTAGAGGTTAGTGTTTAGGGTTATTCAGGGTTTATGATTTAGGGTTGTTCAGGGTTTAGGATTTATGGTTGTTCAGGGTTTAGGATTTAGGGCTTAAGGTTAAGGGGTTAGGGTTAGGGTTAGGGTTAGGGTTAGGGTTAGCATTAGGGTTATAGTTAGAGTTAGAGTTAGGGTTATGGGGTTATGTTAGGCTTAAGGTTAGGGTTAGGGTTATGGGGTTAAGGTTAGGGTTGTGGTTAGGGTTAGGTTTAGGTTTAGGGTTAGGGTTAGGGTTATGGTTATTCTTAGATTTAAGGTTTAAATTTTAGGGTTTATGGTTTAAGGTTTAGGGTTTAGGATTGTTTAAGTTTTAGGGTGGTTTAGGTTTAGGGTATAGGGTTTAGCGTTTAAGATTCTTTAATGTTTAGGGTTGTTTAGGTTTTAGAGTTTAGAGTTGTTTAGGGTTTTTTAGGGTTGTTTATGATTTAGTGTTTAGGGTTGTTCAGGATTTATGATTTAGGATATTTTAAGGTTTAGGGTTTAAGGTTGTATAGTGTTTTAGGGTTTAGGGTATATTGTTTAGGGTTAAGGGTTTAGGGTTGTTTAGGGTATAGTGTTAATGGTTTTAGGGTTTAGGCTTGTTTAGTGTTTAGTGTTTAGGGTTTAGGGTTTAGGGTTTTTTAGCGTTTAGTGTTTACAGTTTAGGGTTTAGGGCGCTTTTGGAATTAGTGTTTAGGGTTTTTCGGGGTTTAGTGTTTAGGATTTAGGGTGTTAGTGTTAGTGTTAGGGTTAGGTTTAGGGTTAAGGTGAGGGTTAGGGTGAGGGTTAAGGTTAGGGTTAGGGTTAAGGTTAGTGTTAGTGTTAGGGTAAGGGTTAGGGTTAGGGATAGGGTTAGGGTTAAGGTTAGGGTTAGGGTTAAGTTTAGGGTTAGGGTTAGGGTTAGGGTTAGGGGTTAGGGTTAGGGTTAGTGTTAGGGGTTAGGGGTTAGTGTTAGGGTTAGGGTTAGGGTTAGGGTTAGGTTAGGGTTATTATTAGGGGGTTAGGTTTTAGTTCAGGATTAGTGTTCGGGTTAGAATTAGAAATAGGGTTAGTGTTAGGATTAGGGTCAGGGTTAGGTTTAGGGATATGGTTAGGGTTAGGGTTAAGGGTAGGGTTAGTGTTAGGGTTAGATTTAAAGTTTAGGGTTTAGTGTTAGGAATAGGGATAGTGTGAGGTTTAGGGTTAGGTTTAGGGTTAGGGTTAGGGTTAGTGTTTGGGTTATGATTAGTGTTATTATTAGGGTTAGGGTTAGGGTCAGGTTTAGGTTTAGGGTTAGGGTTAGGGTTAGGGTCAGATTTAGGGTTAGGTTTAGGTTTATTGTTAGATTTAGGGTTTAGGGTTTAAGGTTTAAGGTTTAGGATTGTTTAAGGTTTAGGGTAGATTAGGTTTAGGGTTTAGAATTTAGTATTATGGTTACGGTTAGTGTTAGGGTTAGGGTTAGAGTTAGGGTTAGGGTTTGGGTTAGGGTTAGGGTTAGGGTTAGGGTTAAGGTTAGGGTTAATGTTAGGGTTAGAGTTATGGTTAGTGTTAGGATTAGGGTTAGGTTTAGGGTCAGGGTTAGGTTTAGGGTTAGGGATAGGGTTAGGGTTAGATTTAGGGTTAGGTTTAGGTTTATTGTTAGATTTAGGATTTAGGGTCTAAGGTTTATGGTTTAGGATTGTTTAAGGTTTAGGGTGGATTAGGTTTAGGGTTTAGAGTTTAGTGTTATGGTTACGGTTAGGGTTAGGGTTAGGGTTAGGGTTAGGATTAGGGTTAAGGTTAGGGTTAGGATTAGGTTTAGGGTTAGGGTTAGGGTTAGGGTTAGGGTTAGGGTTAGGATTAGGGTTAGGGTTAGGGTTAGGGTAAGGGTTAGGGGTTAGGGTTAGGGTTATGGTTATTGTTAGGTTTAGGGTTTAGGGTTTAGTGTTTAGGGTTTAAGGTTTAGGGTTTAGGATTGTTTAAGATTTAGGGTGGTTTAGGTTAAGGGTTTAGGGTTTAGAGTTTAGGATTGTTTAAGGTTTAGTGTTGTTTAGGGTATAGTGTTTAGGGTTAAATGTTTAGGGTTGTTTAGGGTTTAGTGTTTAGGGTTTAGGGTTGTTTAAGGTTTAGTGTTTAAGGTTTAGGTTTTAGGGTTGTTTTGGGTTTAGTGTTTAGTGTTGTTTAGGGTATAGTGCTAATGGTTTAGGGTTTAGGGTTATTTAGGGTTTAGTGTTTAAGGTTTAGGGTATAGGGTTGTTTAGGGTTTAGTGTTTAGGGTTGTTTATGGTTTAGTGATTAGGGTTATTTAGGGTAGTTTAGAGGTTAGTGTTTAGGGTTATTCAGGGTTTATGATTTAGGGTTGTTCAGGGTTTAGGATTTATGGTTGTTCAGGGTTTAGGATTTAGGGATAAAGGTTAAGGGGTTAGGGTTAGGGTTAGGGTTAGGGTTAGGGTTAGGGTTAGGGTTAAGGTTAGGGTTAGGGTTAGGGTTAGGGTTATGGTTAGTGTTAGGATTAGGGTTAGTGTTAGGGTCAGGGTTAGGTTTAGGGTTAGGGTTAGGGTTAGGGTTAGATTTAGGGTCAGGTTTAGGTTTATTGTTAGATTTAGGGTTTAGGGTTTAGGTTTATGGTTTAGGATTGTTTAAGGTTTAGGGTGGATTAGGTTTAGGGTTTAGAGTTTAGTGTTATGGTTACGGTTAGTGTTAGGGTTAGGGTTAGGGTTAGGGTTAGGGTTAGGGTAATGGTTAGGGTGAGGGTAAGGGTTAGGGTAAGGGTTAATGGTTAGTGTTACGGTTAGGATTAGGGTTAGGGTTAGGGTTAGGTTAGGGTTAGGGTTAGGGTTAGGGTTAGGGGTTAGGGTTAGTGTTAGGGTTAAGGTTATTATTAGGGGGTTAGGTTTAAGTTTAGGATTAGTGTTAGGGTTAGAATTAGAAATAGGGTTAGTGTTAGGATTAGGGTCAGGGTTAGGTTAAGGGTTAGGGTTAGGGTTAGGGTGAGGGTTAGGGTCAGTGAGGGTTTAGGGTTAGGGTTAGGGTTAGGGTAAGATTTAGGGTTAGGTTTAGGTTTATTGTTAGATTTAGGATTTAGGGTCTAAGGTTTATGGTTTAGGATTGTTTAAAGTTTAGGGTGGATTAGGTTTAGGGTTTAGAGTTTAGTGTTATGGTTACGGTTAGAGTTAGGGTTAGGGTTAGGATTAGGGTTAAGGTTAGGGTTAGGATTAGGTTTAGGTTTAGGGTTAGGGTTAGGGTTAGGGTTAGGGTTAGGGTTAGGGTTAGGGTTAGGATTAGGGTTAGGGTTAGATTTAGGGTAAGGGTTAGGGGTTAGGGTTAGGGTTATGGTTATTGTTAGGTTTAGGGTTTAGGGTTTAGTGTTTAGGGTTTAAGGTTTAGGGTTTAGGATTGTTTAAGATTTAGGGTGGTTTAGGTTAAGGGTTTAGGGTTTAGAGTTTAGGATTGTTTAAGGTTTAGGGTTGTTTAGGGTATAGTTTTTAGGGTTAAAAGTTTAGGGTTGTTTTGGGTTTAGTGTTTAGGGTTTAGGGTTGTTTAAGGTTTAGTGTTTAAGGTTTAGGTTTTAGGGTTGTTTTGGGTTTAGTGTTTAGTGTTGTTTAGGGTATAGTGTTAATGGTTTATGGTTTAGAGTTATTTAGGGTTTAGTGTTTAAGGTTTAGGGAATAGGGTTGTTTAAGATTTAGTGTTTAGGGTTGTTTATGGTTTAGTGATTAGGGTTGTTTAGGGTTGTTTAGAGGTTAGTGTTTAGGGTTATTCAGGGTTTATGATTTAGGGTTGTTCAGGGTTTAGGATTTATGGTTGTTCAGGGTTTAGGATTTAGGGCTTAAGGTTAAGGGGTTAGGGTTAGGGTTAGGGTTAGGGTTAGGGTTAGCATTAGGGTTATAGTTAGGGTTAGAGTTAGGGTTATGGGGTTATGTTAGGCTTAAGGTTAGGGTTAGGGTTATGGGTTTAATGTTAGGGTTGTGGTTAGGGTTAGGTTTAGGTTTAGGGTTAGGGTTAGGGTTATGGTTATTCTTAGATTTAAGGTTTAAATTTTAGGGTTTATGGTTTAAGGTTTAGGGTTTAGGATTGTTTAAGTTTTAGGGTGGTTTAGGTTTAGGGTATAGGGTTTAGCGATTAAGATTCTTTAATGTTTAGGGTTGTTTAGGTTTTAGCGTTTAGAGTTGTTTAGGGTTTTTTAGGGTTGTTTATGATTTAGTGTTTAGGGTTGTTCAGGATTTATGATTTAGTATATTTTAAGGTTTAGGGTTTAAGGTTGTATAGTGTTTTAGGGTTTAGGGTATATTGTTTAGGGTTAAGGGTTTAGGGTTGTTTAGGGTATAGTGTTAATGGTTTTAGGGTTTAGGCTTGTTTAGTGTTTAGTGTTTAGGGTTTAGGGTTTAGGGTTTTTTAGCGTTTAGTGTTTACAGTTTAGGGTTTAGGGCGCTTTTGGAATTAGTGTTTAGGGTTTTTCGGGGTTTAGTGTTTAGGATTTAGGGTGTTAGTGTTAGTGTTAGGGTTAGGTTTAGGGTTAAGGTGAGGGTTAGGGTGAGGGTTAAGGTTAGGGTTAGGGTTAAGGTTAGTGTTAGTGTTAGGGTAAGGGTTAGGGTTAGGGATAGGGTTAGGGTTAGGGTTAGGGTTAGGGTTAAGTTTAGGGTTAGGGTTAGGGTTAGGGTTAGGGGTTAGGGTTAGGGTTAGTGTTAGGGGTTAGGGGTTAGTGTTAGGGGTAGGGTTAGGGTTAGGGTTAGGTTAGGGTTATTATTAGGGGGTTAGGTTTTAGTTCAGGATTAGTGTTCGGGTTAGAATTAGAAATAGGGTTAGTGTTAGGATTAGGGTCAGGGTTAGGTTTAGGGATATGGTTAGGGTTAGGGTTAAGGGTAGGGTTAGTGTTAGGGTTAGATTTAAAGTTTAGGGTTTAGTGTTAGGAATAGGGATAGTGTGAGGTTTAGGGTTAGGTTTAGGGTTAGGGTTAGGGTTAGTGTTTGGGTTATGATTAGTGTTATTATTAGGGTTAGGGTTAGGGTCAGGTTTAGGTTTAGGGTTAGGGTTAGGGTTAGGGTCAGATTTAGGGTTAGGTTTAGGTTTATTGTTAGATTTAGGGTTTAGGGTTTAAGGTTTAAGGTTTAGGATTGTTTAAGGTTTAGGGTAGATTAGGTTTAGGGTTTAGAGTTTAGTATTATGGTTACGGTTAGTGTTAGGGTTAGGGTTAGAGTTAGGGTTAGGGTTTGGGTTAGGGTTAGGGTTAGGGTTAGGGTTAAGGTTAGGGTTAATGTTAGGGTTAGAGTTATGGTTAGTGTTAGGATTAGGGTTAGGTTTAGGGTCAGGGTTAGGTTTAGGGTTAGGGATAGGGTTAGGGTTAGATTTAGGGTTAGGTTTAGGTTTATTGTTAGATTTAGGATTTAGGGTCTAAGGTTTATGGTTTAGGATTGTTTAAGGTTTAGGGTAGATTAGGTTTAGGGTTTAGAGTTTAGTGTTATGGTTACAGTTAGGGTTAGGGTTAGGGATGGGGTTAGGGTTAGGGTTAGGGTTATGTTAAGGGTTAGGGTTAGGGTTAGGGTTAGGGTTATGGTAAAAGTTAGGGGGTTAGTGTTAGGGTTTGGGTTAGGGTTAGGGTTAGGGTTAGGGTTAGGTTAGGGTTAGGGTTAGGGTTAGGGTTAGGGTTAGGGTTAGGGGTTAGGGTTAGTGTTAGGGTTAGGGTTAGGGTTAGGGTTAGGTTAGGGTTAGGGTTAGGGTTAGAGTTAGGGTTAGAGTTAGGGTTAAAGTTAGGGTTATGGGGTTATGTTAGGCTTAAGGTTAGGGTTAGGGTTATGGGGTTAAGGTTAGGGTTGGGCTTAGGGTTAGGTTTAGGTTTAGGGTTAGGGTTAGGGTTATGGTTATTCTTAGATTTATGGTTTAAAATTTAGGGCTTATGGTTTAAGGTTTAGTCTTTAGGATTGTTTAAGTTTTAGTGTGGTTTAGGTTTAGGGTATAGAATTTAGCGTTTAAGATTGTTTAATGGTTAGGGTTGTTTAGGTTTTAGCGTTTAGAGTTGTTTAGGGTTTTTTAGGGTTGTTTATAATTTAGTGTTTAGGGTTGTTCAGGATTTATGATTTAGGATATTTTAAGGTTTAGGGTTTAAGGTTGTATAGTGTTTTAGGGTTTAGTGTATAATGTTTAGGGTTAAGGGTTAAGGGTTGTTTAGGGTATAGTGTTAATGGTTTTAGGGTTTAGGCTTGTTTAGGGTTTAGTGTTTAGGGTTTAGTGTTTCGGGTTTTTTAGCGTTTAGTGTTTATAGTTTAGGGTTTAGGGTGCTTTTGGAATTAGTGTTTAGGGTTTTTCGGGGTTTAGGGTTTAGGATTTAGGGTGTTAGGGTTAGTGTTAGGGTTAGGTTTAGGGTTAAGGTGAGGGTTAGGGTGAGGGTTAAGGTTAGGGTTAGGGTTAAGGTTAGTGTTAGTGTTAGGGTAAGGGTTAGGGTTAGGGATAGGGTTAGGGTTAGGTTTAGGGTTAGGGTTAGGGTTAGGGTTAGGGTTAGGGGTTAGGGTTAGGTTTAGTGTTAGGGGTTAGGGGTTAGTGTTAGGATTAGGGTTAGGGTTAGGGTTAGGGTTAGGTTTAGTGTAGGGTTATTATTAGGGAGTTAGGTTTTAGTTTAGGATTAGTGTTAGGGTTAGAATTAGAAATAGGGTTAGTGTTAGGATTAGGGTCAGGGTTAGGTTTAGGGATAGGGTTAGGGTTAGGGTTAAGGGTAGGGTTAGGGTTAGGGTTAGATTTAAAGTTTAGGGTTTAGTGTTAGGATTAGTGATAGTGTGAGGTTTAGGGTTAGGTTTAGGGTTAGAGTTAGGGTTAGTGTTTGGGTTATGATTAGTGTTAGGATTAGGGTTAGGGTTAGGGTCAGGTTTAGGTTTAGGGTTAGGGTTAGGGTTAGGGTTATATTTAGGGTTAGGTTTAGGTTTATTGTTAGATTTAGGGTTTAGGGTTTAAGGTTTATGGTTTAGGATTGTTTAAGGTTTAGGGTGGATTAGGTTTAGGGTTTAGAGTTTAGTATTATGGTTACGGTTAGGGTTAGGGTTAGGGTTAGAGACAGTGTTAGGGTTAGGGTTAGGGTTAGGGTTAAGGTTAGGGTTAGTGTTAGGGTTAGAGTTATGGTTAGTGTTAGGATTAGGGTTAGGGTTAGGGTCAGGGTTAGGTTTAGGGTTAGATATAGGGTTAGGGTTAGATTTAGGGTTAGGTTTAGGTTTATTGTTAGATTTAGGGTTTAGGGTTTAAGGTTTATGGTTTAGGATTGTTTAAGGTTTAGGGTGGATTAGGTTTAGGGTTTAGAGTTTAGTGTTATGGTTACGGTTAGGGTTAGGGTTAGGGTTGGGGTTATGGTTAGGGTTAGGGTTATGGTAAGGGTTAGGGTTAGGGTTAGGGTTAGGGTAAAAGTTAGGGGGTTAGTGTTAGGGTTTGGGTTAGGGTTAGGGTTAGGGTTAGGGTTAGTTTAGGGTTATGGTTAGGGTTAGGGTTAGGGGTTAGGTTTAGTGTTATGGTTAGGGTTATTATTAGGGGGTTAGGTTTAAGTTTAGGATTAGTGTTAGGGTTAGAATTAGAAATAGGGTTAGTGTTAGGATTAGTGTCAGGGTTTGGTTTAGGGTTAGGGTTAGGGTTAGGGTTAGGGTTAGGGTTAGGGTTAGGGTTAGGGTTACGGTTAGGGTTAGGGTTAGGGTTAGGTTTAGGGTTAGGGTTAGGTTTAGGGTTAGGGTAAGGGTTAGGGGTTAGGGTTAAGGTTAGGGTTAAGGTTAGGGTTAGGGTTAAGGTTAGGGTTAGGGTTAGGGTTAGGGTTAGGGTTAGGGTTAGGGTTAGGGTTAGGGTAAGGTTAGGGTTAGGGTTAGGGTTAGGGTTAGGGGTTAGGGTTAGGGTTAGTGTTAGGGGTTAGGGGTTAGGGTTAGGTTTATGGTTAGGGTTAGGGTTAGGGTTAGGTTTAGGGTTAGGGTTAGGGTGATGGTTAGGGTTAGGGTTATGTGGTTATGTTAGGCTTAAGGTTAGGGTTAGGGTTATGGGGTTAAGGTTAGGGTTGGGGTTAGGGTTAGGTTTAGGTTTAGGGTTAGGGTTAGGGTTATGGTTATTCTTAGATTTATGGTTTAAAATTTAGGGTTTATGGTTTAAGGTTTAGGGTTTAGGATTGTTTAAGTTTTAGGGTGGTTTAGGTTTAGGGTATAGGGTTTAGCGTTTAAGATAGTTTAATGTTTAGGGTTGTTTATGTTTTAGCGTTTAGAGTTGTTTAGGTTTTTTTAGGGTTTTTCATGATTTAGTGTTTAAGGTTGTTCAGGATTTATGATTTAGGATATTTTAAGGTTTAGTGTTTAAGGTTGTATAGTGTTTTAGGGTTTAGGCTATAATGTTTAGGGTTAAGAGTTTAGGGTTGTTTAGGGTATAGTGTTAATGGTTTTAGGGTTTAGGCTTGTTTAGGGTTTAGTGTTTAGGGTTTAGGGTTTAGGGTTTTTTAGCGTTTAGTGTTGAGAGTTTAGGTGTTAGGGTGCTTTTGGAATTATTGTTTAGGGTTTTTCTGGGTTTAGGGTTTAGGATTTAGGGTTTTAGGGTTAGGTTTAGGGTTAGGGTGATGGTTAGGTTGAGGGTTAAGGTTAGGGTTAGGGTTAAGGTTAGTGTTAGTGTTAGGATAAGGGTTAGGGTTAGGGATAGGGTTAGGATTAGGGTTAGGGTTAGGGTTAGGGTTAGGGTTAGGGTTAGGGTTAGGGTTAGGGTTAGGGTTAGGGTTAGAGTTTAGGGTTAGGGTTAGTGTTAGGGGTTAGGGATAGTGTTAGGGTTAGGGTTAGGGTTAGGGTTAGGGTTAGTGTTAGGGTTAGGGATAGGGTAGGTGTGAGGTTTAGGGTTACGGTTATGTTTAGGGTTAGGGTTAGTCTTTGTTTGGGTTATGGTTATTGTTAGGATTAGGCTTTGGTTTATGGTCAGGGGAAGGTTTAGGTTTACGTTTAGGGTTAGTGTTAGATTTAGGGTTAGGTTTAGGTTTATTGTTAGATTTAGGGTTTTGGGTTTAAGGTTTATGGTTTAGGATTGTTTAAGGTTTACGGTGGATTAGGTTTAGGGTTTAGAGTTTAGTCTTATGGTTACGGTTAGGGTTAGGGTTAGGGTTAGGGTTAGGGTTAGGGTTAGGGTTAGGTTTAGGGTTAGGGTTAGGGTTAGGGTTAGGTTTAGAGTTAGTGTTAGGGTTAGGGATAGAGTTACGGTTAGGGTTAGGGTTAGAGTTACGGTTAGGGTTAGGGTTAGGGTTAATGTTAGGGTTGGGGGGGTTAGGGTTAGGGTTAGGTTTAGGGTTAGGCTTATTATTAGGGAGTTAGGTTTAAATTTAGATTTAGTGTTAGGGTTACAATTAGAAATAGGGTTAGTGTTAGGATTAGGGTAAGGGTTAGGTTTAGGGATAGGGTTAGGGTTAGGGTTAGGGGTAGGGTTAGGGTTAGGGTTAGATTTAAAGTGTAAGGTTTTGTGTTAGGATTAGGGTTAGTGTGAGGTTTAGGGTTAGGGTTAGGTTTAGGGTTAGGGTTAGGGTTAGTGTTTGGGTTAAGGTTAGTGTTAGGATTAGGTTTAGGTTTAGGGTTAGGGTTAGGGTTAGATTTAGGTTTAGGTTTAGGTTTATTGTTAGATTTAGGGTTTAGGGTTTAAGGTTTGTGGTTTAGGATTGTTTAAGGTTTAGGGTGGATTAGGTTTAGGGTTTATAGTTTAGTGTTATGGTTACGGTTATGGTTAGGGTTAGGTTTAGGGTTAGGGTTTGGGTTAGGGTTAGGGTTAGGTTTAGGGTTAGGGTTATGGTTAGGGTTAAGGTTAGGGTTAGGCTTAGGGTTAGGGTAAGGGTTATGATTATGTTTATTGTTAGGTTTAGGGTTAAAGTTAGGGTTAAGGTTCGGTTTATGGTTAGGGTTAGGTTTATGGTTAGGCTTAAGGTTAGGGTTAGGTTTAGGGTTAGGGTTACGGTTAGGGTTAGGTTTAGGGTTAGGGTTCGGGTTAGGGTTAGGGTTAGGTTTATTGTTAGGTTTAGGGTTTAGTGTTTAGGGACTAAAGTTTTGGGTTTAGGATTGTTTAAGGTTTAGGGTAGATTAGGTTTAGGCTTTAGAGTTTAGTGTTAAGGTTAGGGTTAGGTTTAGGGTTTAGGGTTTAGTGTTCGGATTAGGGTTAGGGTTAGGGTTAGGTTTAGGGTTACGTTTAGGGTCATGGATATTGTTAGGTTTAGGGTTTAGGGTTTAGGGTAAAGGTTTAGGATTTAGGATTGTTTAAGGTTTAGGGTGGATTATTTTTAGGGTTTAGAGTTTTGTGTTTGGGATATTGTTAGGGTTAGGTTTAGGGTTTAGGGATTACTGTTAGGGGTAGGGTTAGGGTTAGGGTTAAGGTTAGTGTTAGGTTTAGTGTTAGGGTTAGGGTTAGGTTTAGGTTTATTGTTAGGATTAGGGTTAGAGTTAGGATTAGGGTTAGGGTTAGGGTTAGTGTTAGGGTCAGGTTTAGGGTTAGGGTTAGGGTTAGGATTAGGTTTAGTGTTAGTGTTAGTTTTAGGGTTAGGGTTAGGGTTAGTGTTAGGTTTAGTGTTAGGGTTACGTTTAGGGTTAGGGTTAGGGTTAGGATTAGGGTTAGGGTTATGGTAATTGTTAGGTTTAGGGTTTAAGGTTTAGGGTTTAGGATTGTTTAAGGTTTATCGTAACTTAAATTTAGGGTTTACAATTTAGTGTTAGGGTTATGGTTAGTGTTAGGGTTAGGGTTAGGGTTAGGTTTAGGGTTCAGGGTTTAGGGTTTAGGATTGTTTAAGGTTTAGGGTAGATTAGGTTTAGGATTTAAAGTTTAGTTTTAGGGTTAGGGTTAGGTTTAGGGTTTTGGGTTTAGTGTTAGGATTAGGGTTAGGGTTAAAGTTAGGGTTAGGGTAAGGGTTAGGATTAGGTTTAGGGTTAGAGTTAGTGTTTGGGTTATGGTTAATGTTAGGATTAGGTTTAGGGTTAGGGTTAGGGTTAGGGTTAGATTTAGGGTTAGGTTTAGGTTTATTGTTAGATTTAGGGTTTAGGGTTTAAGGTCTGTGGTTTAGGATTGTTTAAGGTTTAGGGTGGATTAGGTTTAGGGTTTAGAGTTTAGTGTTATGGTTACGGTTAGGGTTAGGGTTAGGTTTAGGGTTAGGGTTTGGGTTAGGGTTAGTGTTAGGTTTAGGGTTAGGGTTATGGTTAGGGTTAAGTTTGTGCTTAGGGTTAGGATTAGGGTTATGGTTAGTGTTAGGATTAGGGTTAGGGTTAAGGTCAGGGTTAGGTTTAGGGTTAGGGTTAGGGTTAGGGATACATTTAGGATTAGGTTTAGGTTTATTGTTAGATTTAGGGTTTAGGGTTTAAGGTTTATGGTTTAGGATATTTAAGGTTTAGGGTGGATTAGGTTTAGGGTTTAGAGTTTAGTGTTATGGTTAAGGTTAAGGTTAGGGTTAGGGTTAGGTTTAGGGTTAGGGTTAGTGTTACGGTTAGGGTTAGGGTTAGGGTTACGGTTAGGGTTAGGGTTAGGGTTAGGTTTATGGTTAGGCTTAAGTTTAGGGTTAGGTTTAGGGTTAGGGTTACGGTTAGGGTTAGGTTTAGGGTTAGGGTTAGGGTTAGGTTTAGGTTTATTGTTAGGTTTAGGGTTTAGTGTTTAGGGTCTAAGGTTTTGGGTTTAGGATTGTTTAAGGTTTAGGGTAGATTAGGTTTAGGGTTTAGAGTTTAGTGTTAAGTTTAGGGTTAGGTTTAGGGTTTAGGGTTTAGTGTTCGGATTAGGGTTAGGGTTAGGGTTAGGTTTAGGGTTACGTTTAGGGTCTTGGATATTGTTAGGTTTAGGGTTTAGGGTTTAGGGTAAAGGTTTAGGATTTAGGATTGTTTAAGGTTTAGGGTGGATTATTTTTAGGGTTTAGAGTTTTGTGTTTGGGATATCGTTAGGGTTAGGTTTAGGGTTTAGGGATTACTGTTAGGTTTAGGGTTAGGGTTAGGGTTAAGGTTAGTGTTAGGTTTAGGGTTAGGGTTAGGGTTAGGTTTAGGTTTATTGTTAGGATTAGGGTTAGAGTTAGAATTAAGGTTAGGGTTAGGGTTAGGGTTAGGGTCAGGTTAGGGTTAGGGTTAGGGTTAGGATTAGGTTTAGTGTTAGTGTTAGGTTTATGGTTAGGGTTAGGGTTAGGGTTAGGGTTAGGTTTAGTGTTAGGGTTACGTTTAGGGTTAGGGTTAGGGTTAGGATTAGGGTTAGGGTTATGGTAATTGTTAGGTTTAGGGTTTAAGGTTTAGGGTTTAGGATTGTTTAAGGTTTATCGTAACTTAAATTTAGGGTTTACAATTTAGTGTTTGGGTTATGGTTAGTGTTAGGGTTAGGGTTAGGGTTAGGTTTAGGGTTCAGGGTTTAGGGTTTAGGATTGTTTAAGGTTTAGGGTAGATTAGGTTTAGGATTTAAAGTTTAGTTTTAGGGTTAGGGTTAGGTTTATGGTTTAGGGTTTAGTGTTAGGATTAGGGTTAGGGTTAAAGTTAGGGTTAGGATAAGGTTTAGGATTAGGTTTAGGGTTAGATTTAGGGTTAGGGTTAGGGTTAGGGTTAGTATTAGGGTTAGGGTTAAGGTTAGGGGTTAGGGTTAGTGTTAGGGTTAGGGTTATTATTAGGGGGTTAGGTTTAAGTTTAGGATTAGTGTTAGGGTTAGAATTAGAAATATGGTTAGTGTTAGGATTAGGGTCAGGGTTAGGTTTAGGGTTAGTGTTAGGGTTAGGGTTAGGGTTAGGGTCAGGGAGGGTTGAGGGTTAGGGTTAGGGTTAGGGTTAGATTTAGGGTTAGGTTTAGGTTTATTGTTAGATTTAGGATTTAGGGTCTAAGGATTATGGTTTAGGATTGTTTAAGGTTTAGGGTGGATTAGGTTTAGGGTTTAGAGTTTAGTGTTATGGTTACGGTTAGGGTTAAGGTTAGGGTTAGGGTTAGGATTAGGGTTAAGGTTAGGGTTAGGATTAGGTTTAGGGTTAAGGTTAGGGTTAGGGTTAGGGTTAGGGTTAGGGTTAGGGTTAGGGTTAGGATTATGGTTAGGGTTAGGGTTAGGGTAAGGGTTAGGGGTTAGGGTTAGGGTTATGGTTATTGTTAGGTTTAGGGTTTAGGGTTTAGTGTTTAGGGTTTAAGGTTTAGGGTTTAGGATTGTTTAAGATTTAGGGTGGTTTAGGTAAAGGGTTTAGGGTTTAGACTTTAGGATTGTTTAAGGTTTAGGGTTGCTTAGTGTATAGAGTTTAGGGTTAAAAGTTTAGGGTTGTTTAGGCTTTAGTGTTTAGGGTTTAGGGTTGTTTAAGTTTTAGAGTTTAAGGTTTAGGTTTAGGGTTGTTTTGGGTTTAGTGTTTAGTGTTGTTTAGGGTATAGTGTTAATGGTTTAGGGTTTAGGGTTATTTAGGGTTTAGTGTTTAAGGTTTAGGGTATAGGGTTGTTTAGGGTTTAGTGTTTAGGGTTGTTTATTGTTTAGTGATTAGGGTTGTTTAGGGTTGTTTAGAGGTTAGTGTTTAGGGTTATTCAGGGTTTATGATTTAGGGTTGTTCAGGGTTTAGGATTTATGTTTGTTCAGGGTTTAGGATTTAGGGATTAAGGTTAAGGGGTTAGGGTTAAGGTTAGGGTTAGGGTTAGGGTTAGGGTTAGGGTTATGGTTAGGGTTAGGGTTAGTGTTAGGGTTAGGGTTAGGGTTAAGTTTAGGGTTAGGGTTAGGGTTAAGGTAATGGTTAGTGTTAGGATTAGGGTTACGGTTAGGGTAAGGGTTAGGTTTAGGGTTAGGGTTAGGGTTAGGGTTAGATTTTGGGTCAGGTTTAGGTTTATTAGATTTAGGGTTTAGGGTTTAAGGTTTATGGTTTAGGATTGTTTAAAGTTTAGGGTGGATTAGGTTTAGGGTTTAGAGTTTAGTGTTATGGTTACGGTTAGTGTTAGGGTTAGGGTTAGGGTTAGGGTTAGGGTTAGGGTTAGGTTAGGGTTAGGGTTTAGGGTTTAGTGTTTAGGGTTTAAGGTTTAGGGTTTAGGATTGTTTAAGATTTAGGGTGGTTTAGGTTAAGGGATTAGGGTTTAGAGTTTAGGATTTTTTAAGGTTTAGGATTGTTTAGGGTATAGTGTTTAGGTTTAAATGTTTAGGGTTGTTTAGGGTTTAGTGTTCAGGGTTTAGGGTTGTTTAAGGTTTAGTGTTTAAGGTTTAGGTTTTAGGGTTGTTTTGGGTTTAGTGTTTAGTGTTGTTTAGGGTGTAGTGTTAATGGTTTAGGGTTTAGGGTTATTTAGGGTTTAATGTTTAAGGTTTAGTGTATAGGGTTGTTTAGGGTTTAGTGTTTAGGGTTGTTTATGGTTTAGTGATTAGGGTTGTTTAGGGTTGTTTAGAGGTTAGTGTTTAGGGTTATTCAGGGTTTATGATTTAGGGTTGTTCAGGATTTAGGATTTATGGTTGTTCAGGGTTTAGGATTTAGGGATTAA
>NC_137978.1:3405000-3420000 GCF_963924665.1 Micromys minutus
TGTTTAGGGTTAAAAGTTTAGGGTTTTTTAGGGTTTAATGCTTAGGGTTTAGGGTTGTTTAAGGTTTAGTGTTTAAGGTTTAGGTTTTAGGGTTGTTTTGGGTTTAGTGTTTAGTGTTGTTTAGGGTATAGTGTTAATGGTTTAGGGTTTAGGGTTATTTAGGGTTTAGTGTTTAAAGTTTAGTGTATAGGGTTGTTTAGGGTTTAGTGTTTAGGGTTGTTTATGGTTTAGTGATTAGGGTTGTTTAGGGTTGTTTAGAGGTTAGTGTTTAGGGTTATTCAGGGTTTATGATTTAGGGTTGTTCAGGGTTTAGGCTTTATGGTTGTTCAGGGTTTAGGATTTAGGGATTAAGGTTAAGGGGTTAAGGTTAGGGTTAGGGTTAGGGTTAGGGTTAGCATTAGGGTTAGAGTTAGGTTGAGAGTTAAGGTTATGGGGTTATGTTAGGCTTAAGGTTAGGGTTAGAGTTATGGGGTTAAGGTTAGGGTTGGGGTTAGGGTTAGGTTTAGGTTTGGGGTTAGGGTTAGGGTTATGGTTATTCTTAGATTTATGGTTTAAAATTTAGGGTTTATGGTTTAAGGTTTAGGGTTTAGGATTGTTTAAGTTTTAGGGTGGTTTAGGTTTAGGGTATAGGGTTTAGCGTTTAAGATTGTTTAATGTTTAGGGTTGTTTAGGTTTTAGCGTTTAGAGTTGTTTAGGGTTTTTTAGGGTTGTTTATGATTTAGTGTTTAGGGTTGTTCAGGATTTATGATTTAGGATATTTTAAGGTTTAGGGTTTAAGGATGTATAGTGTTTTAGGGTTTAGGGTATAATGTTTAGTGTTAAGGGTTTAGGGTTGTTTAGGGTATAGTGTTAATGGTTTTAGGGTTTAGGCTTGTTTAGGGTTTAGTGTTTAGGGTTTAGGGTTTAGGGTTTTTTAGAGTTTAGTGTTTATAGTTTAGGGATTAGGGTGCTTTTGGAATTAGTGTTTAGGGTTTTTCGGGGTTTAGGGTTTAGGATTTAGGGTGTTAGGATTAGTGTTAGGGTTAAGTTTAGGGTTAAGGTGAGGGTTAGGGTGAGGGTTAAGGTTAGGGTTAGGGTTAAGGTTAGTGTTAGTGTTAGAATAAGGGTTAGGGTTAGGGATAGGGTTAGGGTTAGGTTTAGGGTTAGGGTTGAGGTTAGGGTTAGGGTTAGGGTTAGGGTTAGGGGTTTGAGTTAGGGTTAGTGTTAGGGGTTAGGGGTTAGTGTTAGGGTTAGGGTTAGGATTAGGTTTATGGTTAGGTTTATTGTTAGGGTTATTATTAGGGGGTTAGGTTTTAGTTTAGGATTAGTGTTAGGGTTAGAATTAGAAATAGGGTTAGTGTTAGGATTAGGGTCAGGGTTAGGTTTAGAAATATGGTTAGGGTTAGGGTTAAGGGTAGGGTTAGGGTTAGGGTTAGAATTAAAATTTAGGGTTTAGTGTTAGGATTAGGGATAGTGTGAGGTTTAGGGTTAGGTTTAGGGTTAGGGTTAGGGTTAGTGTTTGGGTTATGATTAGTGTTAGGATTAGGATTATGGTTAGGGTCAGGTTTATGTTTAGGGTTAGGGTTAGGGTTAGGGTTAGATTTAGGGTTAGGTTTAGGTTTATTGTTAGATTTAGGGTTTAGGGTTTAAGGTTTATGGTTTAGGATTGTTTAAGTTTAAGGGTGGATTAGGTTAAGGGTTTAGAGTTTAGTATTATGGTTACGGTTAGGGTTAGGGTTAGGGTTAGAGTTAGGGTTAGGGTTAGGGTTAGGGTTTGGGTTAAGGTTAGGGTTAGTGTTAGGGTTAGGGTTATGGTTAGTGTTAGGATTAGGGTTAGGGTTAGGTCAGGGTTAGGTTTAGGGTTAGGGATAGGGTTAGGGTTAGATTTAGGGTTAGGTTTAGGTTTATTGTTAGATTTAGGGTTTGGGGTTTAAGGTTTATTGTTTAGGATTGTTTAAGGTTTAGGGTGGATTAGGTTTAGGGTTTAGAGTTTATTGTTATAGTTACGGTTAGGGTTAGGGTTAGGGATAGGGTTAGGGTTAGGGTTAGGGTTATGGTAAGGGTTAGGTTTAGGGTTAGGGTTAGGGTTAGGGTAAAAGTTAGGGGGTTAGTGTTAGGGTTTGTGTTAGGGTTAGGGTTAGGGTTAGGTTAGGGTAAGGGTTAGGGTTAGGGTTAGGGTTAGGTTAGGGTTAGGGTTAGGCTTAGGGTTAGGGTTAGGGGTTAGGGTTCGTGAAAGGGTTAGGATTATTATTAGGGGGTTAGGTTTAAGTTTAGGATTAGTGTTAGGGTTAGAATTAGAAATAGGGTTAGTGTTAGCATTAGGGTCAGGGTTAGGTTTAGGGTTAGGGTTAGGGTTAGGGTCAGGGTGGGTTTAGGGTTAGGGTTAGGGTTAGGGTTAGATTTAGGGTTAGGTTTAGGTTTATTGTTAGATTTAAAATTTAGGGTCTAAGGTTTATGGTTTAGGATTGTTTAAGGTTTAGGGTGGATTAGGTTTATGGTTTAGAGTTTAGTGTTATGGTTACGGTTAGGGTTAGGGTTAGGGTTAGGATTAGGGTTAAGTTTAGGGTTAGGATTAGGTTTAGGGTTAGGTTTAGGGTTAGGGTTAGGGTTAGGGTTAGGGTTAGGATTAGTTTTAGGGTTAGGGTTACGGTTAGGGTTAGGGTTAGGGGTAGGATTAGGGTTAAGATTAGGGTTAGGTTTAGGGTTAGGGTTAGGGTTAGGGTTTGGGTTAGGGTTAGGGTTAGGTTTACGATTAGGGTTAGGGTAAGGGTTAGGGTAAGGGTTAGGGGTTAGGGTTAGGGTTATGATTATTGTTAGGTTTAGGGTTTAGGGTTTAGTGTTTTGGGTGTAAGGTTTAGGGTTTTGGATTGTTTAAGATTTAGGGTGGTTTAGGTTAAGGGTTTAGGGTTTAGAGTTTAGGATTGTTTAAGGTTTAGGGTTGTTTAGGGTATAGTGTTTAGAGTTAAAAATTTAGGGTTGTTTAGGGTTTAGTGTTTAGGGTTTAGGGTTGTTTAAGGTTTAGTGTTTAAGGTTTAGGTTTTAGGGTTGTTTTGGGTTTAGTGTTTAGTGTTGTTTAGGGTATAGTGTTAATGGTTTAGGGTTTAGGGTTATTTAGGGTTTAGTGTTTAAGGTTTAAGGAATAGGGTTGTTTAGGGTTTAGTGTTTAGGGTTGTTTATGGTTTAGTGATTAGGGTTGTTTAGGGTTGTTTCGAGGTTAGTGTTTAGGGTTATTCAGGGTTTATGATTTAGGGTTGTTCAGGGTTTAGGATTTATGGTTGTTCAGGGTTTAGGATTTAGGGATTAAGGTTAAGGGGTTAGGGTTAGGGTTAGGGTTAGGGTTAGCATTAGGGTTAGAGTTAGGGTTAGAGTTAGGGTTATGGGGTTATGTTAGGCTTAAGGTTAGGGTTAGGGTTATGGGGTTAAGGTTAGGGTTGGGGTTAGGGTTAGGGTTATGGTTATTCTTAGATTTATGGTTTAAAATTTAGGGTTTATGGTTTAAGGTTTAGGGTTTAGGATTGTTTAAGTTTTAGGGTGGTTTAGGTTTAGGGTATAGAATTTAGCGTTTAAGATTGTTTAATGGTTAGGGTTGTTTAGGTTTTAGCGTTTAGAGTTGTTTAGGGTTTTTTAGGGTTGTTTATAATTTAGTGTTTAGGGTTGTTCAGGATTTATGATTTAGGATATTTTAAGGTTTAGGGTTTAAGGTTGTATAGTGTTTTAGGGTTTAGGGTATAATGTTTAGGGTTAAGGGTTTAGGGTTGTTTAGGGTATAGTGTTAATGGTTTTAGGGTTTAAGCTTGTTTAGGGTTTAGTGTTTAGGGTTTAGGGTTTAGGGTTTTTTAGCGTTTAGTGTTTATAGTTTAGGGTTTAGGTGCTTTTGGAATTAGTGTTTAGGGTTTTTCGGGGTTTAGGGTTTAGGATTTAGGGTGTTAGGGTTAGGGTTAGGGTTAGGTTTAAGGTTAAGGTGAGGGTTAGTGTTAGGGTTAAGGTTAGGGTTAGGGTTAAGGTTAGTGTTAGTGTAGAATAAGGGTTAGGGTTAGGGATAGGGTTAGGGTTAGGGTTAGGGTTAGGATTAAGGTTAGGGTTAGGGTTAGGGTTAGGGTTAGGTGTTTGGGTTAGGGTTAGTGTTAGGGGTTAGGGGTTAGTGTTAGGGTTAGGGTTAGGGTTAGGGTTAGGGTTAGGTTTAGTGTTAGGGTTATTATTAGGGGTTTAGGTTTTAGTTTAGGATTAGTGTTAGGGTTAGAATTAGAAATAGGGTTAGTGTTAGGATTAGGGTCAGGGTTAGGTTTAGAAATATGGTTAGGGTTAGGGTTAAGGGTAGGGTTAGGGTTAGGGTTAGAATTAAAGTTTAGGGTTTAGTGTTAGGATTAGGGATAGTGTGAGGTTTAGGGTTAGGTTTAGGGTTAGGGTTAGGGTTAGTGTTTGGGTTATGATTAGTGTTGGGATTAGGATTAGGGTTAGGGTCAGGTTTATGTTTAGTGTTAGGGTTAGGGTTAGGGTTAGATTTAGGGTTAGGTTTAGGTTTATTGTTAGATTTAGGGTTTAGGGTTTAAGGTTTATGGTTTAGGATTGTTTAAGTTTAAGGGTGGATTAGGTTTAGGGTTTAGAGTTTAGTATTATGGTTACGGTTAGGGTTAGGGTTAGAGTTAGGGTTAGGGTTAGGGTTAGGGTTAGGGTTAAGGTTAGGGTTAGTGATAGGGTTATGGTTATGGTTAGTGTTAGGATTAGGGTTAGGGTTAGGGTCAGGGTTAGGTTTAGGTTTAGGGATAAGGTTAGGGTTAGATTTAGGGTTAGGTTTAGGTTTATTGTTAGATTTAGGGTTTAGGGTTTAAGGTTTATGGTTTAGGATTGTTTAAGGTTTAGGGTGGATTAGGTTAAGGGTTTAGAGTTTAGTGTTATGGTTACGGTTAGGGTTAGGGTTAGGGATGGGTTTAGAGATAGGGTTAGGGTTATGGTAAGGGTTTGGTTTAGGGTTAGGGTTAGGGTTAGGGTAAAAGTTAGGGGGTTAGTGTTAGGGTTTGTGTTAGGGTTAGGGTTAGGGTTAGGGTTAGGTTAGGGTTAGGGTTAGGGTTAGGGTTAGGTTAGGGTTAGGGTTAGGGTTAGGGTTTGGGTTAGGGGTTAGGGTTAGTGAAAGGGTTAGGGTTATTATTAGGGGGTTAGGTTTAAGTTTAGGATAATGTTAGGGTTAGAATTAGAAATAGGGTTAGTGTTAGGGTTAGGGTCAGGGTTAGGTTTAGGGTTAGGGTTAGGGTTAGGGTCAGGGAGGGTTTAGGGTTAGGGTTAGGGTTAGGGTTAGATTTAGGGTTAGGTTTAGGTTTATTGGTAGATGTAGGATTTGGGGTCTAAGGTTTATGGTTTAGGATTGTTTAAGGTTTAGGGTGGATTAGGTTTAGGGTTTAGAGTTTAGTGTTATGGTTACGGTTAGGGTTAGGGTTAGGGTTAGGATTAGGGTTAAGGTAAGGGTTAGGATTAGGTTTAGGGTTAGGGTTAGGGTTAGGGCTAGGGTTAGGATTAGGGTTAGGGTTAGGGTTAGGGTAAGGGTTAGGGGTTAGGGTTAGGGTTATGGTTATTGTTAGGTTTAGGGTTTAGGGTTTTGTGTTTAGGGTTTAAGGTTTAGGGTTTAGGATTGTTTAAGTTTTAGGGTGGTTTAGGTTAAGGGTTTAGGGTTTAGAGTTTATGATTGTTTAAGGTTTACGGTTGTTTAGGGTATAGTGTTTAGGGTTAAAAGTTTAGGGTTGTTTAGGGTTTAGTGTTTAGGGTTTAGGGTTGTTTAAGGTTTAGTGTTTAAGGTTTAGGTTTTATGGTGGTTTTGGGTTTAGTGTTTAGTGTTGTTTAGGGTATAGTGTTAATGGTTTAGGGTTTAGGGTTATTTAGGGTTTAATGTTTAAGGTTTTGGGTATAGGGTTGTTTAGGATTTAGTGTTTAGGGTTGTTTATGGTTTAGTGATTAGGGTTGTTTAGGGTTGTTTAGAGGTTAGTGATTAGGGTTATTCAGGGTTTATGATTTAGGGTTGTTCAGGGTTTAGGATTTATTGTTGTTCAGGGTTTAGGATTTAGGGATTAAGGTTAAGGGGTTAGGGTTAGGGTTAGGGTTAGGGTTAGGGTTAGCATTAGGGTTAGAATTAGGGTTAGAGTTAGGGTTATGGGGTTATGTTAGGCTTAAGGTTAGGGTTAGGGTTATGGGGTTAAGGTTAGGGTTTGGGTTAGGGTTAGGTTTAGGTTTAGGGTTAGGGTTAGGGTTATGGTTATTCTTAGATTTAAGGTTTAAATTTTAGGGTTTATGGTTTAAGGTTTAGGGTTTAGGATTGTTTAAGTTTTAGGGTGGTTTAGGTTTAGGGTATAGGGTTTAGCGTTTAAGATTGTTTAATGGTTAGGGTTGTTTAGGTTTTAGCGTTTAGAGTTGTTTAGGGTTTTTTAGGGTTGTTTATGATTTAGTGTTTAGGGTTGTTCAGGATTTATGATTTAGGATATTTTAAGGTTTAGGGTTTAAGGTTGTATAGGGTTTTAGGGTTTAGGGTATAATGTTTAGGGTTAAGGGTTTATGGTTGTTTAGGGTATAGTGTTAATGGTTTTATGGTTTAGGATTGTTTAGTGTTTAGTGTTTAGGGTTTAGGGTTTAGGGTTTTTAGCGTTCAGTGTTTATAGTTTAGGGTTTAGGGTGCTTTTGGAATTAGTGTTTAGGGTTTTTCGGGGTTTAGGGTTTAGGATTTAGGGTGTTAGGGTTAGTGTTAGGGTTAGGTTTAGGGTTAAGGTGAGGGTTAGGGTGAGGGTTAAGGTTAGGGTTAGGGTTAAGGTTAGTGTTAGTGTTAGGGTAAGGGTTAGGGTTAGGGTTAGGGTTAGGGGTTAGGGTTAGGGTTAGTGTTAGGGGTTAGGGGTTAGTGTTAGGGTTAGGGTTAGGGTTAGGGTTAGGGTTAGGTTTAGTGTTAGGGTTATTATTAGGGGGTTAGGTTTTAGTTTAGGATTAGTGTTAGAGTTAGAATTAGAAATAGGGTTAGTGTTAGGATTAGGGTCAGGGTTAGGTTTAGGGATATGGTTAGAATTAGGGTTAAGGGTAGGGTTAGGGTTAGGGTTAGATTTAAAGTTTAGGGTTTAGTGTTAGGATTAGGGATAATGTGAGGTTTAGGGTTAGGTTTAGGGTTAGGGTTAGGGTTAGGGTTAGGGTTAGATTTAGGGTTAGGTTTAGGTTTATTGTTAGATTTTGGGTTTAGGGTTTAAGGTTTAAGGTTTAGGATTGTTTAAGGTTTACGGTAGATTAGGTTTAGGGTTTAGAGTTTAGTATTATGGTTACGGTTAGGGTTAGGGTTAGGGTTAGAGTTATGGTTAGAGTTAGGGTTAGGGTTAGGGTTAGGGTAAAGATTAGGGTTAATGTTAGGGTTAGGGTTATGGTTAGTGTTAGGATTAGGGTTAGGTTTAGGGTCAGGGTTAGGTTTAGGGTTAGGGATAGGGTTAGGGTTAGATTTAAGGTTAGGTTTAGGTTTATTGTTACATTTAGGGTTTAGGGTTTAAGGTTTATGGTTTAGGATTGTTTAAGGTTTAGGGTGGACTAGGTTTAGGGTTTAGAGTTTAGTGTTATGGTTACGGTTAGGGTTAGGGTTAGGGATGGGGTTAGGGTTAGGGTTAGGGTTATGGTAAGGGTTAGGGTTAGGGTTAGGGTTATGGTAAAAGTTAGGGGGTTAGTGTTAGGGTTTGGGTTAGGGTTAGGGTTAGGGTTAGGGTTAGGTTAGGGTTAGGGTATTGGTTAGGGTTAGGGGTTAGGGTTAGTGTTAGGGTTAGGGTTATTATTAGGGGGTTAGGTTTAATTTTAGGATTAGTGTTAGGGTTAGAATTAGAAATAGGGTTAGTGTTAGGATTAGGGTCAGGGTTAGGTTTAGGGTTACGGTTAGGGTTAGGGTTAGGGTTAAAGTCAGGGAGGGTTTAGGGTTAGGGTTAGGGTTAGGGTTAGATTTAGGGTTAGGTTTAGGTTTATTGTTAGATTTAGGATTTAGGGTCTAAGGTTTATGGTTTAGGATTGTTTAAGGTTTAGGGTGGATTAGGTTTAGGGTTTAGAGTTTAGTGTTATGGTTACGGTTAGGGTTAGGGTTAGGGTTAGGGTTAGGATTAGGGTTAAGGTTAGGGTTAGGATTAGGTTTAGGGTTAGGGTTAGGGTTAGGGTTAAGGTTAGGGTTAGGGTTAGGGTTAGGGTTAGGATTAGGGTTAGGGTTAGGGTTAGGGTAAGGGTTAGGGGTTAGGGTTAGGGTTATGGTTATTGTTAGGTTTAGGGTTTAGGGTTTAGGGTTTAGGGTGCTTTTGGAATTAGTGTTTAGGGTTTTTCGGGGTTTAAGGTTTAGGATTTAGGGTGTTAGGGTTAGTGTTAGGGTTAGGTTTAGGGTTAAGGTGAGGGTTAGGGTGAGGGTTAAGGTTAGGGTTAGGGTTAAGGTTAGTGTTAGTGTTAGGGTAAGGGTTAGGGTTAGGGATAGGGTTAGGGTTAGGGTTAGGGTTAAGGTTAGGGTTAGGGTTAGGGTTAGGGGTTAGGGTTAGGGTTAGTGTTAGGGGTTGGGGGTTAGTGTTAGGGTTAGGGTTAGGGTTAGGGTTAGGGTTAGGTTTAGTGTTAGGGTTATTATTAGGGGGTTAGGTTTTAGTTAAGGATTAGTGTTAGGGTTAGAATTAGAAATAGGGTTAGTGTTAAGATTAGGGTCAGGGTTAGGTTTAGGAATAGGGTTAGGGTTAGGGTTAAGGGTAGGGTTAGGGTTAGGGTTAGATTTAAAGTTTAGGGTTTAGTGTTAGGATTAGGGATAGTGTGAGGTTTAGGGTTAGGGTTAGGTTTAGGGTTAGGGTTAGGGTTAGTGTTTGGGTTATGGTTAGTGTTAGGATTAGGGTTAGGGTTAGGGTCAGGGTTAGGTTTAGGGTTAGGGTTAG
This sequence comes from Micromys minutus, assembly GCF_963924665.1. Taxonomy (NCBI): domain Eukaryota; kingdom Metazoa; phylum Chordata; class Mammalia; order Rodentia; family Muridae; genus Micromys; species Micromys minutus. The sequence goes on from NC_137978.1 coordinate 3,413,871, forward strand.
GGTTAGGTTAGATTTAGGGTCAGGTTTAGGTTTATTGTTAGATTTAGGGATTAGGTTTTAAGGTTTATGGTTTAGGATTGTTTAAGGTTTAGGGTGGATTAGGTTTAGGGTTTAGAGTTTAGTGTTATGGTTACGGTTAGGGTTAGGGTTAGGGTTAGGGTTAGGATTAGGGTTAAGGTTAGGGTTAGGATTAGGTTTAGGGTTAAGGTTAGGGTTAGGGTTAGGGTTATGGTTAGGGTTAGGGTTAGGATTAGGGTTAGGGTTAGGGTTAGGGTAAGGGTTAGGGGTTAGGGTTAGGGTTATGGTTATTGTTAGGTTTAGGGTTTAGTGTTTAGTGTTTAGGGTTTAAGGTTTAGGGTTTAGGATTGTTTAAGATTTAGGGTGGTTTAGGTTAAGGGTTTAGGGTTTAGACTTTAGGATTGTTTAAGGTTTAGGGTTGTTTAGGGTATAGTGTTTAGGGTTAAAAGTTTAGGGTTGTTTAGGCTTTAGTGTTTAGGGTTTAGGGTTGTTTAAGTTTTAGTGTTTAAGGTTTAGGTTTTAGGGTTGTTTTGGGTTTAGTGTTTAGTGTTGTTTAGGGTATAGTGTTAATGGTTTAGGGTTTAGGGTTATTTAGTGTTTAGTGTTTAAGGTTTAGGGTATAGGGTTGTTTAGGGTTCAGTGTTTAGGGTTGTTTATGGTTTAGTGATTAGGGTTGTTTAGGGTTGTTTAGAGGTTAGTGTTTAGGGTTATTCAGGGTTTATGATTTAGGGTTGTTCAGGGTTTAGGATTTATGGTTGTTCAGGGTTTAGGATTTAGGGATTAAGGATAAGGGGTTAGGGTTAGGGTTAGGGTTAGGGTTAGGGTTAGGGTTAGGGTTAAGGTTAGGGTTAGGGTTAGGGTTAAGGTTATGGTTAGTGTTAGGATTAGGGTTACGGTTAGGGTCAGGGTTAGGTTTAGGGTTAGGGTTAGGGTTAGGGTTAGATTTAGGGTCAGGTTTAGGTTTATTGTTAGATTTAGGGTTTAGGGTTTAAGGTTTATGGATTAGGATTGTTTAAAGTTTAGGGTGGATTAGGTTTAGGGTTTTGAGTTTAGTGTTATGGTTATGGTTAGTGTTAGGGTTAGGGTTAGGGTTAGGGTTAGGGTTAGGGTTAGGGTTAGGGTTAGGTTAGGGTTAGGGTTAGGGTTAGGGTTAGGTTAGGGTTAGGGTTAGGGTTAGGGTTAGGGTTTAGGGTTTAGTGTTTAGGGTTTAAGGTTTAGGGTTTAGGATTGTTTAAGATTTAGGGTGGTTTAGGTTAAGGGTTTACAGTTTAGAGTTTAGGATTGTTTGAGGTTTAGGGTTGTTTAGGATATAGTGTTTAGGTTTAAAAGTTTGGGGTTGTTTAGGCTTTAGTGTTTAGGGTTTAGGGTTGTTTAAGTTTTAGTGTTTAAGGTTTTGGTTTTAGGGTTGTTTTGGGTTTACTGTTTAGTGTTGTTTAGGGTATAGTGTTAATGGTTTAGGGATTAGGGTTATTTAGGGTTTAGTGTTTAAGGTTTAGGGTATAGGGTTGTTTAGGGTTTAGTGTTTAGGGTTGTTTATGGTTTAGTGATTAGGGTTGTTTAGGGTTGTTTAGAGGTTAGTGTTTAGGGTTATTCAGGTTTTATGATTTAGGGTTGTTCAGGGTTTAGGATTTATGGTTGTTCAGGGTTTAGGATTTAGGGATTAAGGTTAAGGGGTTAAGGTTAGGGTTAGGGTTAGGGTTAGCATTAGGGTTAGAGTTAGGGTTACAGTTAAGGTTATGGGGTTATGTTAGGCTTAAGGTTAGGGTTAGGGTTATGGGGTTAAGGTTAGGGTTGGGGTTAGGGTTAGGTTTAGGTTTAGGGTTAGGGTTAGGGTTATGGTTATTCTTAGACTTATGGTTTAAAATTTAGGGTTTATGGTTTAAGGTTTAGGGTTTAGGATTGTTTAAGTTTTAGGGTGGTTTAGGTTTAGGGTATAGGGTTTAGCGTTTAAGATTGTTTAATGTTTAGGGTTGTTTAGGTTTTAGCATTTAGAGTTGTTTAGGTTTTTTTAGAGTTGTTTATGATTTAGTGTTTAGGCTTGTTCAGGATTTATGATTTAGGATATTTTAAGGTTTAGGGTTTAAGGTTGTATAGTGTTTTAGGGTTTAGGGTATAATGTTTAGGGTTAAGGGTTTAGGGTTGTTTAAGGTATAGTGTTAATGGTTTTGGGGTTTAGGCTTGTTTAGGGTTTAGTGTATAGGGTTTAGGGTTTAGGGTTTATTAGCGTTTAGTGTTTATACTTTAGGGTTTAGGGTGGTTTTGGAATTAGTGTTTAGTGTTATTCGGGGTTTAGGGTTTAGGATTTAGGGTGTTAGGGTTAGTGTTAGGGTTAGGTTTAGGGTTAAGGTGAGGGTTAGGGTGAGGGTTAAGGTTAGGGTTAGGGTTAAGGTTAGTGTTAGTGTTAGAATAAGGGTTAGGGTTAGGGATAGTGTTGGGGTTAGGGTTAGGGTTAGGGTTAAGGTTAGGGTTAGGGTTAGGGTTAGGGTTAGGGGTTTGGGTTAGGGTTAGTGTTAGGGGTTAGGGGTTAATGTTAGGGTTAGGGTTAGGGTTAGGGTTAGGGTTAGGGTTAGGGTTAGGTTTAGTGTTAGAGTTATTATTAGGGGGTTAGGTTTTAGTTTAGGATTAGTGTTAGGGTTAGAATTAGAAATAGGGTTAGTGTTAGGATTAGGATCAGGGTTAGGTTTAGAAATATGGTTAGGGTTAGTGTTAAGGGTAGGGTTAGGGTTAGGGTTAGATTTAAAGTTTAGGGTTTAGTGTTAGGATTAGGGATAGTGTGAGGTTTAGGGTTAATTTTAGTGTTAGTGTTAGGGTTAGTGTTTGGGTTATGATTAGTGTTCGGATTAGGATTAGGGTTAGGGTCAGGTTTATGTTTAGGGTTCGGTTAGGGTTAGGGTTAGATTTAGGGTTAGGTTTAGGTTTATTGTTAGATTTAGGGTTTAGGGTTTAAGGTTTATGGTTTAGGATTGTTTAAGTTTAAGGGTGGATTAGGTTTAGGGTTTAGAGTTTAGTATTATGGTTACGGTTAGGGTTAGGGTTAGGGTTAGAGTTAGGGTTAGGGTTAGGGTTAGGGTTAGGTTTAAGGTTAGGGTTAGTGTTAGGGTTAGGGTTATGGTTAGTGTTAGGATTAGGGTTAGAGTTAGGGTCAGGGTTAGGTTTAGGGTTAGGGATAGGGTTAGGGTTAGATTTAGGGTTAGGTTTAGGTTTATTGTTAGATTTAGGGTTTAGGGTTTAAGGTTTATGGTTTAGGATTGTTTAAGGTTTAGGGTGGATTAGGTTTAGGGTTTAGAGTTTAGTGTTATGGTTACGGTTAGGGGTAGGGTTAGGGATGGGGTTAGGGTTAGGGTTAGGGTTATGGTAAGGGTTAGGTTTAGGGTTAGGGTTAGGGTTCGGGTAAAAGTTAGGGGGTTAGTGTTAGGGTTTGTGTTAGGGTTAGGGTTAGGGTTAGGGTTAGGTTAGGGTTAGGGTTAGGGTTAGGGTTAGGGTTAGGGTTAGGTTAGGGTTGGGGTTAGGGTTAGGGTTAGGATTAGGGGTTAGGGTTAGTGTTAGGGTTAGGGTTATTATTAGGGGGTTAGGTTTAAGTTTAGGATTAGTGTTAGGGTTAGAATTAGAAATAGGGTTAGTGTTAGGATTAGGGTCAGGGTTAGGTTTAGGGTTAGGGTTAGGGTTAGGGTTAGGGTTAGGGTCAGGGAGGGTTTAGGGTTAGGGTTAGGGTTAGGGTTAGATTTAGGATTAGGTTTAGGTTTATTGTTAGATTTAGGATTTAGGGTCTAAGGTTTATGGTTTAGGATTGTTTAAGGTTTAGGGTGGATTAGGTTTAGGGTTTAGAGTTTAGTGTTATGGTTACGGTTAGGGTTAGGGTTAGGGTTAGGATTAGGGTTAAGGTTAGGGTTAGGATTAGGTTTAGGTTTAGGGTTAGGGTTAGGGTTAGGTTTAGGGTTAGGGTTAGGGTTAGGATTAGGGTTAGGTTAGGGTTAGTGTAAGGGTTAGGGGTTAGGGTTAGGTTTATGGTTATTGTTAGGTTTAGGGTTTAGGGTTTAGTGTTTAGGGTTTAAGGTTTAGGGTTCAGGATTGTTTAAGGTTTATCGTAACTTAAATTTAGGGTTTAAAATTTAGTGTTAGGGTTATGGTTAGTGTTAGGGTTAGGGTTAGGGTTAGGTTTAGGGTTCAGGGTTTAGGGTTTAGGATTGTTTAAGGTTTAGGGTAGATTAGGTTTAGGATTTAAAGTTTAGTTTTAGGGTTAGGGTTAGGTTTAGGGTTTAGGGTTTTGTGTTAGGATTAGGGTTAGGGTTAAAGTTCGGGTTAGGGTAAGGGTTAGGATTAGGTTCAGGGTTAGGGTTAGGGTTAGGGTTAGGGTTAGGGTTAGGGTTAGGGTTAGGATTAGGGTTAGGGTTAGGGGTAGGGTAAGGGTTAGGTGTTAGGGTTAGGGTTATGGTTATTGTTAGGTTTAGGGTTTAGATTTAGTGTTTAGGGTTTAAGGTTTAGGGTTTAGGATTGTTTAAGATTTAGGGTGGTTTAGGTTAAGGGTTTAGGGTTTAGACTTTAGGATTGTTTAAGGTTTAGGGTTGTTTAGGGTATAGTGTTTAGGGTTAAAAGTTTAGGGTTGTTTAGGGTTTAGTGTTTAGGGTTTAGGATTGTTTAAGGTTTAGTGTTTAAGGTTTAGGTTTTAGGGTTGTTTTGGGTTTAGTGTTTAGTGTTGTTTAGGGTATAGTGTTAATGGTTTAGGGTTTAGGGTTATTTAGGGTTTAGTGTTTAAGGTTTAGGGTATAGGGTTGTTTAGGGTTTAGTGTTCAGGGTTGTTTATGGTTTAGTGATTAGGGTTGTTTAGGGTTGTTTAGAGGTTAGTGTTTAGGGTTATTCAGGGTTTATGATTTAGGTTTGTTCAGGGTTTAGGATTTATGGTTGTTCAGGGTTTAGGATTTAGGGATTAAGGTTAATGGGTTAGGGTTAGGGTTAGGGTTAGGGTTAGGGTTAGGGTTAGGGTTAGGGTTAGGGTTAGGGTTAGGGTTAAGGTTAGGGTTAGGGTTAGGGTTAGGGTTATGGTTAGTGTTAGGATTAGGGTTAGGGTTAGGGTCAGGGTTAGGTTTAGGGTTAGGGTTAGGGTTAGGGTTAGTTTTAGGGTCAGGTTTAGGTTTATTGTTAGATTTAGGGTTTAGGGTTTAAGGTTTATGGTTTAGGATTGTTTAAGTTTTAGGGTGGATCAGTTTTAGTCTTTAGAGTTTAGTGTTATGGTTACGGTTAGTGTTAGGGTTAGGGTTAGGGTTAGGGTAATGGATAGGGTTAGGGTTAGGATTAGGGTTAGGGTAAGGGTTAGGGGTTAGTGTTAGGGTTAGGGTTAGGGTTAGGGTTAGGGTTAGGGTTAGGGGTTAGGGTTAGTGTTAGAGTTAGGGTTATTATTAGGGTGTTAGGTTTAAGTTTAGGATTAGTGTTAGGGTTAGAATTAGAAATAGGGTTAGTGTTAGGATTAGGGTCAGGGTTAGGTTTAGGGTTAGGGTTTGGGTTAGGGTTAGGGCTAGGGTCAGAGAGGGTTTAGGGTTAGGGTTAGGGTTAGGGTTAGATTTAGGGTTAGGTTTAGGTTTATTGTTAGATTTAGGATTTAGGGTCTAAGGTTTATGGTTTAGGATTGTTTAAGGTTTAGGGTGGATTAGGTTTAGGGTTTAGAGTTTAGTGTTATGGTTACGGTTAGGGTTAGGGTTAGGGTTAGGGTTAGGATTAGGGTTAAGGTTAGGGTTAGGATTAGGTTTAGGGTTAGGGTTAGGGTTAGGATTAGTGTTAGGGTTAGGTTTAGGGTTAGGGTTAGGATTAGGGTTAGGGTTAGGGTTAGGGATAGGGTAAGGGTTTGGGGTTAGGGTTAGGGTTATGGTTATTGTTAGGTTTAGGGTTTAGAGTTTAGTGTTTAGGGTTTATGGTTTAGGGTTTAGGATTGTTTAAGATTTAGGGTAGTTTAGGTTAAGGGTTTAGGGTTTAGAGTTTAGGATTGTTTAAGGTTTAGGGTTGTTTAGGGTATAGTGTTTAGGGTTAAAAGTTTAGGGTTGTTTAGGGTTTACTGTTTAGGGTTTAGGGTTGTTTAAGGTTTAGTGTTAAAGTTTAGGTTTTAGGGTTGTTTTGGGTTTAG
>NC_137978.1:3425000-3440000 GCF_963924665.1 Micromys minutus
TTTAAAATTTAGGGTTTATGGTTTAAGGTTTAGGGTTTAGGATTGTTTAAGTTTTAGGGTGGTTTAGGTTTAGGGTATAGGGTTTAGCGTTTAAGATTGTTTAATGTTTAGGGTTGTTTAGGTTTTAGCGTTTAGAGTTGTTTATGGTTTTTTAGGGTTGTTTATGATTTAGTTTTTAGGGTTGTTCAGGATTTATGATTTAGGATATTTTAAGGTTTAGGGTTTAAGGATGTATAGTGTTTTAGGGTTTAGGGTATAATGTTTAGTGTTAAGGGTTTAGGGTTGTTTAGGGTATAGTGTTAATGGTTTTAGGGTTTAGGCTTGTTTAGGTTTTAGTGTTTAGGGTTTAGGGTTTAGGGTTTTTTAGAGTTTAGTGTTTATAGTTTAGGGTTTAGGGTGCTTTTGGAATTAGTGTTTAGGGTTTTTCGGGGTTTAGGGTTTAGGATTTAGGGTGTTAGGGTTAGTGTTAGGGTTAGGTTTAGGGTTAAGGTGAGGGTTAGGGTGAGGGTTAAGGTTAGGGTTAGGGTTAAGGTTAGTGTTAGTGTTAGAATAATGGTTAGGGTTAGGGATAGGGTTAGGGTTAGGATTAGGGTTAGGGTTGAGGTTAGGGTTAGGGTTAGGGTTAGGGTTAGGGGTTTGAGTTAGGGTTAGTGTTAGGGGTTAGGGGTTAGTGTTAGGGTTAGGGTTAGGGTTAGGGTTAGGGTTAGGTTTAGTGTTAGGGTTATTATTAGGGGGTTAGGTTTTAGTTTAGGATTAGTGTTAGGGTTAGAATTAGAAATAGGGTTAGTGTTAGGATTAGGGTCAGGGTTAGGTTTAGAAATATGGTTAGGGTTAGGGTTAAGGGTAGGGTTAGGGTTAGGGTTAGAATTAAAATTTAGGGTTTAGTGTTAGGATTAGGGATAGTGTGAGGTTTAGGGTTAGGTTTAGGGTTAGGGTTAGGGTTAGTGTTTGGGTTATGATTAGTGTTAGGATTAGGATTAGGGTTAGGGTCAGGTTTATGTTTAGGGTTAGGGTTAGGGTTAGGGTTAGATTTAGGGTTAGGTTTAGGTTTATTGTTAGATTTAGGGTTTAGGGTTTAAGGTTTATGGTTTAGGATTGTTTAAGTTTAAGGGTGGATTAGGTTAAGGGTTTAGAGTTTAGTATTATGGTTACGGTTAGGGTTAGGGTTAGGGTTAGAGTTAGGGTTAGGGTTAGGGTTAGGGTTTGGGTTAAGGTTAGGGTTAGTGTTAGGGTTAGGGTTATGGTTAGTGTTAGGATTAGGGTTAGGGTTAGGTCATGGTTAGGTTTAGGGTTAGGGATAGGGTTAGGGTTAGATTTAGGGTTAGGTTTAGGTTTATTGTTAGATTTAGGGTTTGGGGTTTAAGGTTTATTGTTTAGGATTGCTTAAGGTTTAGGGTGGATTAGGTTTAGGGTTTAGAGTTTATTGTTATAGTTACGGTTAGGGTTAGGGTTAGGGATGGGGTTAGGGTTAGGGTTAGGGTTATGGTAAGGGTTAGGTTTAGGGTTAGGGTTAGGGTTAGGGTAAAAGTTAGGGGGTTAGTGTTAGGGTTTGTGTTAGGGTTAGGGTTAGGGTTAGGTTAGGGTAAGGGTTAGGGTTAGGGTTAGGGTTAGCGTTAGGTTAGGGTTAGGGTTAGGCTTAGGGTTAGGGTTAGGGGTTAGGGTTCGTGAAAGGGTTAGGATTATTATTAGGGGGTTAGGTTTAAGTTTAGGATTAGTGTTAGGGTTAGAATTAGAAATAGGGTTAGTGTTAGCATTAGGGTCAGGGTTAGGTTTAGGGTTAGGGTTAGGGTTAGGGTCAGGGTGGGTTTAGGGTTAGGGTTAGGGTTAGGGTTAGATTTAGGGTTAGGTTTAGGTTTATTGTTAGATTTAGGATTTAGGGTCTAAGGTTTATGGTTTAGGATTGTTTAAGGTTTAGGGTGGATTAGGTTTATGGTTTAGAGTTTAGTGTTATGGTTACGGTTAGGGTTAGGGTTAGGGTTAGGATTAGGGTTAAGTTTAGGGTTAGGATTAGGTTTAGGGTTAGGTTTAGGGTTAGGGTTAGGGTTAGGGTTAGGGTTAGGATTAGTTTTAGGGTTAGGGTTACGGTTAGGGTAAGGGTTAGGGTAGGATTAGGGTTAAGATTAGGGTTAGGTTTAGGGTTAGGGTTAGGGTTAGGGTTTGGGTTAGGGTTAGGGTTAGGTTTACGATTAGGGTTAGGGTAAGGTTTAGGGTAAGGGTTAGGGGTTAGGGTTAGGGTTATGGTTATTGTTAGGTTTAGGGTTTAGGGTTTAGTGTTTAGGGTGTAAGGTTTAGGGTTTTGGATTGTTTAAGATTTAGGGTGGTTTAGGTTAAGGGTTTAGGGTTTAGAGTTTAGGATTGTTTAAGGTTTAGGGTTGTTTAGGGTATAGTGTTTAGAGTTAAAAATTTAGGGTTGTTTAGGGTTTAGTGTTTAGGGTTTAGGGTTGTTTAAGGTTTAGTGTTTAAGGTTTAGGTTTTAGGGTTGTTTTGGGTTTAGTGTTTAGTGTTGTTTAGGGTATAGTGTTAATGGTTTAGGGTTTAGGGTTATTTAGGGTTTAGTGTTTAAGGTTTAAGGTATAGGGTTGTTTAGGGTTTAGTGTTTAGGGTTGTTTATGGTTTAGTGATTAGGGTTGTTTAGGGTTGTTTCGAGGTTAGTGTTTAGGGTTATTCAGGGTTTATGATTTAGGGTTGTTCAGGGTTTAGGATTTATGGTTGTTCAGGGTTTAGGATTTAGGGATTAAGGTTAAGGGGTTAGGGTTAGGGTTAGGGTTAGGGTTAGCATTAGGGTTAGAGTTAGGGTTAGAGTTAGGGTTATGGGGTTATGTTAGGCTTAAGGTTAGGGTTAGGGTTATGGGGTTAAGGTTAGGGTTGGGGTTAGGGTTAGGGTTATGGTTATTCTTAGATTTATGGTTTAAAATTTAGGGTTTATGGTTTAAGGTTTAGGGTTTAGGATTGTTTAAGTTTTAGGGTGGTTTAGGTTTAGGGTATAGAATTTAGCGTTTAAGATTGTTTAATGGTTAGGGTTGTTTAGGTTTTAGCGTTTAGAGTTGTTTAGGGTTTTTTAGGGTTGTTTATAATTTAGTGTTTAGGGTTGTTCAGGATTTATGATTTAGGATATTTTAAGGTTTAGGGTTTAAGGTTGTATAGTGTTTTAGGGTTTAGAGTATAATGTTTAGGGTTAAGGGTTTAGGGTTGTTTAGGGTATAGTGTTAATGGTTTTAGGGTTTAGGCTTGTTTAGGGTTTAGTGTTTAGGGTTTAGGGTTTAGGGTTTAGGGTTTTTTAGCGTTTAGTGTTTATAGTTTAGGGTTTAGGGTGCTTTTGGAATTAGTGTTTAGGGTTTTTCGGGGTTTAGGGTTTAGGATTTAGGGTGTTAGGGTTAGGGTTAGGGTTAGGTTTAAGGTTAAGGTGAGGGTTAGTGTTAGGGTTAAGGTTAGGGTTAGGGTTAAGGTTAGTGTTAGTGTTAAAATAAGGGTTAGGGTTAGGGATAGGGTTAGGGTTAGGGTTAGGGTTAGGGTTAGGTGTTTGGGTTAGGGTTAGTGTTAGGGGTTAGGGGTTAGTGTTAGGGTTAGGGTTAGGGTTAGGGTTAGGTTTAGTGTTAGGGTTATTATTAGGGGTTTAGGTTTTAGTTTAGGATTAGTGTTAGGGTTAGAATTAGAAATAGGGTTAGTGTTAGGATTAGGGTCAGGGTTAGGTTTAGAAATATGGTTAGGGTTAGGGGTAAGGGTAGGGTTAGGGTTAGGGTTAGAATTAAAGTTTAGGGTTTAGTGTTAGGATTAGGGATAGTGTGAGGTTTAGGGTTAGGTTTAGGGTTAGGGTTAGGGTTAGTGTTTGGGTTATGATTAGTGTTGGGATTAGGATTAGGGTTAGGGTCAGGTTTATGTTTAGTGTTAGGGTTAGGGTTAGGGTTAGATTTAGGGTTAGGTTTAGGTTTATTGTTAGATTTAGGGTTTAGGGTTTAAGGTTTATGGTTTAGGATTGTTTAAGTTTAAGGGTGGATTAGGTTTAGGGTTTAGAGTTTAGTATTATGGTTACGGTTAGGGTTAGGGTTAGAGTTAGGGTTAGGGTTAGGGTTAGGGTTAGGGTTAAGGTTAGGGTTAGTGATAGGGTTATGGTTATGGTTAGTGTTAGGATTTGGGTTAGGGTTAGGGTCAGGGTTAGGTTTAGGTTTAGGGATAAGGTTAGGGTTAGATTTAGGGTTAGGTTTAGGTTTATTGTTAGATTTAGGGTTTAGGGTTTAAGGTTTATGGTTTAGGATTGTTTAAGGTTTAGGGTGGATTAGGTTAAGGGTTTAGAGTTTAGTGTTATGGTTACGGTTAGGGTTAGGGTTAGGGATGGGTTTAGAGATAGGGTTAGGGTTATGGTAAGGGTTTGGTTTAGGGTTAGGGTTAGGGTTAGGGTAAAAGTTAGGGGGTTAGTGTTAGGGTTTGTGTTAGGGTTAGGGTTAGGGTTAGGGTTAGGTTAGGGTTAGGGTTAGGGTTAGGGTTAGGTTAGGGTTAGGGTTAGGGTTAGGGTTTGGGTTAGGAGTTAGGGTTAGTGAAAGGGTTAGGGTTATTATTAGGGGGTTAGGTTTAAGTTTAGGATAATGTTAGGGTTAGAATTAGAAATAGGGTTAGTGTTAGGGTTAGGGTTAGGGTTAGGGTCAGGGAGGGTTTAGGGTTACGGTTAGGGTTAGGGTTAGATTTAGGGTTAGGTTTAGGTTTATTGGTAGATGTAGGATTTGGGGTCTAAGGTTTATGGTTTAGGATTGTTTAAGGTTTAGGGTGGATTAGGTTTAGGGTTTAGAGTTTAGTGTTATGGTTACGGTTAGGGTTAGGGTTAGGGTTAGGATTAGGGTTAAGGTAAGGGTTAGGATTAGGTTTAGGGTTAGGGTTAGGGTTAGGGCTAGGGTTAGGATTAGGGTTAGGGTTAGGGTTAGGGTAAGGGTTAGGGGTTAGGGTTAGGGTTATGGTTATTGTTAGGTTTAGGTTTTAGGGTTTTGTGTTTAGGGTTTAAGGTTTAGGGTTTAGGATTGTTTAAGTTTTAGGGTGGTTTAGGTTAAGGGTTTAGGGTTTAAAGTTTAGGATTGTTTAAGGTTTACGGTTGTTTATGGTATAGTGTTTAGGGTTAAAATTTAGGGTTGTTTAGGGTTTAGTGTTTAGGGTTTAGGGTTGTTTAAGGTTTAGTGTTTAAGGTTTAGGTTTTATGGTGGTTTTGGGTTTAGTGTTTAGTGTTGTTTAGGGTATAGTGTTAATGGTTTAGGGTTTAGGGTTATTTAGGGTTTAGTGTTTAAGGTTTAGGGTATAGGGTTGTTTAGGATTTAGTGTTTAGGGTTGTTTATGGTTTAGTGATTAGGGTTGTTTAGGGTTGTTTAGAGGTTAGTGATTAGGGTTATTCAGGGTTTATGATTTAGGGTTGTTCAGGGTTTAGGATTTATTGTTGTTCAGGGTTTAGGATTTAGGGATTAAGGTTAAGGGGTTAGGGTTAGGGTTAGGGTTAGGGTTAGGGTTAGCATTAGGGTTAGAATTAGGGTTAGAGTTAGGGTTATGGGGTTATGTTAGGCTTAAGGTTAGGGTTAGGGTTATGGGGTTAAGGTTAGGGTTTGGGTTAGGGTTAGGTTTAGGTTTAGGGTTAGGGTTAGGGTTATGGTTATTCTTAGATTTAAGGTTTAAATTTTAGGGTTCATGGTTTAAGGTTTAGGGTTTAGGATTGTTTAAGTTTTAGGGTGGTTTAGGTTTTGGGTATAGGGTTTAGCGTTTAAGATTGTTTAATGGTTAGGGTTGTTTAGGTTTTAGCGTTTAGAGTTGTTTAGGGTTTTTTAGGGTTGTTTATGATTTAGTGTTTAGGGTTGTTCAGGATTTATGATTTAGGATATTTTAAGGTTTAGGGTTTAAGGTTGTATAGGGTTTTAGGGTTTAGGGTATAATGTTTAGGGTTAAGGGTTTATGGTTGTTTAGGGTATAGTGTTAATGATTTTATGGTTTAAGATTGTTTAGTGTTTAGTGTTTAGGGTTTAGGGTTTAGGGTTTTTAGCGTTCAGTGTTTATAGTTTAGGGTTTAGGGTGCTTTTGGAATTAGTGTTTAGGGTTTTTCGGGGTTTAGGGTTTAGGATTTAGGGTGTTAGGGTTAGTGTTAGGGTTAGGTTTAGGGTTAAGGTGAGGGTTAGGGTGAGGGTTAAGGTTAGGGTTAGGGTTAAGGTTAGTGTTAGTGTTAGGGTAAGGGTTAGGGTTAGGGTTAGGGTTAGGGGTTAGGGTTAGGGTTAGTGTTAGGGGTTAGGGGTTAGTGTTAGGGTTAGGGTTAAGGTTAGCGTTAGGGTTAGGTTTAGTGTTAGGGTTATTATTAGGGGGTTAGGTTTTAGTTTAGGATTAGTGTTAGAGTTAGAATTAGAAATAGGGTTAGTGTTAGGATTAGGGTCAGGGTTAGGTTTAGGGATATGGTTAGAATTAGGGTTAAGGGTAGGGTTAGGGTTAGGGTTAGATTTAAAGTTTAGGGTTTAGTGTTAGGATTAGGGATAATGTGAGGTTTAGGGTTAGGTTTAGGGTTAGGGTTAGGGTTAGGGTTAGGGTTAGGGTTAGATTTAGGGTTAGGTTTAGGTTTATTGTTAGATTTTGGGTTTAGGGTTTAAGGTTTAAGGTTTAGGATTGTTTAAGGTTTACGGTAGATTAGGTTTAGGGTTTAGAGTTTAGTATTATGGTTACGGTTAGGGTTAGGGTTAGGGTTAGAGTTAGGGTTAGAGTTAGGGTTAGGGTTAGGGTTAGGGTTAAGGTTAGGGTTAATGTTAGGGTTAGGGTTATGGTTAGTGTTAGGATTAGAGTTAGGTTTAGGGTCAGGGTTAGGTTTAGGGTTAGGGATAGGGTTAGGGTTAGATTTAAGGTTAGGTTTAGGTTTATTGTTACATTTAGGGTTTAGGGTTTAAGGTTTATGGTTTAGGATTGTTTAAGGTTTAGGGTGGACTAGGTTTAGGGTTTAGAGTTTAGTGTTATGGTTACGGTTACGGTTAGGGTTAGGGATGGGGTTAGGGTTAGGGTTAGGGTTATGGTAAGGGTTAGGGTTAGGGTTAGGGTTAGGGTTATGGTAAAAGTTAGGGGGTTAGTGTTAGGGTTTGGGTTAGGGTTAGGGTTAGGGTTAGGGTTAGGTTAGGGTTAGGGTAGGGGTTAGGGTTAGGGGTTAGGTTTAGTGTTAGGGTTAGGGTTATTATTAGGGGGTTAGGTTTAATTTTAGGATTAGTGTTAGGGTTAGAATTAGAAATAGGGTTAGTGTTAGGATTAGGGTCAGGGTTAGGTTTAGGGTTACGGTTAGGGTTAGGGTTAGGGTTAAAGTCAGGGAGGGTTTAGGGTTAGGGTTAGGGTTAGGGTTAGATTTAGGGTTAGTTTTAGTTTTATTGTTAGATTTAGGATTTAGGGTCTAAGGTTTATGGTTTAGGATTGTTTAAGGTTTAGGGTGCATTAGGTTTAGGGTTTAGAGTTTAGTGTTATGGTTACGGTTAGGGTTAGGGTTAGGGTTAGGGTTAGGATTAGGGTTAAGGTTAGGGTTAGGATTAGGTTTAGGGTTAGGGTTAGGGTTAGGGTTAAGGTTAGGGTTAGGGTTAGGGTTAGGGTTAGGATTAGGGTTAGGGTTAGTGTTAGGGTAAGGGTTAGGGGTTAGGGTTAGGGTTATGGTTATTGTTAGGTTTAGGGTTTAGGGTTTAGGGTTTAGGGTGCTTTTGGAATTAGTGTTTAGGGATTTTCGGGGTTTAAGGTTTAGCATTTAGGGTGTTAGGGTTAGTGTTAGGGTTAGGTTTAGGGTTAAGGTGAGGGTTAGGGTGAGGGTTAAGGTTAGGGTTAGGGTTAAGGTTAGTGTTAGTGTTAGGGTAAGGGTTAGGGTTAGGGATAGGGTTAGGGTTAGGGTTAGGGTTAAGGTTAGGGTTAGGGTTAGGGTTAGGGGTTAGGGTTAGGGTTAGTGTTAGGGGTTAGGGGTTAGTGTTAGGGTTAGGGTTAGGGTTAGGGTTAGGGTTAGGTTTAGTGTTAGGGTTATTATTAGGGGGTTAGGTTTTAGTTAAGGATTAGTGTTAGGGTTAGAATTAGAAATAGGGTTAGTGTTAAGATTAGGGTCAGGGTTAGGTTTAGGAATAGGGTTAGGGTTAGGGTTAAGGGTAGGGTTAGGGTTAGGGTTAGATTTAAAGTTTAGGGTTTAGTGTTAGGATTAGGGATAGTGTGAGGTTTAGGGTTAGGGTTAGGTTTAGGGTTAGGGTTAGGGTTAGTGTTTGGGTTATGGTTAGTGTTAGGATTAGGGTTAGGGTTAGGGTCAGGGTTAGGTTTAGGGTTAGGGTTAGGGTTAGGTTAGATTTAGGGTCAGGTTTAGGTTTATTGTTAGATTTAGGGATTAGGTTTTAAGGTTTATGGTTTAGGATTGTTTAAGGTTTAGGGTGGATTAGGTTTAGGGTTTAGAGTTTAGTGTTATGGTTACGGTTAGTGTTAGGGTTAGGGTTAGGGTTAGGGTTAGGGTTAGGGTAATGGATAGGGTTAGGGTTAGGGTTAGGGTTAGGGTAAGGGTTAGGGCTTAGTGTTAGGGTTAGGGTTAGGGTTAGGATTAGGGTTAGGGTTAGAGGTTAGCGTTAGTGTTAGGGTTAGGTTTATTATTAGGGGGTTAGGTTTAAGTTTAGGATTAGTGTTAGGGTTAGAATTAGAAATAGGGTTAGTGTTAGGATTAGGGTCAGGGTTAGGTTTAGGGTTAGGGTTAGGGTTAGGGTTAGGGTTAGGGTCAGGGAGTGTTGAGGGTTAGCGTTAGGGTTAGGGTTAGATTTAGGGTTAGGTTTAGGTTTATTGTTAGATTTAGGATTTAGGGTCTAAGGTTTATGGTTTAGGATTGTTTAAGGTTTAGGGTGGATTAGGTTTAGGGTTTAGAGTTTAGTGTTATGGTTACGGTTATTGTTAGGGTTAGGGTTAGGGTTAGGATTAGGGTTAAGGTTAGGGTTAGGATTAGGTTTAGGGTTAAGGTTAGGGTTAGGGTTAGGGTTAGGGTTAGGATTAAAGTTAGGGTTAGGGTTAGGGTAAGGGTTAGGGGTTAGGGTTAGGGTTATGGTTATTGTTAAATTTAGGGTTTAGTGTTTAGTGTTTAGGGTTTAAGGTTTAGGGTTTAGGATTGTTTAAGATTTAGGGTGGTTTAGGTTAAGGGTTTAGGGTTTAGACTTTAGGATTGTTTAAGGTTTAGGGTTGTTTAGGGTATAGTGTTTAGGGTTAAAAGTTTAGGGTTGTTTAGGCTTTAGTGTTTAGGGTTTAGGGTTGTTTAAGTTTTAGTGTTTAAGGTTTAGGTTTTAGGGTTGTTTTGGGTTTAGTGTTTAGTGTTGTTTAGGGTATAGTGTTAATGGTTTAGGGTTTAGGGTTATTTAGTGTTTAGTGTTTAAGGTTTAGGGTATAGGGTTGTTTAGGGTTCAGTGTTTAGGGTTGTTTATGGTTTAGTGATTAGGGTTGTTTAGGGTTGTTTAGAGGTTAGTGTTTAGGGTTATTCAGGGTTTATGATTTAGGGTTGTTCAGGGTTTAGGATTTATGGTTGTTCAGGGTTTAGGATTTAGGGATTAAGGATAAGGGGTTAGGGTTAGGGTTAGGGTTAGGGTTAGGGTTAGGGTTAGGGTTAGGTTTAAGGTTAGGGTTAGGGTTAGGGTTAAGCTTATGGTTAGTGTTAGGATTAGGGTTACGGTTAGGGTCAGGGTTAGGTTTAGGGTTAGGGTTAGGGTTAGGGTTAGATTTAGGGTCAGGTTTAGGTTTATTGTTAGATTTAGGGTTTAGGGTTTAAGGTTTATGGTTTAGGATTGTTTAAAGTTTAGGGTGGATTAGGTTTAGGGTTTTGAGTTTAGTGTTATGGTTATGGTTAGTGGTAGGGTTAGGGTTAGGGTTAGGGTTAGGGTTAGGGTTAGGGTTAGGTTAGGGTTAGGGTTAGGGTTAGGGTTAGGTTAGGGTTAGGGTTAGGGTTAGGGTTAGGGTTTAGGGTTTAGTGTTTAGGGTTTAAGGTTTAGGGTTTAGGATTGTTTAAGATTTAGGGTGGTTTAGGTTAAGGGTTTCCGGTTTAGAGTTTAGGATTGTTTGAGGTTTAGGGTTGTTTAGGATATAGTGTTTAGGTTTAAAAGTTTAGGGTTGTTTAGGCTTTAGTGTTTAGGGTTTAGGGTTGTTTAAGTTTTAGTGTTTAAGGTTTTGGTTTTAGGGTTGTTTTGGGTTTACTGTTTAGTGTTGTTTAGGGTATAGTGTTAATGGTTTAGGGATTAGGGTTATTTAGGGTTTAGTGTTTAAGGTTTAGGGTATAGGGTTGTTTAGGGTTTAGTGTTTATGGTTGTTTATGGTTTAGTGATTAGGGTTGTTTAGGGTTGTTTAGAGGTTAGTGTTTAGGGTTATTCAGGTTTTATGATTTAGGGTTGTTCAGGGTTTAGGATTTTTGTTTGTTCATGGTTTAGGATTTAGGGATTAAGGTTAAGGGGTTAAGGTTAGGGTTAGGGTTAGGGTTAGCATTAGGGTTAGAGTTAAGGTTACAGTTAAGGTTATGGGGTTATGTTAGGCTTAAGGTTAGGGTTAGGGTTATGGGGTTAAGGTTAGGGTTGGGGTTAGGGTTAGGTTTAGGTTTAGGGTTAGGGTTAGGGTTATGGTTATTCTTAGACTTATGGTTTAAAATTTAGGGTTTATGGTTTAAGGTTTAGGGTTTAGGATTGTTTAAGTTTTAGGGTGGTTTAGGTTTAGGGTATAGGGTTTAGCGTTTAAGATTGTTTAATGTTTAGGGTTGTTTAGGTTTTACCATTTAGAGTTGTTTAGGTTTTTTTAGAGTTGTTTATGATTTAGTGTTTAGGCTTGTTCAGGATTTATGATTTAGGATATTTTAAGGTTTAAGGTTTAAGGATGTATAGTGTTTTAGGGTTTAGGGTATAATGTTTAGGGTTAAGGGTTTAGGGTTGTTTAAGGTATAGTGTTAATGGTTTTAGGGTTTAGGCTTGTTTAGGGTTTAGTGTTTAGGGTTTAGGGTTTAGGGTTTATTAGCGTTTAGTGTTTATACTTTAGGGTTTAGGGTGGTTTTGGAATTAGTGTTTAGTGTTATTCGGGGTTTAGGGTTTAGGATTTAGGGTGTTAGGGTTAGTGTTAGGGTTAGGTTTAGGGTTAAGGTGAGGGTTAGGGTGAGGGTTAAGGTTAGGGTTAGGGTTAAGGTTAGTGTTAGTGTTAGAATAAGGGTTAGGGTTAGGGATAGTGTTAGGGTTAGGGTTAGGGTTAGGGTTAAGGTTAGGGTTAGGGTTAGGGTTAGGGTTAGGGGTTTGGGTTAGGGTTAGTGTTAGGGGTTAGGGGTTAATGTTAGGGTTAGGGTTAGTGTTAGGGTTAGGGTTAGGGTTAGGGTTAGGTTTAGTGTTAGAGTTATTATTAGGGGGTTAGGTTTTAGTTTATGATTAGTGTTAGGTTTAGAATTAGATATAGGGTTAGTGTTAGGATTAGGATCAGGGTTAGGTTTAGAAATATGGTTAGGGTTAGTGTTAAGGGTAGGGTTAGGGTTAGGGTTAGATTTAAAGTTTAGGGTTTAGTGTTAGGATTAGGGATAGTGTGAGGTTTAGGGTTAGTTTTAGTGTTAGGGTTAGGGTTAGTGTTTGGGTTATGATTAGTGTTCGGATTAGGATTAGGGTTATTGTCAGGTTTATGTTTAGGGTTAGGTTTAGGGTTAGGGTTAGATTTAGGGTTAGGTTTAGGTTTATTGTTAGATTTAGGGTTTAGGGTTTAAGGTTTATGGTTTAGGATTGTTTAAGTTTAAGGGTGGATTAGGTTTAGGGTTTAGAGTTTAGTATTATGGTTACGGTTAGGGTTAGGGTTAGGGTTAGAGTTAGGGTTAGGGTTAGGGTTAGGGTTAGGTTTAAGGTTAGGGTTAGTGTTAGGGTTAGGGTTATGGTTAGTGTTAGGATTAGGGTTAGAGTTAGGGTCAGGGTTAGGTTTAGGGTTAGGGATAGGGGTAGGGTTAGATTTAGGGTTAGGTTTAGGTTTATTGTTAGATTTAGGGTTTAGGGTTTAAGGTTTATGGTTTAGGATTGTTTAAGGTTTAGGGTGGATTAGGTTTAGGGTTTAGAGTTTAGTGTTATGGTTACGGTTAGGGGTAGGGTTAGGGATGGGGTTAGGGTTAGGGTTAGGGTTATGGTAAGGGTTAGGTTTAGGGTTAGGGTTAGGGTTCGGGTAAAAGTTAGGGGGTTAGTGTTAGGGTTTGTGTTAGGGTTAGGGTTAGGGTTAGGGTTAGGTTAGGGTTAGGGTTAGGGTTAAGGTTAGGGTTAGGGTTAGGTTAGGGTTGGGGTTAGGGTTAGGGTTAGGATTAGGGGTTAGGGTTAGTGTTAGGGTTAGGGTTATTATTAGGGGGTTAGGTTTAAGTTTAGGATTAGTGTTAGGGTTAGAATTAGAAATAGGGTTAGTGTTAGGATTAGGGTCAGGGTTAGGTTTAGGGTTAGGGTTAGGGTTAGGGTTAGGGTTAGGGTCAGGGAGGGTTTAGGGTTAGGGTTAGGGTTAGGGTTAGATTTAGGATTAGGTTTAGGTTTATTGTTAGATTTAGGATTTAGGGTCTAAGGTTTATGGTTTAGGATTGTTTAAGGTTTAGGGTGGATTAGGTTTAGGGTTTAGAGTTTAGTGTTATGGTTACGGTTAGGGTTAGGGTTAGGGTTAGGATTAGGGTTAAGGTTAGGGTTAGGATTAGGTTTAGGTTTAGGGTTAGGGTTAGGGTTAGGGTTAGGGTTAGGGTTAGGGTTAGGATTAGGGTTAGGGTTAGGGTTAGGGTAAGGGTTAGGGGTTAGGGTTAGGTTTATGGTTATTGTTAGGTTTAGGGTTTAGGGTTTAGTGTTTAGGGTTTAAGGTTTAGGGTTCCGGATTGTTTAAGGTTTATCGTAACTTAAATTTAGGGTTTAAAATTTAGTGTTAGGGTTATGGTTAGTGTTAGGGTTAGGGTTAGGGTTAGGTTTAGGGTTCAGGGTTTAGGGTTTAGGATTGTTTAAGGTTTAGGGTAGATTAGGTTTAGGATTTAAAGTTTAGTTTTAGGGTTAGGGTTAGGTTTAGGGTTTAGGGTTTTGTGTTAGGATTAGGGTTAGCGTTAAAGTTCGGGTTAGGGTAAGGGTTAGGATTAGGTTTAGGGTTAGGGTTAGGGTTAGGGTTAGGGTTAGGGTTAGGGTTAGGGTTAGGATTAGGGTTAGGGTTAGGGGTAGGGTAAGGGTTAGAGGTTAGGGTTAGGGTTATGGTTATTGTTAGGTTTAGGGTTTAGATTTAGTGTTTAGGGTTTAAGGTTTAGGGTTTAGGATTGTTTAAGATTTAGGGTGGTTTAGGTTAAGGGTTTAGGGTTTAGACTTTAGGATTGTTTAAGGTTTAGGGTTGTTTAGGGTATAGTGTTTAGGGTTAAAAGTTTAGGGTTGTTTAGGGTTTAGTGTTTAGGGTTTAGGATTGTTTAAGGTTTAGTGTTTAAGGTTTAGGTTTTAGGGTTGTTTTGGGTTTAGTGTTTAGTGTTGTTTAGGGTATAGTGTTAATGGTTTAGGGTTTAGGGTTATTTAGGGTTTAGTGTTTAAGGTTTAGGGTATAGGGTTGTTTAGGGTTTAGTGTTCAGGGTTGTTTATGGTTTAGTGATTAGGGTTGTTTAGGGTTGTTTAGAGGTTAGTGTTTAGGGTTATTCAGGGTTTATGATTTAGGTTTGTTCAGGGTTTAGGATTTATGGTTGTTCAGGGTTTAGGATTTAGGGATTAAGGTTAATGGGTTAGGGTTAGGGTTAGGGTTAGGGTTAGGGTTAGGGTTAGGGTTAGGGTTAGGGTTAGGGTTAGGGTTAGGGTTAAGGTTAGGGTTAGGGTTAGGGTTAGGGTTATGGTTAGTGTTAGGATTAGGGTTAGGGTTAGGGTCAGGGTTAGGTTTAGGGTTAGGGTTAGGGTTAGGGTTAGTTTTAGGGTCAGGTTTAGGTTTATTGTTAGATTTAGGGTTTAGGGTTTAAGGTTTATGGTTTAGGATTGTTTAAGTTTTAGGGTGGATCAGTTTTAGTCTTTAGAGTTTAGTGTTATGGTTACGGTTAGTGTTAGGGTTAGGGTTAGGGTTAGGGTAATGGATAGGGTTAGGGTTAGGATTAGGGTTAGGGTAAGGGTTAGGGGTTAGTGTTAGGGTTAGGGTTAGGGTTAGGGTTAGGGTTAGGGTTAGGGGTTAGGGTTAGTGTTAGAGTTAGGGTTATTATTAGGGTGTTAGGTTTAAGTTTAGGATTAGTGTTAGGGTTAGAATTAGAAATAGGGTTAGTGTTAGGATTAGGGTCAGGGTTAGGTTTAGGGTTAGGGTTTGGGTTAGGGTTAGGGCTAGGGTCAGAGAGGGTTTAGGGTTAGGGTTAGGGTTAGGGTTAGATTTAGGTTTAGGTTTAGGTTTATTGTTAGATTTAGGATTTAGGGTCTAAGGTTTATGGTTTAGGATTGTTTAAGGTTTAGGGTGGATTAGGTTTAGGGTTTAGAGTTTAGTGTTATGGTTACGGTTAGGGATAGGGTTAGGGTTAGGGTTAGGATTAGGGTTAAGGTTAGGGTTAGGATTAGGTTTAGGGTTAGTGTTAGGGTTAGGATTAGTGTTAGGGTTAGGTTTAGGGTTAGGGTTAGGATTAGGGTTAGGGTTAGGGTTAGGGATAGGTTAAGGGTTTGGGGTTAGGGTTAGGGTTATGGTTATTGTTAGGTTTAGGGTTTAGAGTTTAGTGTTTAGGGTTTATGGTTTAGGGTTTAGGATTGTTTAAGATTTAGGGTAGTTTAGGTTAAGGGTTTAGGGTTTAGAGTTTAGGATTGTTTAAGGTTTAGGGTTGTTTAGGGTATAGTGTTTAGGGTTAAAAGTTTAGGGTTGTTTAGGGTTTACTGTTTAGGGTTTAGGGTTGTTTAAGGTTTAGTGTTAAAGTTTAGGTTTTAGGGTTGTTTTGGGTTTAGTGTTTAGTGTTGTTTAGGGTATAGTGTTAATGGTTTAGGGTTTAGGGTTATTTAGGGTTTAGTGTTTAAGGTTTAGGGTATAGGGTTGTTTAGGGTTTAGTGTTTAGGGTTGTTTATGGTTTAGTGATTAGGG
>NC_137978.1:3450000-3465000 GCF_963924665.1 Micromys minutus
TAGGTTTAGGTTTATTGTTAGATTTAGGGTTTAGGGTTTAAGGTTTGTGGTTTAGGATTGTTTAAGGTTTAGGGTGGATTAGGTTTAGGGTTTAGAGTTTAGTGTTATGGTTACGGTTAGGGTTAGGGTTAGGTTTAGGGTTAGGGTTTGGGTTAGGGTTAGGGTTCGGTTTAGGGTTAGGGTTATGGTTAGGGTTAAGGTCAGGGTTAGGTTTAGGGTTAGGGTTAGGGTTAGGGATAGATTTAGGGTTAGGTTTAGGTTTATTGTTAGATTTAGGGTTTAGGGTTTAAGGTTTATGGTTTAGGATTTTTTAATGTTTAGGGTGGATTAGGTTTAGGGTTTAGAGTTTAGTGTTATGGTTAAGGTTAAGGTTAGGGTTAGGGTTAGGGTAAGGGTTAGGGTTAAGGTTAGGGTTAGTGTTACGGTTAGGGTTAGGGTTAGAGTTACGGTTAGGGTTAGGGTTAGGGTTAGGGTAAGGGTTATGATTATGTTTATTGTTAGGTTTAGCGTTAGGGTTAGGGTTAAGGTTAGGTTTTGGGTTAGGGTTAGGTTTACGGTTAGGCTTAAGGTTAGGGTTAGGTTTAGGGATAGGGTTATGGTTAGGGTTAGGTTTAAGGTTAGGGTTAGGGTTAGGGTTAGGGTTAGGTTTATTGTTAGATTTAGGGTTTAGTCTTTAGGGTCTAAGGTTTTGGGTTTAGGATTGTTTAAGGTTTAGGGTAGATTAGGTTTAGGGTTTAGAGTTTAGTGTTAAGGTTAGGGTTAGGTTTAGGGTTTAGGGTTTAGTGTTCGGATTAGGGTTAGGGTTAGGGTTAGGTTTAGGGTTACGTTTAGGGTCAGGGATATTGTTAGGTTTAGGGTTTAGGGTTTAGGTTAAAGGTTTAGGTTTTAGGATTGTTTAAGGTTTAGGGTGGATTATTTTTAGGGTTTAGAGTTTTGTGTTTGGGATATCGTTAGGGTTAGGTTTAGGGTTTAGGGATTACTGTTAGGGTTAGGGTTAGGGTTAGGGTTAAGGTTAGTGTTAGGTTTAGGGTTAGGGATAGGGTTAAGTTTAGGTTTATTGTTAGGATTAGGGTTAGAGTTAGGATTAGGGTTAGGGTTAGGGTTAGGGTTAGGGTCAGGTTTAGGGTTAGGGTTAGGGTTAGGACTACGTTTAGTGTTAGTGTTAGGTTTAGGGTTAGGGTTAGAGTTAGGGTTAGGTTTAGTGTTAGGGTTACGTTTAGGGTTATGGCTTGGGTTAGGATTAGGGTTAGGGTTATGGTAATTGTTAGGTTTAAGTTTTAAGGTTTAGGGTTTAAGATTGTTTAAGGTTTATCGTAAATTAAATTTAGGGTTTACAATTTAGTGTTAGGGTTATGGTTAGTGTTAGGGTTAGTGTTAGGGTTAGGTTTAGGGTTCAGGGTTTAGGGTTTAGGATTGTTTAAGGTTTAGGGTAGATTAGGTTTAGGATTTAAAGTTTATTTTAGGGTTAGGGTTAGGTTTAGGGTTTAGGGTTTGGTGTTCGGATTAGGGTTAAAGTTAAAGTTAGGGTTAGGGTACGGGTTAGGATTAGGTTTAGGGTTAGGGTTGGGTTAGGGTTAGGGTTAGGGTTAGGGTTAGGGTTAGGATTAGGGTTAGGGTTAGGGTTAGGGTAAGGGTTAGGGGTTAGGGTTAGGGTTATGGTTATTGTTAGGTTTAGGGTTTAGGGTTTTGTGTTTAGGGTTTAAGGTTTAGGGTTTAGGATTGTTTAAGATTTAGGGTGGTTTAGGTTAAGGGTTTAGGGTTTAGAGTTTAGGATTGTTTAAGGTATAGGGTTGTTTAGGGTATAGTGTTTAGGGTTAAAAGTTTAGGGTTGTTTAGGGTTTACTGTTTAGGGTTTAGGGTTGTTTAAGGTTTAGTGTTTAAGGTTTAGGTTTTAGGGTTGTTTTGGGTTTAGTGTTTAGTGTTGTTTATGGTATAGTGTTAATGGTTTAGGGTTTAGGGTTATTTAGGGTTTAGTGTTTAAGGTTTAAGGTATAGGGTTGTTTAGGGTTTAGTGTTTAGGGTTGTTTATGGTTTAGTGATTAGGGTTGTTTAGGGTTGTTTAGAGGTTAGTGTTTAGGGTAATTCAGGGTTTATGATTTAGGGTTGTTCAGGGTTTAGGATTTATGGTTGTTCAGGGTTTAGGATTTAGGGATTAAGGTTAAGGGGTTAGGGTTAGGGTTAAGATAGGGTTAGGGTTAGGGTTAGGGTTAGGGTTAGGGTTAAGGTTAGGGTTAGGTTTAGGGTTAGGGTTATGGTTAGTGTTAGGATTAGGGTTAGGGTTAGGGTCAGGGTTAGGTTTAGGGTTAGGGTTAGGGTTAGGGTTAGATTTAGGGTTAGGTTTAGGTTTATTGTTAGATTTAGGGTTTAGGGTTTAAGGTTTATGGTTTAGGATTGTTTAAGGTTTAGGGTGGATTAGTTTTAGGAATTAGAGTTTAGTGTTATGGTTACAGTTAGTGTTAGGGTTAGGGTTAGGGTTAGGGTTAGGGTTAGGGTAATGGTTAGGGTTAGGGTTAGGGTTAGGGTTAGGGTTAGGGTAAGGGTTAGGGGTTAGTGTTAGGGTTAGGGTTAGGGTTAGGGTTAGGGTTAGGGTTAGGGTTAGGGTTATGGTTAGTGTTAGGATTAGGGTTTAGGGTTTAGTGTTTAGGGTTTAAGGTTTAGGGTTTAGGATTGTTTAAGATTTAGGGTGGTTTAGGTTAAGGGTTTAGGGTTTAGACTTTAGGATTGTTTAAAGTTTAGGGTTGTTTAGGGTATAGTGTTTAGGGTTAAAAGTTTAGGGTTGTTTAGGCTTTAGTGTTCAGTGTTTAGGTTTTTTTAAATTTTAGTATTTAAGGTTTAGGTTTTAGGGTTGTTTTGGGTTAATGTTTAGTGTTGTTTAGGGTATAGTGTTAATTGTTTAGGGTTTAGGTTTATTTAGGGTTTAGTGTTTAAGGTTTAGGGTATAGGGTTGTTTAGGGTTTAGTGTTTAGGGTTGTTTATGGTTTAGTGATTAGGGTTGTTTAGGGTTGTTTAGAGGTTAGTGTTTAGGGTTATTCAGGGTTTAGGATTTATGGTTGTTCAGGGAATAGGATTTAGGGATTAAGGTTAAGGAATTAGGGTTAGGGTTAGGGTTAGGGTTAGGGTTAGGGTTAGGGTTAGGGTTAAGGTTAGGGTTAGGGTTAGGGTTAGGGTTATGGTTAGTGTTAGGATTAGGGTTAGGGTTAGGGTCAGGGTTAGGTTTAGGGTTAGGGTTAGGGTTAGGGTTAGATTTAGGGTCAGGTTTAGGTTTATTGTTAGATTTAGGGTTTAGGGTTTAAGGTTTATGGTTTAGGATTGTTTAAGGTTTAGGGTGGATTAGGTTTAGGGTTTAGAGTTTAGTGTTATGGTTACGTTTAGTGTTAGGGTTAGGGTTAGGGTTAGGTTAGGGTTAGGGTTAGGGTTAGGGTAATGGTTAGGGTTAGAGTTAGGGTTAGGGTTAGGGTAAGGGTTAGGGGTTAGTGTTAGGGTTAGGGTTAGGGTTAGGGTTAGGGTTAAGTTTAGGGGTTAGGGTTAGTGTTAGTGTTAGGGTTATTATTAGGGGGTTAGGTTTACGTTTAGGATTAGTGTTAGGGTTAGAATTAGAAATAGGGTTAGTGTTAGGATTAGGGTCAGCATTAGGTTTAGGGTTAGGGTTAGGGTTAGGGTTAGGGTTAGGGTTAGGGTAAGGGTCAGGGATTGTTTAGGGTTTGGTTAGGGTTAGGGTTAGATTTAGAGTTAGGTTTATGTTTATTGTTAGATTTAGGATTTAGGGTCTAAGGTTTATGGTTTAGGATTGTTTAAGGTTTAGGGTGGATTAGGTTTAGGGTTTAGAGTTTAGTGTTATCGTTACGGTTAGGGTTAGGGTTAGGGTTAGGATTAGGGTTAAGGTTAGGGTTAAGATTAGGTTTAGAGTTAGGGTTAGGGTTAGGGTTAGGGTTAGGGTTAGGGTTAGTGTTAGGATTAGGGTTAGGGTTAGGGTTAGGGTAAGGGTTAGGGGTTAGGGTTAGGGTTATGGTTATTGTTAGGTTTAGGGTTTAGGGTTTAGTGTTTAGGGTTTAAGGTTTAGGGTTTAGGATTGTTTAAGATTTAGGGTGGTTTAGGTTAAGGGTTTAGGGTTTAGACTTTAAGATTGTTTAAGGTTTAGGGTTGTTTAGGGTAGTGTTTAGGGTTAAAATTTTAGGGTTGTTTAGGCTTTAGTGTTTAGGGTTTAGGGTTGTTTAAGTTTTAGTGTTTAAGGTTTAGGTTTTAGGGTTGTTTTGGGTTAATGTTTAGTGTTGTTTAGGGTATAGTGTTAATGGTTTAGGGTTTAGGGTTATTTAGGGTTTAGTGTTTAAGGTTTAGGGTATAGGGTTCTTTAGGGTTTAGTGTTTAGGGTTGTTTATGGTTTAGTGATTAGGGTTGTTTAGGGTTGTTTAGGGTTGTTTAGAGGTTAGTGTTTAGAGTTATTCAGGATTTATGATTTAGGGTTGTTCAGGGTTTAGGATTTATGGTTGTTCAGGGTTTAGGATTTAGGGATTAAGGTTAAGGGGTTAGGGTTAGGTTTAGGGTTAGGGTTAGGGTTAGGGTTAGGGTTAGGGTTAGGGTTAAGGTTAGGGTTAGGGTTAGGGTTATGGTTAGTGTTAGGATTAGGGTTAGGGTTAGGGTCAGGGTAAGGTTTAGGGTTAGGGTTAGGGTTAGGGTTAGATTTAAGGTCAGGTTTAGGTTTATTGTTAGATTTAGGGTTTAGGGTTTAAGGTTTATGGTTTAGGATTGTTTAAGGTTTATGGTGGATTAGGTTTAGGGTTTAGAGTTTAGTGTTATGGTTACGTTTAGTGTTAGGGTTAGGGTTAGGGTTAGGTTAGGGTTAGGGTTAGGGTAATGGTTAGAGTTAGGGTTAGGGTTAGGGTTAGGGTAAGGGTTAGGGGTTAGTGTTAGGGTTAGGGTTAGGGTTAGGGTTAGGGTTAGGGTTAAGGTTAGAAGTTAGGGTTAGTGTTAGGGTTAGGGTTATTATTAGGGGGTTAGGTTTACGTTTAGGATTAGTGTTAGGGTTAGAATTAGAAATAGGGTTAGTGTTAGGATTAGGGTCAGGGTTAGGTTTAGGGTTAAAGTTAGGTTTAGGGTTAGGGTTAGGGTTAGGGTCAGGGAGGGTTTAGGGTTAGGGTTAGGGTTAGGGTTAGATTTAGGGTTAGGTTTATGTTTATTGTTAGATTTAGGATTTAGGGTCTAAGGTTTATGGTTTAGGATTGTTTAAGGTTTAGGGTTGATTAGGTTTAGGGTTTAGAGTTTAGTGTTATGGTTACGGTTAGGGTTAGGGTTAGGGTTAGGATTAGGGTTAAGGTTAGGGTTAGGATTAGGTTTAGAGTTAGGGTTAGGGTTAGGGTTAGGGTTAGGGTTAGGGTTAGGGTTAGGATTAGGGTTAGGGTTAGGGTTAGGGTAAGGGTTAGGTGTTAGGGTTAGGGTTATGGTTATTTTTAGGTTTAGGGTTTAGGGTTTAGTGTTTAGGGTTTAAGGTTTAGGGTTTAGGATTGTTTAAGATTTAGGGTGGTTTAGGTTAAGGGTTTAGGGTTTAGACTTTAGGATTGTTTAAGGTTTAGGGTTGTTTAGGGTATAGTGTTTAGGGTTAAAAGTTTAGGGTTGTTTAGGCTTTAGTGTTTAGGGTTTAGGGTTGTTTAAGTTTTAGTGTTTAAGGTTTAGGTTTTAGGGTTGTTTTGGGTTAATGTTTAGTGTTGTTTAGGGTATAGTGTTAATGGTTTAGGGTTTAGGGTTATTTAGGGTTTAGTGTTTAAAGTTTAGGGTATAGGGTTGTTTAGGGTTTAGTGTTTAGGGTTGTTTATGGTTTAGTGATTAGGGTTGTTTAGGGTTGTTTAGAGGTTAGTGTTTAGGGTTATTCAGGATTTATGATTTAGGGTTGTTCAGGGTTTAGGATTTATGGTTGTTCAAGGTTTAGGATTTAGGGATTAAGGTTAAGGGGTTAGGGTTAGGTTTAGGGTTAGGGTTAGGGTTAGGGTTAGGGTTAGGGTTAGGGTTAGGGTTAAGGTTAGGGTTAGGGTTAGGGTTAGGGTTAGGGTTATGGTTAGTGTTAGGATTAGGGTTAGGGTTAGGGTCAGGGTAAGGTTTAGGGTTAGGGTTAGGGTAAGGGTTAGATTTAAGGTCAGGTTTAGGTTTATTGTTAGATTTAGGGTTTAGGGTTTAAGGTTTATGGTTTAGGATTGTTTAAGGTTTAGGGTGGATTAGGTTTACGGTTTAGAGTTTAGTGTTATGGTTATGGTTAGTGTTAGGGTTAGGGTTAGGGTTAGGGTTAGGGTAATGGTTAGGGTTAGGGTTAGGGTTAGGGTTAGGGTTAGGGTTTTGGGTTAGGGTTAGTGTTAGGGTTAGGGTTATTATTAGGGGGATAGGTTTAAGTTTAGGATTAGTGTTAGGGTTAGAATTAGAAATAGGGTTAGTGTAAGGATTAGGGTCAGGGTTAGGTTTAGGGTTAGGGTTAGGGTTAGGGTTAGGTTTAGGGTTAGGGTCAGGGAGGGTTTAGGGTTAGGGTTAGGGTTAGGGTTAGATTTAGGGTTAGGTTTAGGTTTATTGTTAGATTTAGGATTTAGGGTCTAAGGTTTATGGTTTAGGATTGTTTAAGGTTTAGGGTGGATTAGGTTTAGGGTTTAGAGTTTAGTGTTATGGTTACGGTTAGGGTTAGGGTTAGGGTTAGGGTTAGGATTAGGGTTAAGGTTAGGGTTAGGATTAGGTTTAGGGTTAGAGTTAGGGTTAGGGTTAGGGTTAGGGTTAGGGTTAGGATTAGGGTTAGTGTTAGGGTTAGGGTAAGGGTTAGGGGTTAGGGTTAGGGTTATGGTTATTGTTAGGTTTAGGGTTTAGGGTTTAGTGTTTAGGGTTTAAGGTTTAGGGTTTAGGATTGTTTAAGATTTAGAGTGGTTTAGGTTAAGGGTTTAGGGTTTAGAGTTTAGGATTGTTTAAGGTTTAGGGTTGTTTAGGGTATAGTGTTTAGGGTTAAAAGTTTAGGGTTATTTAGGGTTTAGTGTTTAGGGTTTAGGGTTTTTTAAGGTTTAGTGTTTAAGGTTTAGGTTTTAGGATTGTTTTGGGTTTAGTGTTTAGTGTTGTTTAGGGTATAGTGTTAATGGTTTAGGGTTTAGGGTTATTTAGGGTTTAGTGTTTAAAGTTTAGGGTATAGGGTTTTAGGGTTTAGTGTTTAGGGTTGTTTATGGTTTAGTGATTAGGGTTGTTTAGGGTTGTTTAGAGGTTAGTGTTTAGGGTTATTCAGGGTTTATGATTTAGGGTTGTTCAGGGTTTAGGATTTATGGTTGTTCAGGGTTTAGGATTTAGGGATTAAGGTTAAGGGGTTAGGGTTAGGTTTAGGGTTAGGGTTAGGGTTAGGGTTAGGGTTAGGGTTAGGGCTAAGGTTAGGGTTAGGGTTAGGGTTATGGTTAGTGTTAGGATTAGGGTTAGAGTTAGGGTCAGGGTAAGGTTTAGGGTTAGGGTTAGGGTTAGGGTTAGATTTAAGGTCAGGTTTAGGTTTATTGTTAGATTTGGGGTTTAGGGTTTAAGGTTTATGGTTTAGGATTGTTTAAGGTTTAGGGTGGATTAGGTTTAGGGTTTAGAGTTTAGTGTTATGGTTACGTTTAGTGTTAGGGTTAGGGTTAGGGTTAGGTTAGGGTTAGGGTTAGGGTAATGGTTAGAGTTAGGGTTAGGGTTAGGGTTAGGGTAAGGGTTAGGGTTTAGTGTTAGGGTTAGGGTTAGGGTTAGGGTTAGGGTTAAGGTTAGGGGTTAGGGTTAGTGTTAGGGTTAGGGTTATTATTAGGGGGTTAGGTTTACGTTTAGGATCAGTGTTAGGGTTAGAATTAGAAATAGGGTTAGTGTTAGGATTAGGGTCAGGGTTAGGTTTAGGGTTAGGGTTAGGGTTAGGGTTAGGGTCAGGGAGGGTTTAGGGTTAGGGTTAGGGTTAGGGTTAGATTTAGGGTTAGGTTTATGTTTATTGTTAGATTTAGGATTTAGGGTCTAAGGTTTATGGTTTAGGATTGTTTAAGGTTTAGGGTTGATTAGGTTTAGGGTTTAGAGTTTAGTGTTATGGTTACAATTAGGGTTAGGGTTAGGGTTAGGATTAGGGTTAAGGTTAGGGTTAGGATTAGGTTTAGAGTTAGGGTTAGGGTTAGGGTTAGGGTTAGGGTTAGGGTTAGGGTTAGGGTTAGGATTAGGGTTAGGGTTAGGGTTAGGGTAAGGGTTAGGTGTTAGGGTTAGGGTTATGGTTATTTTTAGGTTTAGGGTTTAGGGTTTAGTGTTTAGGGTTTAAGGTTTAGGGTTTAGGATTGTTTAAGATTTAGGGTGGTTTAGGTTAAGGGTTTAGGGTTTAGACTTTAGGATTGTTTAAGGTTTAGGGTTGTTTAGGGTATAGTGTTTAGGGTTAAAAGTTTAGGGTTGTTTAGGCTTTAGTGTTTAGGGTTTAGGGTTGTTTAAGTTTTAGTGTTTAAGGTTTAGGTTTTAGGGTTGTTTTGGGTTAATGTTTAGTGTTGTTTAGGGTATAGTGTTAATGGTTTAGGGTTTAGGGTTATTTAGGGTTTAGTGTTTAAAGTTTAGGGTATAGGGTTGTTTAGGGTTTAGTGTTTTGGGTTGTTTATGGTTTAGTGATTAGGGTTGTTTAGGGTTGTTTAGAGGTTAGTGTTTAGGGTTATTCAGGATTTATGATTTAGGGTTGTTCAGGGTTTAGGATTTATGGTTGTTCAAGGTTTAGGATTTAGGGATTAAGGTTAAGGGGTTAGGGTTAGGTTTAGGGTTAGGGTTAGGGTTAGGGTTAGGGTTAGGGTTAGGGTTAGGGTTAAGGTTAGGGTTAGGGTTAGGGTTAGGGTTATGGTTAGTGTTAGGATTAGGGTTAGGGTTAGGGTCAGGGTAAGGTTTAGGGTTAGGGTTAGGGTAAGGGTTAGATTTAAGGTCAGGTTTAGGTTTATTGTTAGATTTAGGGTTTAGGGTTTAAGGTTTATGGTTTAGGATTGTTTAAGGTTTAGGGTGGATTAGGTTTACGGTTTAGAGTTTAGTGTTATGGTTATGGTTAGTGTTAGGGTTAGGGTTAGGGTTAGGGTTAGGGTTAGGGTTAGGGTAATGGTTAGGGTTAGGGTTAGGGTTAGGGTTAGGGTTAGGGTTTTGGGTTAGGGTTAGTGTTAGGGTTAGGGTTATTATTAGGGGGATAGGTTTAAGTTTAGGATTAGTGTTAGGGTTAGAATTAGAAATAGGGTTAGTGTAAGGATTAGGGTCAGGGTTAGGTTTAGGGTTAGGGTTAGGGTTAGGGTTAGGTTTAGGGTTAGGGTCAGGGAGGGTTTAGGGTTAGGGTTAGGGTTAGGGTTAGATTTAGGGTTAGGTTTAGGTTTATTGTTAGATTTAGGATTTAGGGTCTAAGGTTTATGGTTTAGGATTGTTTAAGGTTTAGGGTGGATTAGGTTTAGGGTTTAGAGTTTAGTGTTATGGTTACGGTTAGGGTTAGGGTTAGGGTTAGGGTTAGGATTAGGGTTAAGGTTAGGGTTAGGATTAGGTTTAGGGTTAGAGTTAGGGTTAGGGTTAGGGTTAGGGTTAGGGTTAGGATTAGGGTTAGTGTTAGGGTTAGGGTAAGGGTTAGGGGTTAGGGTTAGGGTTATGGTTATTGTTAGGTTTAGGGTTTAGGGTTTAGTGTTTAGGGTTTAAGGTTTAGGGTTTAGGATTGTTTAAGATTTAGAGTGGTTTAGGTTAAGGGTTTAGGGTTTAGAGTTTAGGATTGTTTAAGGTTTAGGGTTGTTTAGGGTATAGTGTTTAGGGTTAAATGTTTAGGGTTATTTAGGGTTTAGTGTTTAGGGTTTAGGGTTTTTTAAGGTTTAGTGTTTAAGGTTTAGGTTTTAGGATTGTTTTGGGTTTAGTGTTTAGTGTTGTTTAGGGTATAGTGTTAATGGTTTAGGGTTTAGGGTTATTTAGGGTTTAGTGTTTAAAGTTTAGGGTATAGGGTTTTAGGGTTTAGTGTTTAGGGTTGTTTATGGTTTAGTGATTAGGGTTGTTTAGGGTTGTTTAGAGGTTAGTGTTTAGGGTTATTCAGGGTTTATGATTTAGGGTTGTTCAGGGTTTAGGATTTATGGTTGTTCAGGGTTTAGGATTTAGGGATTAAGGTTAAGGGGTTAGGGTTAGGTTTAGGGTTAGGGTTAGGGTTAGGGTTAGGGTTAGGGCTAAGGTTAGGATTAGGGTTAGGGTTATGGTTAGTGTTAGGATTAGGGTTAGAGTTAGGGTCAGGGTAAGGTTTAGGGTTAGGGTTAGGGTTAGGGTTAGATTTAAGGTCAGGTTTAGGTTTATTGTTAGATTTAGGGTTTAGGGTTTAAGGTTTATGGTTTAGGATTGTTTAAGGTTTAGGGTGGATTAGGTTTAGGGTTTAGAGTTTAGTGTTATGGTTACGTTTAGTGTTAGGGTTAGGGTTAGGGTTAGGTTAGGGTTAGGGTTAGGGTAATGGTTAGAGTTAGGGTTAGGGTTAGGGTTAGGGTAAGGGTTAGGGGTTAGTGTTAGGGTTAGGGTTAGGGTTAGGGTTAGGGTTAAGGTTAGGGGTTAGGGTTAGTGTTAGGGTTAGGGTTATTATTAGGGGGTTAGGTTTACGTTTAGGATCAGTGTTAGGGTTAGAATTAGAAATAGGGTTAGTGTTAGGATTAGGGTCAGGGTTAGGTTTAGGGTTAGGGTTAGGGTTAGGGTTAGGGTCAGGGAGGGTTTAGGGTTAGGGTTAGGGTTAGGGTTAGGGTTAGATTTAGGGTTAGGTTTATGTTTATTGTTAGATTTAGGATTTAGGGTCTAAGGTTTATGGTTTAGGATTGTTTAAGGTTTAGGGTTGATTAGGTTTAGGGTTTAGAGTTTAGTGTTATGGTTACAATTAGGGTTAGGGTTAGGGTTTGGATTAGGGTTAAGGTTAGGGTTAGGATTAGGTTTAGAGTTAGGGTTAGGGTTAGGGTTAGGGTTAGGGTTAGGGTTAGGGTTAGGATTAGGGTTAGGGTTAGGGTTAGGGTAAGGGTTAGGTGTTAGGGTTAGGGTTATGGTTATTTTTAGGTTTAGGGTTTAGGGTTTAGTGTTTAGGGTTTAAGGTTTAGGGTTTAGGATTGTTTAAGATTTAGGGTGGTTTAGGTTAAGGGTTTAGGGTTTAGACTTTAGGATTGTTTAAGGTTTAAGGTTCTTTAGGGTATAGTGTTTAGGGTTAAAAGTTTAGGGTTGTTTAGGCTTTAGTGTTTAGGGTTTAGGGTTGTTTAAGTTTTAGTGTTTAAGGTTTAGGTTTTAGGGTTGTTTTGGGTTAATGTTTAGTGTTGTTTAGGGTATAGTGTTAATGGTTTAGGGTTTAGGGTTATTTAGGGTTTAGTGTTTAAAGTTTAGGGTATAGGGTTGTTTAGGGTTTAGTGTTTAGGGTTGTTTATGGTTTAGTGATTAGGGTTGTTTAGGGTTGTTTAGAGGTTAGTGTTTAGGGTTATTCAGGATTTATGATTTAGGGTTGTTCAGGGTTTAGGATTTATGGTTGTTCAAGGTTTAGGATTTAGGGATTAAGGTTAAGGGGTTAGGGTTAGGTTTAGGGTTAGGGTTAGGGTTAGGGTTAGGGTTAGGGTTAGGGTTAGGGTTAAGGTTAGGGTTAGGGTTAGGGTTAGGGTTATGGTTAGTGTTAGGATTAGGGTTAGGGTTAGGGTCAGGGTAAGGTTTAGGGTTAGGGTTAGGGTAAGGGTTAGATTTAAGGTCAGGTTTAGGTTTATTGTTAGATTTAGGGTTTAGGGTTTAAGGTTTATGGTTTAGGATTGTTTAAGGTTTAGGGTGGATTAGGTTTACGGTTTAGAGTTTAGTGTTATGGTTATGGTTAGTGTTAGGGTTAGGGTTAGGGTTAGGGTTAGGGTTAGGGTTAGGGTAATGGTTAGGGTTAGGGTTAGGGTTAGGGTTAGGGTTAGGGTTTTGGGTTAGGGTTAGTGTTAGGGTTAGGGTTATTATTAGGGGGATAGGTTTAAGTTTAGGATTAGTGTTAGGGTTAGAATTAGAGATAGGGTTAGTGTAAGGATTAGGGTCAGGGTTAGGTTTAGGGTTAGGGTTAGGGTTAGGGTTAGGTTTAGGGTTAGGGTCAGGGAGGGTTTAGGGTTAGGGTTAGGGTTAGGGTTAGATTTAGGGTTAGGTTTAGGTTTATTGTTAGATTTAGGATTTAGGGTCTAAGGTTTATGGTTTAGGATTGTTTAAGGTTTAGGGTGGATTAGGTTTAGGGTTTAGAGTTTAGTGTTATGGTTACGGTTAGGGTTAGGGTTAGGGTTAGGGTTAGGATTAGGGTTAAGGTTAGGGTTAGGATTAGGTTTAGGGTTAGAGTTAGGGTTAGGGTTAGGGTTAGGGTTAGGGTTAGGGTTAGGATTA
The DNA here is from genome assembly GCF_963924665.1 of Micromys minutus. NCBI lineage: Eukaryota > Metazoa > Chordata > Mammalia > Rodentia > Muridae > Micromys > Micromys minutus. The sequence goes on from NC_137978.1 coordinate 3,462,334, forward strand.
GGGTTAGTGTTAGGGTTAGGGTAAGGGTTAGGGGTTAGGGTTAGGGTTATGGTTATTGTTAGGTTTAGGGTTTAGGGTTTAGTGTTTAGGGTTTAAGGTTTAGGGTTTAGGATTGTTTAAGATTTAGAGTGGTTTAGGTTAAGGGTTTAGGATTTAGAGTTTAGGATTGTTTAAGGTTTAGGGTTGTTTAGGGTATAGTGTTTAGGGTTAAAAGTTTAGGGTTATTTAGGGTTTAGTGTTTAGGGTTTAGGGTTTTTTAAGGTTTAGTGTTTAAGGTTTAGGTTTTAGGATTGTTTTGGGTTTAGTGTTTAGTGTTGTTTAGGGTATAGTGTTAATGGTTTAGGGTTTAGGGTTATTTAGGGTTTAGTGTTTAAAGTTTAGGGTATAGGGTTTTAGGGTTTAGTGTTTAGGGTTGTTTATGGTTTAGTGATTAGGGTTGTTTAGGGTTGTTTAGAGGTTAGTGTTTAGGGTTATTCAGGGTTTATGATTTAGGGTTGTTCAGGGTTTAGGATTTATGGTTGTTCAGGGTTTAGGATTTAGGGATTAAGGTTAAGGGGTTAGGGTTAGGTTTAGGGTTAGGGTTAGGGTTAGGGTTAGGGTTAGGGTTACGGCTAAGGTTAGGGTTAGGGTTAGGGTTATGGTTAGTGTTAGGATTAGGGTTAGGGTTAGGGTCAGGGTAAGGTTTAGGGTTAGGGTTAGGGTTAGGGTTAGATTTAAGGTCAGGTTTAGGTTTATTGTTAGATTTAGGGTTTAGGGTTTAAGGTTTATGGTTTAGGATTGTTTAAGGTTTAGGGTGGATTAGGTTTAGGGTTTAGAGTTTAGTGTTATGGTTACGTTTAGTGTTAGGGTTAGGGTTAGGGTTAGGTTAGGGTTAGGGTTAGGGTAATGGTTAGAGTTAGGGTTAGGGTTAGGGTTAGGGTAAGGGTTAGGGGTTAGTGTTAGGGTTAGGGTTAGGGTTAGGGTTAAGGTTAGGAGTTAGGGTTAGTGTTAGGGTTAGGGTTATTATTAGGGGGTTAGGTTTACGTTTAGGATTAGTGTTAGGGTTAGAATTAGAAATAGGGTTAGTGTTAGGATTAGGGTCAGGGTTAGGTTTAGGGTTAGGGTTAGGGTTAGGGTCAGGGAGGGTTTAGGGTTAGGGTTAGGGTTAGGGTTAGATTTAGGGTTAGGTTTATGTTTATTGTTAGATTTAGGATTTAGGGTCTAAGGTTTATGGTTTAGGATTGTTTAAGGTTTAGGGTTGATTAGGTTTAGGGTTTAGAGTTTAGTGTTATGGTTACGGTTAGGGTTAGGGTTAGGGTTAGGATTAGGGTTAAGGTTAGGGTTAGGATTAGGTTTAGAGTTAGGGTTAGGGTTAGGGTTAGGGTTAGGGTTAGGGTTAGGGTTAGGTTTAGGGTTAGGATTAGGGTTAGGGTTAGGGTTAGGGTAAAGGTTAGGTGTTAGGGTTAGGGTTATGGTTATTTTTAGGTTTAGGGTTTAGGGTTTAGTGTTTAGGGTTTAAGGTTTAGGGTTTAGGATTGTTTAAGATTTAGGGTGGTTTAGGTTAAGGGTTTAGGGTTTAGACTTTAGGATTGTTTAAGGTTTAGGGTTCTTTAGGGTATAGTGTTTAGGGTTAAAAGTTTAGGGTTGTTTAGGCTTTAGTGTTTAGGGTTTAGGGTTGTTTAAGTTTTAGTGTTTAAGGTTTAGGTTTTAGGGTTGTTTTGGGTTAATGTTTAGTGTTGTTTAGGGTATAGTGTTAATGGTTTAGGGTTTAGGGTTATTTAGGGTTTAGTGTTTAAAGTTTAGGGTATAGGGTTGTTTAGGGTTTAGTGTTTAGGGTTGTTTATGGTTTAGTGATTAGGGTTGTTTAGGGTTGTTTAGAGGTTAGTGTTTAGGGTTATTCAGGATTTATGATTTAGGGTTGTTCAGGGTTTAGGATTTATGGTTGTTCAAGGTTTAGGATTTAGGGATTAAGGTTAAGGGGTTAGGGTTAGGTTTAGGGTTAGGGTTAGGGTTAGGGTTAGGGTTAGGGTTAGGGTTAAGTTTAGGGTTAGGGTTAGATTTAAGGTCAGGTTTAGGTTTATTGTTAGATTTAGGGTTTAGGTTTTAAGGTTTATGGTTTAGGATTGTTTAAGGTTTAGGGTGGATTAGGTTTACGGTTTAGAGTTTAGTGTTATGGTTATGGTTAGTGTTAGGGTTAGGGTTAGGGTTAGGGTTAGGGTTAGGGTTAGGATAATGGTTAGGGTTAGGGTTAGGGTTAGGTTTAGGGTTAGGGTTTTGGGTTAGGGTTAGTGTTAGGGTTAGGGTTATTATTAGGGGGTTAGGTTTAAGTTTAGGATTAGTGTTAGGGTTAGAATTAGAAATAGGGTTAGTGTAAGGATTAGGGTCATGGTTAGGTTTAGGGTTAGGGTTAGGGTTAGGGTTAGGTTTAGGGTTAGGGTCAGGGAGGGTTTAGGGTTAGGGTTAGGGTTAGGGTTAGATTTAGGGTTAGGTTTAGGTTTATTGTTAGATTTAGGATTTAGGGTCTAAGGTTTATGGTTTAGGATTGTTTAAGTTTTATGGTGGATTAGGTTTAGGGTTTAGAGTTTAGTGTTATGGTTACGGTTAGGGTTAGGGTTAGGGTTAGGGTTAGGGTTAGGATTAGGGTTAAGGTTAGGGTTAGGATTAGGTTTAGGGTTAGAGTTAGGGTTA
>NC_137978.1:3470000-3482500 GCF_963924665.1 Micromys minutus
AGGGTTAGGGTTAGGGTAAAAGTTAGGGGGTTAGTGTTAGGGTTAGGGTTAGGGTTAGGGTTAGGGTTAGGGTTAGGTTAGGGTTAGGGTTAGGGTTAGGGTTAGGGTTAGGGGTTAGTGTTAGTGTTAGGGTTAGGGTTATTATTAGGGGGTTAGGTTTAAGTTTAGGATTAGTGTTAGGGTTAGAATTAGAAATAGGGTTAGTGTTAGGATTTGGGTCAGGATTAGGTTCAGGGTTAGGGTTAGGGTTAGGGTTAGGGTTAGGGTCAGGGAGGGTTTAGGTTTAGGATTAGGGTTAGGGTTAGATTTAGGGTTAGGTTTAGGTTTATTGTTAGATTTAGGATTTAGGGTCTAAGATTTATGGTTTAGGATTGTTTAAGGTTTAGGGTGGATTAGGTTTAGGGTTTAGAGTTTAGTGTTATGGTTACGGTTAGGGTTAGGGTTAGGGTTAGGGTTAGGGTTAGGGTTAGGGTTAGGGTTAGGGTAATGGTCAGGGTTAGGGTTAGGGTTAGGGTAAGGGTTAGGGGTTAGTGTTAGGGTTAGGGTTAGGGTTAGGGTTAGGGTTAGGGTTAGGGTTATGGTTATTCTTAGATTTATGGTTTAAAATTTAGGGTTTATGGTTTAAGGTTTAGGGTTTAGGATTGTTTAAGTTTTAGGGTGGTTTATGTTTAGGGTATAGGGTTTAGCGTTTAAGATTGTTTAATGTTTAGGGTTGTTTAGGTTTAGTGTTTAGAGTTGTTTAGGGTTTTTTAGGGTTGTTTATGATTTAGTGTTTAGGGTTGTTCAGGATTTATGATTTAGGATATTTTAAGGTTTAGGGTTTAAGGTTGTATAGTGTTTTAGGGTTTAGGGTATAATGTTTAGTGTTAAGGGTTTAGGGTTGTTTAGGGTATAGTGTTAATGGTTTTAGGGTTTAGGCTTGTTTAGGGTTTAGTGTTTAGGGTTTAGGGTTTAGGGTTTTTTAGCGTTTAGTGTTTATAGTTTAGGGTTTAGGGTGCTTTTGGAATTAGTGTTTAGGGTTTTTCGGGGTTTAGGGCTTAGGATTTAGGGAGTAAGGGTTAGTGTTAGGGTTAGGTTTAGGGTTAAGGTGAGGGTTAGGGTGAGGGTTAAGGTTAGGGTTAGGGTTAATGTTAGTGTTAGTGTTAGAATAAGGGTTAGGGTTAGGGATAGGTTTATGGTTAGGGTTAGGGTTAGGGTTAAGGTTAGGGTTAGGGTTAGGGTTAGGGTTAGGGGTTTGGGTTAGGGTTAGTGTTAGGGGTTAGGGGTTAGTGTTAGGGTTAGGGTTAGGGTTAGGGTTAGGGTTAGGTTTAGTGTTAGGGTTATTATTAGGGTGTTAGGTTTTAGTTTAGGATGAGTGTTAGGGTTAGAATTAGAAATAGGGTTAGTGTTAGGATTAGGGTCAGGGTTAGGTTTAGAAATATGGTTAGGGTTAGGGTTAAGGGTAGGGTTAAAGTTAGGGTTAGAATTAAAGTTTAGGGTTTAGTGTTAGGATTAGGGATAGTGTGAGGTTTAGGGTTACGTTTAGGGTTAGGTTTAGGGTTAGTGTTTGGGTTATGATTAGTGTTAGGATTAGGATTAGGGTTAGGGTAAGGTTTATGTTTAGGGTTAGGGTTAGGGTTAGGGTTAGGGTTAGATAGGGTTAGGTTTAGGTTTATTGTTAGATTTAGGGTTTAGGGTTTAAGGTTTATGGTTTAGGATTGTTTAAGTTTAAGGGTGGATTAGGTTTAGGGTTTAGAGTTTAGTATTATGGTTACGGTTATGGTTAGGGTTAGGGTTAGAGTTAGGGTTAGGGTTAGGGTTAGGGTTAGGGTTAAGGTTAGGGTTAGTGTTAGGGTTAGGGTTATGTTTAGTGTTAGGATTAGGGTTAGGGTTAGGGTCAGGGTTAGGTTTAGGGTTAGGGATAGGGTTTGGGTTAGATATAGGGTTAGGTTTAGGTTTATTGTTAGATTTAGGGTTTAGGGTTTAAGGTTTATGGTTTTGGATTGTTTAAAGTTTAGGGTGGATTAGGTTTAGGGTTTAGAGTTTAGTGTTATGGTTACGGTTAGGGTTAGAGTTAGGGATGGAGTTAGGTTTAGGGTTAGGGTTATGGTAAGGGTTAGGTTTAGGGTTAGGGTTAGGGTTAGGGTAAAAGTTAGGGGGTTAGTGTTAGGGTTTGTGTTAGGGTTAGGGTTAGGGTTAGGGTTAGGGTTAGGTTAGGGTTAGGGTTAGGGTTAGGGTTAGGGTTAGGGTTAGGTTAGGGTTAGGGTTAGGGTTAGGGTTAGGGTTAGGTTTAAGGGTTAGGGTTAGTGAAAGGGTTAGTGTTATAATTAGGGGGTTAGGTTTAAGTTTATGATTAGTGTTAGGGTTAGAATTAGAAATAGGGTTAGTGTTAGGATTAGGGTCAGGGTTAGGTTTAGGGTTAGGGTTAGGGTTAGGGTCAGGCAGGGTTTAGGGTTAGGGTTAGGGTTAGGGTTAGATTTAGGGTTAGGTTTAGGTTTATTGTTAGATTTAGGATTTAGGGTCTAAGGTTTATGGTTTAGGATTGTTTAAGGTTTAGGGTGGATTAGGTTTAGGGTTTAGAGTTTAGTGTTATGGTTACGGTTAGGGTTAGGATTAGGGTTAGGATTAGGGTTAAGATTAGGGTTAGGATTAGGTTTAGGGTTAGGGATAGGGTTAGCGTTAGGGTTAGGGTTAGGGTTAGGGTTAGGGTTAGGATTAGGTTTAGGGTTAGGGTTACGGTTAGGGTTAGGGTTAGGGTTAGGATTAGGGTTAAGGTTAGGGTTATGTTTAGGTTTAGGGTTAGGGTTAGGGTTAGAGTTAGGGTTAGGTTTAGGATTAGGGTTAGGGTTAGGTTTAGGGTAAGGGTTAGGGGTTAGGGTTAGGGTTATGGTTATTGTTAGGTTTAGGGTTTAGAGTTTAGTGTTTACGGTTTAAGGTTTAGGGTTTAGGATTGTTTATGATTTAGGGTGGTTTAGGTTAAGGGTTTAGGGTTTAGAGTTTAGGATTGTTTAAGGTTTAGGTTTGTTTAAGGTATAGTGTTTAGGGTTAAAAGTTTAGGGTTGTTTAGGGTTTAGTGATTAGGGTTTAGGGTTGTTTAAGGTTTAGTGTTTAAGGTTTAGGTTTTAGGGTTGTTTTGGGTTTAGTGTTTAGTGTTGTTTAGGGTATAGTGTTAATGGTTTAGGGTTTAGGGTTATTTAGGGTTTAGTGTTTAAGGTTTAAGGTATAGGGTTGTTTAGGGTTTAGTGTTTAGGGTTGTTTATGGTTTAGTGATTAGGGTTGTTTAGGGTTGTTTAGAGGTTAGTGTTTAGGGTTATTCAGGGTTTATGATTTAGGGTTGTTCAGGGATTAGGATTTATGGTTGTTCAGGGTTTAGGATTTAGGGATTAAGGTTAAGGGGTTAGGGTTAGGGTTAGGGTTAGGGTTAGCATTAGGGTTAGAGTTAGGGTTAGAGTTAGGGTTATGGGGTTATGTTAGGCTTAAGGTTAGGGTTAGGGTTATGGGGTTAAGGTTAGGGTTGGGGTTAGGGTTAGGTTAGGTTTAGGGTTAGGGTTAGGGTTATGGTTATTCTTAGATTTATTGTTTAAAATTTAGGGTTTATGGTTTAAGGTTTAGGATTTAGGATTGTTTAAGTTTTAGGGTGGTTTAGGTTTAGGGTATAGAATTTAGCGTTTCAGATTGTTTAATGGTTAGGGTTGTTTAGGTTTTAGCGTTTAGAGTTGTTTAGGGTTTTTTAGGGTTGTTTATGATTTTGTGTAGGGTTGTTCAGGATTTATGATTTAGGATATTTTAAGGTTTAGGGTTTAAGGTTGTATAGTGTTTTATTGTTTAGGGTATAATGTTTAGTGTTAAGGGTTTAGGGTTGTTTAGGGTATAGTGTTAATGGTTTTAGGGTTTAGGCTTGTTTAGGGTTTAGTGTTTAGGGTTTAGGGTTTAGGGTTTTTTAGTGTTTAGTGTTTATAGTTTAGGGTTTAGGGTGCTTTTGGAATTAGTGTTTAGGGTTTTTCGGGGTTTAGGGTTTAGGATTTAGGGTGTTAGGGTTAGTGTTAGGGTTAGGTTTAGGGTTAAGGTGAGGGTTAGGGTGAGGGTTAAGGTTAGGGTTAGGGTTAAGGTTAGTGTTAGTGTTAGGGTAAGGGTTAGGGTTAGGGATAGGGTTAGGGTTAGGGTTAGGGTTAGGGTTAAGGTTAGGGTTAGGGTTACGGTTAGGGTTAGGTTTAGGGTTAGGGTTAGGGTTAGGGTTAGGGGTTAGGGTTAGGGTTAGTGTTAGGGGTTAGGGGTTAGTGTTAGGGTTACGGTTAGGGTTAGGGTTAGGGTTAGGTTTAGTGTTAGGGTTATTATTAGGGGGTTAGGTTTTAGTTAAGGATTAGTGTTAGGGTTAGATTTAGAAATAGGGTTAGTGTTAGGATTAGGGTCAGTGTTAGGTTTAGAAATAGGGTTAGGGTTAGGGTTAAGGGTAGGGTTAGGGTTAGGATTAGATTTAAAGTTTAGGGTTTAGTGTTAGGATTAGGAATAGTGTGAGGTTTAGGGTTAGGTTTAGGGTTAGGGTTAGGGTTAGTGTTTGGGTTATGATTAGTGTTAGGATTAGGGTTAGGGTTAGGGTCAGGTTTAGGTTTAGGGTTAGGGTTAGAATTAGGGTTAGATTTAGGGTTAGGTTTAGGTTTATTGTTAGATTTAGGGTTTAGGGTTTAAGGTTTATGGTTTAGGATTGTTTAAGGTTTAGGGTGGATTAGGTTTAGGGTTTAAAGTTTAGTATTATGGTTACGGTTAGGGTTAGGGTTAGGGTTAGAGTTAGGTTTAGGGTTATTGTTAGGGTTAGGGTTAGGGTTAAGGTTAGGGTTAGTGTTAGGTTTAGGGTTATGGTTAGTGTTAGGATTAGGGTTAGGGTTAGGGTCAGGGTTAGGTTTAGGGTTAGGGATAGGGTTAGTTTTAGATTTAGGGTTAGGTTTAGGTTTATTGTTAGATTTAGGGTTTAGGGTTTAAGGTTTATGGTTTAGGATTGTTTAAGGTTTAGGGTAGATTAGGTTTAGGGTTTAGAGTTTAGTGTTATGGTTACGGTGAGGGTTAGGGTTAGGGAATGGGTTAGGGTTAGGGTTAGGGTTATGGTAAGGGTTAGGGTTAGGGTTAGGGTTAGGGTAAAAGTTAGGGGGTTAGTATTAGGGTTTGGGTTAGGGTTAGGGTTAGGGTTAGGGTAGGGTTAGGGTTAGGGTTAGGGTTAGGGTTAGGGTTAGTGTTAGGGTTAGGGTTATTATTAGGGGGTTAGGTTTAAGTTTAGGATCAGTGTTAGGGTTAGAATTAGAAATAGGTTTAGTGTTAGGATTAGGGTCAGGGTTAGGTTTAGGGTTAGGGTTAGGGTTAGGGTTAGGGTCAGGGAGGGTTTAGGGTTAGGGTTAGATTTAGGGTTAGGTTTAGGTTTATTGTTAGATTTATGGTTTAGGGTCTACGGTTTATGGTTTAGGATTTTTAAAGGTTTAGGGTGGATTAGGTTTAGGGTTTAGAGTTTAGTGTTATGGTTACGGTTAGGGTTAGGGTTAGGGTTAGGGTTAGGGTTAGGATTAGGGTTAAGGTTAGGGTTAGTGTTAGGTTACGGTTAGGGTTAGGGTTAGGGTTAGGGTAAGGGTTAGGGGTTAGGGTTAGTGTTAGGGTTAAGGTTAGGGTTAGGGTTAAGGTTAGTGTTAGGGTTAGGGTTAGGGTTAGGGTTAGGGTTAGGGTTAGGTTTAGGGTAAGGTTAGGGTTAGGGTTAGGGTTAGGTTTAGGGGTTAGGGTTAGGGTTAGGGTTAGGGGTTAGGGGTTAGGGTTAAGGTTAGGGTTAGTGTTAGGGTTATGGTTAGGGTTAGGGTGAGGGTTAGGGTTAGGGTTATGTGGTTATGTTAGGCTTAAGGTTAGGGTTAGGGTTATGGGGTTAAGGTTAGGGTTGGGGTTAGGGTTAGGTTTAGGTTTAGGGTTAGGGTTAGGGTTATGGTTATTCTTAGATTTATGGTTTAAAATTTAGGGTTTATGGTTTAAGGTTTAGGGTTTAGGATTGTTTAAGTTTTAGGGTGGTTTAGGTTTAGGGTATTGGGTTTAGCGTTTAAGATTGTTTAATGTTTAGGGTTGATTATGTTTTAGCGTTTAGAGTTGATTATGTTTTTTTAGGGTTGTTTATGATTTAGTGTTTAGGGTTGTTCAGGATTTATGATTTAGGATATTTTAAGGTTTAGGGTTTAAGGTTGTATAGTGTTTTAGGGTTTAGGCTATAATGTTTAGGGTTAAGGGTTTAGGGTTGTTTAGGGTATAGTGTTAATGGTTTTAGGGTTTAGGCTTGTTTAGGGTTTAGTGTTTAGGGTTTAGGGTTTAGGGTTTTTTAGCGTTTAGTGTTTAGAGTTTAGGGTTTAGGGTGCTTTTGGAATTAGTGCTTAGAGTTTTTCTGGGTTTAGGGTTTAGGATTTAGGGTGTTAGGGTTAGTGTTAGGGTTAAGTTTAGGGTTAGGGTGAGGGTTAGGGTGAGGGTTAGGGTGAGGGTTAAGGTTAGGGTTAGGGTTAAGTTTAGTGTTAGTGTTAGGGTAAGGGTTAGGGTTAGGGATAGGGTTAGGGTTAGGGTTAGGGTTAGGGTTAGGGTTAGTGTTAGGGTTAGGTTAGGGTTAGGGTTAGGGTTAGGGGTTAGGGTCAGGGTTAGTGTTAGGGGTTAGGGGTTAGGGTTAGGGTTAGGGCTAGGGTTATGGTTAGTGTTAGGATTAGGGTTAGGGTTAGGGTCAGGGTTAGGTTTAGGGTTAGGGTTAGGGTTAGGGTTAGATTAAGGGATAGGTTTATGTTTATTGTTAGATTTAGGGTTTAGGATTTAAGGTTTATGGTTTAGGATTGTTTAAGGTTTAGGGTGGATTAGGTTTAGGGTTTAGAGTTTAGTATTATGGTTACGGTTAGGGTTAGGGTTAGGGTTAGGGTTAGGGTTAGGGTTAGGGTTAGGTTTAGGGTTAGGGTTAGGTTTAAGGTTAGTGTTAGGCCTAGGGTTAGGGTTATGGTTAGTGTTAGGATTAGGGTTAGGTTTAGGGTCAGGGTTAGGTTTAGGGTTAGGGTTAGGGTTAGGGTTAGATTTAGGGTCAGTTTTAGGTTTATTGTTAGATTTAGGGTTTAGGGTTTAAGGTTTATGGTTTAGGATTGTTTAATGTTTAGGGTGGATTAGGTTTAGGGTTTAGAGTTTAGTGTTATGGTTACAGTTAGTGTTAGGGTTTGGGTTAGGGTTAGGGTTAGGGTTAGGGTAATGGTCAGGGTTAGGGTTAGGGTTAGGGTAAGGATTAGGGGTTAGTGTTAGGGTTAGGGTAAGGGTTAGGGTTAGCGTTAGGTTAGGGTTAGGGTTAGGGTTAGGGTTAGGGGTTAGGGTTAGTGTTAGGGTTAGGGTTATTATTAGGGGGTTAGGTTTAAGTTTAGGATTAGTGTTAGGGTTAGAATTAGAAATAGGGTTAGTGTTAGGATTAGGGTCAGGGTTAGGTTTAGGGTTAGGGTTAGGGTTAGGGTTAGGGTCAGGGAGGCTTTAGGGTTAGGGTTAGGGTTAGGGTTAGATTTAGGGTTAGGTTTAGGTTTATTGTTAGATTTAGGATTTCGGGTCTAAGGTTTATGGTTTAGGATTGTTTAAGGTTTAGGATGGATTAGGTTTAGGGTTTAAAGTTTAGTGTTATTTTTACGGTTAGGGTTAGGTTTAGGTTTAGGATTAGGGTTAAGGTTAGGGTTAGGATTAGGTTTAGGGTTAGGGTTAGGGTTAGGGTTAGGGTTAGGGTTAGGGTTAGGTTTAGGGTTAGGATTAGGGTTAGGGTTAGGGTTAGAGTAAGGGTTAGGGGTTAGGTTTAGGGTTATGGTTATTGTTAGGTTTAGGGTTTAGGGTTTAGTGTTTAGGGTTTAAGGTTTAGGGTTTAGGATTGTTTAAGATTTAGGGTGGTTTAGGTTAAGGGTTTAGGGTTTAGAGTTTAGGATTGTTTAAGGTTTAGGGTTGTTTAGGGTATAGTGTTTAGGGTTAAAAGTTTAGGGTTGTTTAGGGTTTAGTGTTTAGGGTTTAGGGTTTTTTAAGGTTTAGTGTTTAAGGTTTAGGTTTTAGGGTTGTTTTGGGTTTAGTGTTTAGTGTTGTTTAGGGTATAGTGTTAATGGTTTAGGGTTTAGGGTTATTTAGGGTTTACTGTTTAAGGTTTAGTGTATAGGGTTCTTTAGGGTTTAATGTTTAGGGTTGTTTATGGTTTAGTGATTAGGGTTGTTTAGGGTTGTTTAGAGGTTAGTGTTTAGGGTTATTCAGGGTTTATGATTTAGGGTTGTTCAGGGTTTAGGATTTATGGTTGTTCAGGGTTTAGGATTTAGGGATTAAGGTTAAGGGGTTAGGGTTAGGGTTAGGGTTAGGGTTAGGGTTAGGGTTAGGGTTAAGGTTAGGGTTATGGTTAGGGTTAGGGTTATGGTTAGTGTTAGGATTAGGGTTAGGGTTAGGGTCAGGGTTAGGTTTAGGGTTAGGGTTAGGGTTAGGGTTAGGGTTAGGGTTAGATTTAGGTTCAGGTTTAGGTTTATTGTTAGATTTAGGGTTTAGGGTTTAAGGTTTATGGTTTAGGATTGTTTAAGGTTCACGGTAAATTAGGTTTAGGGTTTAGAGTTTAGTGTTATGGTTACGGTTAGTGTTAGGGTTAGGGTTAGGGTTAGGGTAATGGTTAGGGTTAGGGTTAGGGTTAGGGTTAGGGTTAGGTTAGGGTTAGGGTTAGGGTTAGGGTTAGGGTTAGGGTTTAGGGTTAGTTTTAGGGTTAGGGTTATTATTAGGGGGTTAGGTTTAAGTTTAGGATTATTGTTAGGGTTAGAATTAGAAATAGGGTTAGTGTTAGGATTAGGGTCAGGGTTAGGTTTAGGGTTAGGGTTAGGGTTAGGGTGAGGGTTAGGATCAGGGAGGGTTTAGGGTTAGGGTTAGGGTTAGGGTAAGATTTAGGTTTAGGTTTAGGTTTATTGTTAGATTTAGGATTTAGGGTCTAAGGTTTATGGTTTAGGATTGTTTAAGTTTTAGGGTGGATTAGGTTTAGGGTTTAGAGTTTAGTGTTATGGTTACGGTTAGGGTTAGGGTTATGGTTAGGGTTAGGATTAGGGTTAAGGTTAGGGTTAGGATTAGGTTTAGGTTTAGGGTTAGGGTTATTGTTAGGGTTAGGGTTAGGGTTAGGGTTAGGGTTAGGATTAGGGTTAGGGTTAGGGTTAGGTTAAGTTTTAGGGGTTAGGGTTAGGGTTATGGTTATTGTTAGGTTTAGGGTTTAGGGTTTAGTGTTTAGGGTTTAAGGTTTAGGGTTTAGGATTGTTTAAGATTTAGGGTGGTTTACGTTAAGGGTTTAGGGTTTAGAGTTTAGGATTGTTTAAGGTTTAGGGTTGTTTAGGGTATAGTGTTTAGGGTTAAAAGTTTAGGGTTGTTTAGGGTTTAGTGTTTAGGGTTTAGGGTTGTTTAATGTTTAGTGTTTAAGGTTTAGGTTTTAGGGTTGTTTTGGGTTTAGTGTTTACTGTTGTTTAGGGTATAGTGTTAATGGTTTAGGGTTTAGGGTTATTTAGGGTTTAGTGTTTAAGGTTTAGGGTATACGGTTGTTTAGGATTTAGTGTTTAGGGTTGTTTATGGTTTAGTGATTAGGGTTGTTTAGGGTTGTTTAGAGGTTAGTGTTTAGGGTTATTCAGGGTTTATGATTTAGGGTTGTTCAGGGTTTAGGATTTATGGTTGTTCAGGGTTTAGGATTTAGGGATTAAGGTTAAGGGTTTAGGGTTATGGTTAGGGTTAGGGTTAGGGTTAGCATTAGGGTTAGAGTTAGGGTTAGAGTTAGGATTATGGGGTTATGTTAGGCTTAAGGTTAGGGTTAGGGTTAAGGGGTTAAGGTTAGGGTTGGGGTTAGGGTTAGGTTTAGGTTTAGGGTTAGGGTTAGGGTTATGGTTATTCTCAGATTTAAGGTTTAAATTTTAGGGTTTATGGTTTAAGGTTTAGGGTTTAGGATTGTTTAAGTTTTAGGGTGGTTTAGGTTTAGGGTATAGGGTTTAGCGTTTAAGATTGTTTAATATTTAGGGTTGTTTAGGTTTTTGCGTTTAGAGTTGTTTAGGGTTTTTTAGGGTTGTTTATGATTTAGTGTTTAGGGTTGTTCAGGATTTATGATTTAGGATATTTTAAGGTTTAGGGTTTAAGGTTGTATAGTGTTTTAGGGTTTAGTGTATAATGTTTAGGGTTAAGGGTTTAGGGTTGTTTAGGGTATAGTGTTAATGATTTTAGGGTTTAGGCTTGTTTAGTGTTTAGTGTTTAGGGTTTAGGATTTAGGGTTTTTTAGCGTTTAGTGTTTATAGTTTAAAGTTAAGGGTGCTTTTGGAATTAGTGTTTAAGGTTTTTCGGGGTTTAGGGTTTAGGATTTAGGGTGTTAGGGTTAGTGTTAGGGTTAGGTTTAGGGTTAAGGTGAGGGTTAGGGTGAGGGTTAAGGTTAGGGTTAGGGTTAAGGTTAGTGTTAGTGTTAGGGTAAGGGTTAGGGTTAGGGATAGGGTTAGGGTTAGGTTTAGGGTTAGGGTTAAGGTTAGGGTTAGGGTTAGGGTTAGGGTTAGGGTTAGGGGTTAGGGTTAGGGTTAGTGTTAGGGGTTAGGGGTTAGTGTTAGGGTTAGGGTTAGGGTTAGGGTTAGGTTTAGTGTTAGGGTTATTATTAGGGGGTTAGGTTTTAGTTTAGGATTAGTGTTAGGGTTAGAATTAGAAATAGGGTTAGTGTTAGGATTAGGGTCAAGGTTAGGTTTAGGGATATGGTTAGGGTTAGGGTTAAGGGTAGGGTTAGGGTTAGGGTTAGATTTAAAGGTTAGGGTTTAGTGTTAAGATTAGGGAAAGTGTGAGGTTTACGGTTAGGTTTAGGGTTAGGGTTAGGGATAGTGTTTGGGTTATGATTAGTGTTATTATTAGGGTTAGGGTTAGGGTCAGGTTTAGGTTTAGGTTTAGGGTTAAGGTTAGGGTTAGATTTAGGGTTAGGTTTAGGTTTATTGTTAGATTTAGGGTTTAGGGTTTAAGGTTTAAGGTTTAGGATTGTTTAAGGTTTAGGGTAGATTAGGTTTAGGGTTTAGAGTTTAGTATTATGGTTGCGGTTAGGGTTAGGGTTAGGGTTAGAGTTAGGGTTAGGGTTAGGGTTAGGGTTAGGGTTAGGGTTAAGGTTAGGCTTAATGTTAGGGTTAGGGTTATGGTTAGTGTTAGGATTAGGGTTAGGGTTAGGGTCAGGGTTAGGTTTAGGGTTAGGGATAGGCTTAGGGTTAGATTTAGGTTTAGGTTTAGGTTTATTGTTAGATTTAGGGTTTAGGGTTTAAGGTTTATGGTTTAGGATTGTTTAAGGTTTAGGGTGGATTAGGTTTAGGGTTTAGAGTTTAGTGTTATGGTTACGGTTAGGGTTAGGGTTAGGGATGGGGTTAGGGTTAGGGTTAGGGTTATGGTAAGGGTTAGGGTTAGGGTTAGGGTTAGGGTTAGGGTTATGGTAAAAGTTAGGGGGTTAGTGTTAGGGTTTGGGTTAGGGTTAGGGTTAGGGTTAGGTTTAGGTTAGGGTTAGGGTTAGGGTTAGTGTTAGGGTTAGGGTTATTATTAGGGGGTTAGGTTTAAGTTTAGGATTAGTGTTAGAGTTAGAGTTAGAAATAGGGTTAGTGTTAGGATTAGGGTCAGGGTTAGGTTTAGGGTTAGGGTTAGGGTTAGGGTTAGGGTTAAAGTCAGGGCGGGTTTAGGGTTAGGGTTAGGGTTAGGGTTAGATTTAGGGTTAGGTTTAGGTTTATTGTTAGATTTAGGATTTAGGGTCTAAGTTTTATGGTTTAGGATTTTTTAAGGTTTAGGGTGGATTAGGTTTACGGTTTAGAGTTTAGTGTTATGGTTACGGTTAGGGTTAGGGTTAGGGTTAGGATTAGGATTAGGGTTAGGGTTAGGGTTAGGATTAGGTTTAGGGTTAGGGTTAGGGTTAGGGTTAGGGTTAGGGTTAGGGTTAGGGTTAGGGTTAGGGTTAGGGTAAGGGTTAGGGGTTAGGGTTAGGGTTATGGTTATTGTTAGGTTTAGGGTTTAGGGTTTAGTGTTTAGGGTTTAAGGTTTAGGGTTTAGGATTGTTTAAGATTTAGGGTGGTTTACGTTAAGGGTTTAGGGTTTAGAGTTTAGGATTGTTTAAGGTTTAGGGTTGTTTAGGGTATAGAGTTTAGGGTTAAAAGTTTAGGGTTGTTTAGGGTTTAGTGTTTAGGGTTTAGGGTTGTTTAAGGTTTAGTGTTTAAGGTTTAGGTTTTAGGGTTGTTTTGGGTTTAGTGTTTAGTGTTGTTTAGGGTATAGTGTTAATGGTTTAGGGTTTAGGGTTATTTAGGGTTTAGTGTTTAAGGTTTAGGGTATAGGGTTGTATAGTGTTTAGTGTTTAGGGTTGTTTATGGTTTAGTGATTAGGGTTGTTTAGGGTTGTTTAGAGGTTAGTGTTTAGGGTTATTCAGGGTTTATGATTTAGGGTTGTTCAGGGTTTAGGATTTATGGTTGTTCAGGTTTTAGGATTTAGGGATTAAGGTTAATGGGTTAGGGTTAGGGTTAGGGTTAGGG
>NC_137978.1:3487500-3492500 GCF_963924665.1 Micromys minutus
CAGGGTTTAGGATTTATGGTTGTTCAGGGTTTAGGATTTAGGAATTAAGGTTAAGGGGTTAGGGTTAGGTTTAGGGTTAGGGTTAGGGTTAGGGTTAGGGTTAGGGTTAGGGTTAGGGTTAGGGTTAAGGTTAGGGTTAGGGTTAGGGTTATGGTTAGTGTTAGGATTAGGGTTAGGGTTATGGTCAGGGTTAGGTTTAGGGTTAGGGTTAGGGTTAGATTTAGGGTCAGGTTTAGGTTTATTGTTAGATTTAGGGTTTAGGGTTTAAGGTTTGTGGTTTAGGATTGTTTAAAGTTTAGGGTGGATTAGGTTTAGGGTTTAGAGTTTAGAGTTATGGTTATGGTTAGTGTTAGGGTTAGGGTTAGGGTTAGGGTTAGGGTTAGGGTTAGGGTTAGGGTTAGGGTTAGGGTAATGGTTAGGGTTAGGGTTAGGGTTAGGGTTAGGGTAAAGGTTAGGGGTTAGTGTTAGGGTTAGGGTTAGGGTTAGGTTAGGGTTAGGGTTAGGGTTAGGGTTAGGGTTAGGGGTTAGGGTTAGTGTTAGGGTTAGGGTTATTATTAGGGGGTTAGGTTTAAGTTTAGGATTAGTGTTAGGGTTAGAATTAGAAATAGGGTTAATGTTAGGATTAGGGTCAGGGTTAGGTTTAGGGTTAGAGTTAGGGTTAGGGTTAGATTTAGGGTCAGGTTTAGGTTTATCGTTAGATTTAGGGTTTAGGGTTTAAGGTTTATGGTTTAAGATTGTTTAAGGTTTAGGGTGGATTAGGTTTAGGGTTTAGAGTTTAGTGTTATGGTTACGGTTAGTGTTAGGGTTAGGGTTAGGGTTAGGGTTAGGGTTAGGGTTAGGGTAATGGTTAGGGTTAGGGTTAGGGTTAGGGTTAGGGTAAGGGTTAAGGTTAGGGGCTAGGGTTAGTGTTAGGGTTAGGGTTATTATTAGGGGGTTAGGTTTAAGTTTGGGATTAGTGTTAGGGTTAGAATTAGAAATAGGGTTAGTGTTAGGATTAGGGTCAGGGTTAGGTTTAGCGTTAGGGTTAGGGTTAGGGTTAGGGTTATGGTTAGGGTTAGATTTAGGGTTAGGTTTAGTTTTATTGTTAGATTTAGGATTTAGGGTCTAAGGTTTATGGTTTAGGATTGTTTAAGGTTTAGGGTGGATTAGGTTTAGGGTTTAGAGTTTAGTGTTATGGTTACGGTTAGGGTTAGGGTTAGGGTTAGGGTTAGGATTAGGGTTAAGGTTAGGGTTAGGATTAGGTTTAGAGTTAGGGTTAGGGTTAGGGTTAGGGTTAGGGTTAGGGTTAGGGTTAGGGTTAGGGTTAGGGTTAGGGTTAGGGTTAGGGTTAGGGTAAGGGTTAGGGGTTAGGATTAGGGTTATGGTTATTGTTAGGTTTAGGGTTTAGGGTTTAGTGTTTAGGGTTTAAGGTTTAGGGTTTAGGATTGTTTAAGATTTTGGGTGGTTTAGGTTAAGGGTTTAGGGTTTAGACTTTAGGATAGTTTAAGGTTTAGGGTTGTTTAGGGTATAGTGTTTAGGGTTAAAAGTTTAGGGTTCTTTAGGCTTTAGTGTTTAGGGTTTAGGGTTGTTTAAGTTTTAGTGTTTAAGGTTTAGGCTTTTGGGTTGTTTTGGTTTAATGTTTAGTGTTTTTTAGGGTATAGTGTTAATGGTTTAGGGTTTACGGTTATTTAGGTTATAGTGTTTTAGGTTTAGGGTATAGGGTTGTTTAGGGTTTAGTGTTTAGGTTTGTTTATGGTTTAGTTTAGGGTTGTTTAGGGTTGTTTAGAGGTTATTGTTTAGGGTTATTCAGGGTTTATGATTTAGGGTTGTTCAGGGTTTAGGATTTATGGTTGTTCTGGGTTTAGGATTTAGGGATTAAGGTTAAGGGGTTAGGGTTAGGGTTAGGGTTAGGGTTAGGGTTAGGGTTAGGGTTAGGGTTAGAGTTAGGGTTAGGGTTAGAGTTAGGGTTAGGGTTAGGGTTAGGGTTATGGTTAGTGTTAGGATTAGGGTTAGGGTTAGGGTCAGGGTTAGGTTTAGGGTTAGGGTTAAGGTTAGGGTTAGATTTAGGGTCAGGTTTAGGTTTATTGTTAGATTTAGGGTTTAGGGTTTAAGGTTTATGGTTTAGGATTGTTTAAGGTTTAGGGTGGATTAGGTTTAGGGTTTAGAGTTTAGTGTTATGGTTATGGTTAGTGTTAGGGTTAGGGTTAGGGTTAGGGTTAGGTTTAGGGTAATAGTTAGGGTTAGGGTTAGAGTTAGGGTTAGGGTAAGGGTTAGGGGTTAGTGTTAGGATTAGGGTTAGGGTTAGGTTAGTGTTAGTGTTAGGGTTAGGGTTAGGGTTAGGGGTTAGGGTTAGTGTTAGGGTTAGAATTAGAAATAGGGTTAGTGTTAGGATTAGGGTCAGGGTTAGGTTTAGGGTTAGGGTTAGGGTTAGGGTTAGGGTTAGGGTTAGGGTCAGAGAGGGTTTAGGGTTAGGGTTAGGGTTAGATTTGGGGTTAGGTTTAGGTTTATTGTTAGATTTAGGATTTAGGGTCTAAGGTTTCTGGTTTAGGATTGTTTAAGGTTTAGGGTGGATTAGGTTTAGGGTATAGAGTTTAGTGTTATGGTTACGGTTAGTGTTAGGGTTAGGGTTAGGGTTAGGATTAGGGTTAAGGTTAGGGTTAGGATTAGGTTTAGGATTAGGGTTAGGGTTAGGGTTAGGGTTAGGGTTTGGGTTAGGGTTAGGGTTAGGGTTAGGGTTAGGATTAGGGTTAGGGTTAGGGTTAGGGTAAGGGTTAGGGGTTAGGGTTAGGGTTATGGTTATTGCTGGTTTAGGGTTTAGGGTTTAGTGTTTAGGGTTTAAGGTTTAGGGTTTAGGATTGTTTAAGATTTAGGGTGGTTTAGGTTAAGGGTTTAGGGTTTAGAGTTTAGGATTGTTTAAGGTTTAGGGTTGTTTAGGGTATAGTGTTTAGGGTTAAAAGTTTAGGGTTGTTTAGGGTTTAGTGTTTTGGGTTTAGGGTTGTTTAAGGTTTAGTGTTTAAGGTTTAGGTTTTAGGGTTGTTTTGGGTTTAGTGTTTAGTGTTGTTTAGGGTATAGTGTTAATGGTTTAGGGTTTAGGGTTATTTAGCGTTTAGTGTTTAAGGTTTAGGGTATAAAGTTGTTTAGGGTTTAGTGTTTAGGGTTGTTTATGGTTTAGTGATTAGGGTTGTTTAGGGTTGTTTAGAGGTTTGTGTTTAGGGTTATTCAGGGTTTATGATTTAGGGTTGTTCAGGGTTTAGGATTTATGGTTGTTCAGGGTTTAGGATTTAGGGATTAAGGTTAAGGGGTTAAGGTTAGGGTTAGGGTTAGGGTTAGGGTTAGCATTAGGGTTAGATGTTAGGGTTAGAGTTAAGGTTATGGGGTTATGTTAGGCTTAAGGTTAGGGTTAGGGTTATGGGTTTAAGGTTAGGGTTGGGGTTAGGGTTAGGTTTAGGTTTAGGGTTAGGGTTAGGGTTATGGTTATTCTTAGATTTATGGTTTAAAATTTAGGGTTTATGGTTTAAGGTTTAGGGTTTAGGATTGTTTAAGTTTTAGGGAGGTTTAGGTTTAGGGTATAGGGTTTAGCGTTTAAGATTGTTTAATGTTTAGGGTAGTTTAGGTTTTAGCGTTTAGAGTTGTTTAGGGTTTTTTAGGGTTGTTTATGATTTAGTGTTTAGGGTTGTTCAGGATTTATGATTTAGGATATTTTAAGGTTTAGGGTTTAAGGTTGTATAGTGTTTTAGGGTTTAGGGTATAATGTTTAGTGTTAAGGGTTTAGGGTTGTTTAGGGTATAGTGTTAATGGTTTTAGGGTTTAGGCTTGTTTAGGGTTTAGTGTTTAGGGTTTAGGGTTTAGGGTTTTTTAGCATTTAGTGTTTATAGTTTAGGGTTTAGGGTGCTTTTGGAATTAGTGTTTAGGGTTTTTCGGGGTTTAGGGTTTAGGATTTAGGGTGTTAGGGTTAGTGTTAGGGTTAGGTTTAGGGTTAAGGTGAGGGTTAGGGTGAGGGTTAAGGTTAGGGTTAGGGTTAAGGTTAGTGTTAGTGTTAGAATAAGGGTTAGGGTTAGGGATAGGGTTAGGGTTAGGGTTAGGGTTAGGGTTAAGGTTAGGGTTAGGGTTAGGGTTAGGGTTAGGGTTAGGGTTAGGGTAAGGGTTAGGGGTTAGTGTTAGGGTTAGGGTTAGGGTTAGGGTTAGGGTTAAGGTTAGGGGTTAGGGTTAGTGTTAGGGTTAGGGTTATTATTAGGGGATTAGGTATTAGTTTAGGATTAGTGTTAGGGTTAGAATTAGAAATAGGGTTAGTGTTAGGATTAGGGTCAGGGTTAGGTTTAGGGTTAGGGTTAGTGTTAGGGTTAGGGTTAGGGTTAGGGTCAGGGAGGGTTTTAGGGTTAGGGTTAGGGTTAGGGTTAGATTTAGGGTTAGGTTTAGGTTTATTGTTAGATTTAGGATTTAGGGTCTAAGGTTTATGGTTTAGGATTGTTTAAGGTTTAGGGTGGATTAGGTTTAGGGTTTAGAGTTTAGTGTTATGGTTACGGTTAGGGTTAGGGTTAGGGTTAGGGTTAGGATTAGCGTTAGGTTAGGGTTAGGATTAGGTTTAGAGTTAGGGTTAGGGTTTGGGTTAGGGTTAGGGTTAGGGTTAGGATTAGGGTTAGGGTTAGGGTTAGGGTAAGGGTTAGGGGTTAGGGTTAGGGTTATGGTTATTGTTAGGTTTAGGGTTTAGGGTTTAGTGTTTAGGGTTTAAGGTTTAGGGTTTAGGATTGTTTAAGATTTAGGGTGGTTTAGGTTAAGGTTTTAGGGTTTAGACTTTAGGATTGTTTAAGGTTTAGGGTTGTTTAGGGTATAGTGTTTAGGGTTAAATGTTTAGGGTTTTTTAGGCTTTAGTGTTTAGGGTTTAGGGTTGTTTAAGTTTTAGTGTTTAAGGTTTAGGTTTTAGAGTTGTTTTGGGTTAATGTTTATTTTTTTTTTAGTGTATAGTGTTAATGGTTTAGGGTTTAGGGTTATTTAGGGTTTAGTGTTTAAGGTTTAGGGTATAG
>NC_137978.1:3495000-3547500 GCF_963924665.1 Micromys minutus
GGTTAGGGTTAGGGTTATGGGGTTAAGGTTAGGGTTAGGGTTAAGGTTAGGTTTAGGGTTAGGGTTAGGGTTAGGGTTAGGTTTAGTTTAAGGTTAGGGTTAGGTTTAGGGTTAGGGTTAGGGTTATGGGTTTAAGGTTAGGGTTAGGGTTAGGTTTAGGGTAAAAGTTAGGGGGTTAGTGTTAGGGTTTGGGTTAGGGTTTGGGTTAGGGTTAGGGTTAGGTTAGGGTTAGGGTTAGGGTTAGGGTTAGGGGTTAGGGTTAGTGTTAGGGTTAGGGTTATTATTAGGGGGTTAGGTATAAGTTTAGGATTAGTGTTAGGGTTAGAATTAGAAATAGGTTTAGTGTTAGGATTAGGGTCAGGGTTAGGTTTAGGGTTAGGGTTAGGGTTAGGGTTAGATTTAGGGTTAGGTTTAGGTTTAATGTTAGATTTAGGGTTTAGGGTCTACGGTTTATGGTTTAGGATTATTTAAGGTTTAGGGTGGATTAGGTTTAGGGTTTAGAGTTTAGTGTTATGGTTACGGTTAGGGTTAGGGTTAGGGTTAGGGTTAGGATTAGGGTTAAGGTTAGGGTTAGGGTTAGGTTTAGGGTTATTGTTAGGGTTAGGTTAGGGTTACGGTTAGGGTTAGGGTTAGGGTTAGGTTTAGGGTTAGGGTTAGGGTTAGGGTTAGGGTTAGGGTAAGGGTTAGGGGTTAGGGTTAGGGTTAGGGTTAAGATTAGGGTTAGGGTTAAGGTTAGGGTTATGGTTAGGGTTAGGGTTAGGGTTAGGGGTTAGGGTTAGTGTTAGTGTTAGAGGTTAAGGGTTAGGGTTAGGTTTAGGTTTAGGGTTAGGGTTATGGTTATTCTTAGATTTATGGTTTAACATTTAGGGTTTATGGTTTAAGGTTTAGGGTTTAGGATTGTTTAAGTTTTTAGGGCCGTTGCTAGGGCCGTTGTTAGGGCCGTTGCTAGGGTCCTTGTTAGGGCCGTTGCTAGGGCCGTTGCTAGGGCCGTTGCTAGGGCCGTTGCTAGGGCCGTTGTTAGGGCCGTTGCTAGGGCTGTTGTTAGGGCCGTTGCTAGGGCCGTTGCTAGGGCCATTGCTAGGGCGGTTGCTAGGGCCCTTGTTAGGGCCGTTGCTAGGGCCGTTGCTAGGGTCGTTGCTAGGGCCGTTGCTAGGGCCGTTGTTAGGGCCGTTGCTAGGGCCCTTGTTAGGGCCGTTGCTAGGGCTGTTGTTAGGGCCGTTGTTACGGCACTTGTTAGGGCCGTTGCTAGGGCCGATGCTAGGGCCGTTGATAGGGCTGTTTCTAGGGCCGTTGTTAGGGCCGTTGCTAGGGCCGTTTCTAGGGCCGTTGCTAAGGCCGTTGCTAGGGCCGTTGCTAGGGCCGTTGCTAGGGCCGTTGTTAGGGCCGTTGCTAGGGCCGTTGTTAGGGCCCTTGCTAGGGCCGTTGTTAGGGCCGTTGCTAGGGCCGTTGCTAGGGCCGTTTCAAGGGCCGATGTTAGGGCCGTTGCTAGGGCCCTTGTTAGGGCCGTTGCTAGGGCCGTTTTTAGGGCCGTTGCTAGGGCCGTTGTTAGGGCCGTTGCTAGGGTTGTTCCTAGGGCCGTTTCAAGGGCCGTTGTTAGGGCCGTTGTTAGGGCCGTTGGTAGGGCCATTGCTAGGGCCGTTGTTAGGGCCGTTGCTAGGGCCGTTGCTAGGGCGGTTGCAAGGGCCGTTGTTAGGGCCGTTGCTAGGGCGCTGTTAGGGCCGTTGCTAGGGCCGTTGTTAGGGCCGTTGCTAGGGCCGTTGTTAGGTCCGTTGTCAGGGCCGTTGTTTGGGCCATTATCAGGGCCGTTTCTAGGGCCGTTGCTAGGGCCGTTGCTAGGGCCGTTGTTTGGGCCGTTGCTAGGGCCCTTGTTAGGTCCGTGCTAGGGCCCCTGTTAGGGCCGTTGCTAGGGCCCTTGTTAGGGCCGTTGCTAGGGCCGTTGTTAGGGCCGTTGCTAGGGCCGTTGTTAGGGCCGTTGTTAGGGCCGTTGCTAGGGCCGTTGCTAGGGCCCTTGTAAGGGCCGTTGCTAGGGCCGTTGCTAGGGCGGTTGCAAGGGCCGTTGTTAGGGCCGTTGCTAGGGCCCTGTTAGGGCCATTGCTAGGGCCCTTGTTAGGACCGTTGTTAGGGCTCTTGTTAGGGCCGTTGCTAGGACCGTTGCTAGGGCCGTTGTTAGGGCCGTTGTTAGTGCCCTTGTTTGGGCCGTTGCTAGGGCCCTTGTTAGGGCCGTTGCTAGGGCCGTTGCTAGGGCCGTTTCAAAGGCGGTTGTTAGGGCCGTTGCTAGGGCCCTTGTTAGGGCCGTTGCTAGGGCCGTTGTTAGGGCCGTTGCTATGGCCGTTGCTAGGGCCGTTGTTAGGGCCGTTGCTAGGGCCATTGCTAGGGCCCTGGTTAGGGCCATTGCTAGGGCCGTTGCTAGGGCCCTTGTTAGGGCCGTTGCTAGGGCCGTTGCTAGGGCCGTTGCTAGGGCCGTTGCTAGGGCCCTTGTTAGGGCCGTTGCTAGGGCCGTAGCTAGGGCCGTTGCTAGGGCCGTTGCTACGGCCGTTGCTAGGGCCCTTGTTAGGGCTGTTGCTAGGGCCCTTGTTAGGGCCGTTTTTAGGGCCGTTGGTAGGGCCGTTGCTAGGGCCGTTGTTAGGGCCGTTGCTAGGGCCGTTGCTAGGGCCGTTGCAAGGGCTGTTGTTAGGGCCGTTGCTAGGGCCCTTTTTAGGGCCGTTGCTAGGGCCGTTGCTAGGGCCGTTGCTAGGGCCGTTGCTTGGGCCGTTGCTAGGGCCGTTGCTTGGGCCGTTGCTAGGGCCCTTGTTAGGGCCGTTGCTAAGGCCGTTGCTAGGGCCGTTTCTAGGGCCGTTGCTAGGGCCCATGTTAGGGCCGTTGCTAGGGCCGTAGCTAGGGCCGTTGCTAGGGCCGTTGCTAGGGCCATTGCTAGGGCCGTTGATAGAACGGTTCCTATGGCCGTTGTTAAGGCCGTTGCTAGGGCCCTTTCTAGGGCCGTTGTTAGGTCCGTTGCTAAGGCGGTTGTTAGGGCCGTTGCTATGGCCGTTGTTAGGGCCTTTGCTAGGGCCGTTGTTAGGGCCGTTGCTAGGGCCGTTGCTAGGGCCGTTGCTAGGGCCGTTGCTAGGGCCGTTGCTAGGGCCGTTGCTATGGCCGTTGCTAGGGCCGTTGTTAGGGCCGTTGCTAGGGCCGTTGCTAGGGCCGTTGCTAGGGCCGTTGCTATTGCCGTTGCTAGGGCCGTTGTTAGGGCCGTTACTAGGGCCATTGATAAGGCCGTTTCTAGGGCCGTTGTTAGGGCCGTTGATAGGGCGGTTGTTAGGGCCGTTGCTAGGGCCATTGCTTGGGCCGTTGCTAGGGCCCTTGTTAGGGCCGTTGCTAGGGCCGTTGCTAGGGCCGTTTCAAGGACCGTTGTTAGAACCGTTGCTAGGGCCCTTGTTAGGGTCGTTGCTAGGGCCGTTGTTAGGGCCGTTGC
Organism: Micromys minutus; assembly: GCF_963924665.1. Taxonomy (NCBI): domain Eukaryota; kingdom Metazoa; phylum Chordata; class Mammalia; order Rodentia; family Muridae; genus Micromys; species Micromys minutus. The sequence continues at coordinate 3,498,452 of NC_137978.1, forward strand.
TAGGGCCGTTGCTAGGGCCGTTGCTAGGGTTGTTCCTAGGGCCGTTTCAAGGGCCGTTATCAGGGCGGTTGCTAGGGCCCTTGTTAGGGCCGTTGCTAGGGCCCTCGTTAGGGCCGTTGCTAGGGCCGTTGCTAGGGCCGTTGTTAGGGCCGTTGCTAGGGCCGTTGCTAGGGCCGTTGTTAGGGCCGTTGGTAGGACCGTTGCTAGGGCTGTTGTTAGGGCCGTTGCTAGGGCCATTGCTAGGGCCGTTGCTAGGGTTGTTCCTAGGGCCGTTTCAAGGGCCGTTGTTAGGGCCGTTGGTAGGGCCGTTGCTAGGGCCGTTGTTAGGGCCGTTGCTAAGGCCGTTGTTAGGGCCGTTGCTAGGGCCGTTGTTAGGTCCGTTGTCAGGGCCGTTGTTTGGACCGTTGTCAGGGCCGTTTTTAGGGCCGTTGTTAGGGCCGTTGCTAGGGCCGTTGCTAGGGCCGTTGTTAGGGCCCTTGTTAGGGCCGTTGCTAGGGCCCTTGTTAGGGCCTTTGCTAGGGCCCTTGTTTGGGCCGTTGCTAGGGCCCTTGTTAGGGTCGTTGATAGGGCCCTTGTTAGGGCCGTTGCTAGGGCCGTTGCTAGGGCCGTTTCAAAGGCTGTTGTTAGGGCCGTTGCTAGGGCCCTTGTTAGGGCCGTTGCTAGGGCCGTTGTTAGGGCCGTGGCTAGGGCCGTTGCTAGGGCCGTTGCTAGGGTTGTTCCTAGGGCCGTTTCAAGGGCCGTTGTTAGGGCCGTTGCTAGGGCCCTTGTTAGGGCCGTTGCTAGGGCCGTTGTTAGGGCTGTTGCTAAGGCCATTGCTAGGGCCGTTGCTAGGGCCGTTGCTAGGGCCCTTGTTAGGGCTGTTGCTAGGGCCGTAGCGAAGGCCGTTGCTAGGGCCGTTGCTAGGGCCGTTGGTAGGGCCGTTGCTAGGGCCCTTGTTACGGCCGTTGCTAGGGCCGTTGCTAGGGCCGTTGGTAGGGCCGTTGCTAGGGCCGTTGCTAGGGCCTTTGCTAGGGCCGTTGTTAGGGCCATTGTTGGTCCGTTGTTAGGGCCGTTGCTAGGGCCGTTGCTAGGGCCGTTGCTAGGGCCGTTGCTAGGGCCGTTGCAAAGGCCGTTGCTAGGGCCCTTGTTAGGGCCGTTGCTAGGGCCGTTGCTAGGGCCGTTTCAAGGACCGTTGTTAGGGCCGTTGCTAGGGCCCTTGTTAGGGCCGTTGCTAGGGCCGTTGTTAGGGCCGTTGCTAGGGCCGTTGCTAGGGCCCTTGTTAGGACCATTGCTGGGCCCTCGTTAGGGCCGTTGCTAGGGCCGTTGCTAGGGCCGGTGCTAGGGCCGTGGTTAGGGCCGTTGTTAGGGCCGTTGTTAGGGCCGTTGCTAGGGCCCTTGTTAGGGCCGTTGCTAGGGCCGTTGCTAGGGCCGTTCTTAGGGCCTTTGCTAGGGCCGTTGCTAGGGCCGTTGCTAGGGCCGTTCCTAGGGCCGTGGTTAGGGCCGTTGCTAGGGCCCTTGTTAGGGCCTTTGCTAGGGCCGTGGTTAGGGCCTTTGCTAGGGCCGTTCCTAGGGCCGTTGCTAGGGCCGTTGCTAGGGCCGTTGTTAGGGCCATTGCTAGGGCCGTTGCTAGGGCCGTTGTTAGGGCCGTTGTTAGGGCCGTTGCTATAGCCGTTGTTAGGGTTGTTGCTATGGCCGTGGTTTGTGCCGCTGCTAGGGCCGTTGTTAGGGCCGTTGCTAGGGCCGTTGCTAGGGCCCTTGTTATGGCCGTTGCTAGGGCCGTTGCTAGGGCCCTTGTTAGGGCCGTTGCTAGGGGCGTTGCTAGGGCCGTTGCTAGGGCCGTTGCTAGGGCCCTGGTTAGGGCCGTTGCTAGGGCCGTTGTTAGGGCCGTTGCTAGAGCCGTTGTTAGGGTTGTTGCTATGGCCGTGGTTTGTGCCGCTGCTAGGGCCGTTGTTAGGGCCGTTGCTAGGGCCGTTGCTAGGGCCGTTGTTAGGGCCGTTGCTAGGGCCGTTGCTAGGGCCCTTGTTAGGGCCGTTGCTAGGGCCGTTGCTAGGGCCCTTGTTTGGGCCGTTGCTAGGGCCGTTGCTAGGGCCGTTGCTAGGGCCGTTGCTAGGGCCCTGGTTAGGGCCGTTGCTAGGGCCGTAGCTAGGGCTGTTGCTAGGGCCCTTGTTAGGGCCGTTGCTAGGGCCGTAGCTAGGGCCGTTGCTAGGGCCCTTGTTAGGGCCGTTGCTAGGTCCGTTGCTAGGGCCCTTGTTAGCGCCGTTGCTAGGGCCGTTGCTGGGGCCGTTGCTAGGGCCGTTGCTGGGGCCCTTGTTAGGGCCGTGGTTAGGGCCGTTATTAGGGCCGTTGCTAGGGCCGTTGCTAGGGCCGTTGCTAGGGTCGTTGCTAGGGCCGTTGTTAGGGTTGTTCCTAGGGCCGTTTCAAGGACCGTTGTTAGGGCCGTTGCTAGGGCCCTTGTTAGGGCCGTTGCTAAGGCCGTTGCTATGGTCGTTGCTAGGGACCTTGTTAGGGCCATTGCAAGGGCCGTTGCTAGGGCCTTTGGTAGGGCCGTTGCTAGGGCCGTTGCTAGGGCCGTTGCTAGGGCCGTTGTTAGGGCCGTTGCTAGGGCCGTTGCTAGGGCCGTTGCTAGGCTCGTTGTTAGGGCCGTTGGTAGGTCCGTTGGTAGGGCCGTTGCTAGGGCCGTTGTTAGGGCCGTTGCTAGGGCCGTTGCTAGGGCCCTTGTTAGGGCTGTTGCTAGGGCCGTTGCTAGGGCCGTTGATAGGGTCGTTGTTAGGGCCCTTGTTTGGGCCGTTGCTAGGGCCCTTGTTAGGGCCGTTGCTAGGGCCGTTGCTAGGGCCGTTGCTAGGGTTGTTCCTAGGGCCGATTCAAGGGCCGTTCTTAGGGCCGTTGCTAGGGCCCTTGTTAGGGCCGTTGCTAGGGCCGTTGCTAGGGCCGTTGCTAGGGCCGTTGCTAGGGCCGTTGCTAGGGCCGTTTCTAGGACCCTTGTTAGGGCCGTTGCTAGGGCCGTTGCTAGGGCCGTTGCTGCGGCCGTTGCTAGGGCCGTTGCTAGGGCCGTTGCTACGGCCGTTGCTAGGGCCGTTGCTAGGGCCGTTGCTAGGGCCCTTGTTAGGGCCGTTGCTAGGGCCCTTTTAGGGTCGTTGCTAGGGCCCTTGTTAGGGCCGTTGGTAGGGCTGTTGGTAGGGCCGTTGCTAGGGCCGTTGCTAGGGCCGTTGTTAGGGTCGTTGTTAGGGCCCTTGTTAGGGCCGTTGCTAGGGCCGTTGCTAGGGCCGTTTCAAAGGCCGTTGTTAGGGCCGTTGCTAGGGCCCTTGTTAGGGCCGTTGCTAGGGCCGTTGCTAGGGCCGTTTCTAGGGTTGTTCCTAGGGCCGTTTCAAGGGCCGTTCTTAGGGCCGTTGCTAGGGCCCTTGTTAGGGCCGTTGCTAGGGCCGTTGCTAGGGCCGTTGCTAGGGCCGTTGCTAGGGCCGTTGCTAGGGCCGTTTCTAGGACCCTTGTTAGGGCCGTTGCTAGGGCCGTTGCTAGGGCCGTTGCTAGGGCCGTAGCTAGGGCCGTTGCTAGGGCCGTTGCAAGGGCCGTTGCTAGGGCCGTTGCTAGGGCCCTTGTTAGGGCCGTTGCTAGGGCCGTTGCTAGGGCCCTTGTTAGGGCCGTTGCTAGGGCTGTTGCTAAGGCCGTTGCTAGGGTCGTTGCTAGGGACATTGTTAGGGCCGTTGCAAGGGCTGTTGCTAGGGCCGTTGCTAGGGCCGTTGCTAGGGCCGTTGCTAGGGCCCTTGTTAGGGCCGTTGCTAGGGCCGTTGCTAGGGCCGTTGCTAGGGCCGTTGCTAGGGCCATTGTTAGGGCCGTTGCTAGGGCCGTTGCTAGGGCCCTTGTTAGGGCCGTTGCTAGGGCTGTTGCTAAGGCCGTTGCTAGGGTCGTTGCTAGGGACATTGTTAGGGCCGTTGCAAGGGCTGTTGCTAGGGCCGTTGCTAGGGCCGTTGCTAGGGCCGTTGCTAGGGCCCTTGTTAGGGCCGTTGCTAGGGCCGTTGCTAGGGCCGTTGCTAGGGCCGTTGCTAGGGCCATTGTTAGGGCCGTTGCTAGGGCTGTTGCTAAGGCCGTTGCTAGGGTCGTTGCTAGGGACCTTGTTAGGGCCGTTGCAAGGGCCGTTGCTAGGGCCTTTGGTAGGGCCGTTGCTAGGGCCGTTGCTATGGCCGTGGTTAGGGCCGTTGTTTGGGCCGTTGCTAGGGCCGTTACTAGGGCCTTTGTTAGGGCCGTTGCTAGGGCCGTTGCTAGGGCCGTTGCTAGGGCCGTGGTTAAGGCCGTTGTTAGGGCCGTTGCTAGTGCCGTTGCTAGGGCCGTTGTTAGGGCCGTTGTTAGGGCTGTTGCTAGGGCCGTTTCTAGGGCCGTTGCTAGGGCCGTTTCAAAGGCCGTTGTTAGGGCCGTTGCTAGGGCCCTTGTTAGGGCCGTTGCTAGGGCCGTTGCTAGGGCCGTTGCTAGGGTTGTTCCTAGGGCTGTTTCAAGGGCCGTTCTTAGGGCCGTTGCTAGGGCCCTTGTTAGGGCCGTTGCTAGGGCCGTTTCTAGGACCCTTGTTAGGGCCATTGCTAGGGCCGTTGCTAGGGCCGTTGCTACGGCCGTTGCTAGGGCCGTTGCTAGGGCCGTTGCTATGGCCGTTCCTAGGGCCGTTGCTAGGGCCGTAGCTAGGGCCGTTGCTAGGGCCGTTGCTAGGGCCCTTGTTAGGGCCGTTGCTAGGGCCCTTGTTAGGGCCGTTGCTAGGGCCCTTGTTAGGGCCGTTGCTAGGGCCCTTGTTAGGGCCGTTGCTAGGGTGTTGCTAGGGCCGTTGTTACGGCCGTTGTTAGGGCCCTTGTTAGGGCCGTTGGTAGGGCCGTTGGTAGGGCCGTTGCTAGGGCCGTTGCTAGGGCCGTTGTTAGGGTCATTGTTAGGGCCCTTGTTTAGGCCGTTCCTAGGGCCCTTGTTAGGGCCGTTGCTAGGGCCCTTGTTAGGGCCGTTGCTAGGGCCCTTGTTAGGGCCGTTGCTAGGTCCCTTGTTAGGGCCGTTGCTAGGGCCCTTGTTAGGGCCGTTGCTAGGGCCGTTGTTAGGGCCGTTGCTAGGGCCGTTGCTAGGGCCCTTGTTAGGGCCGTGGCTAGGGCCATTGCTAGGGCCGTTCCTAAGGCCATTGCTAGGGCCGTTGCTAGGGCTCTTGTTAGGGCCGTTGCTAGGGCCCTTGTTAGGGCCGTTGCTAGGTCCCTTGTTAGGGCCGTTGCTAGGGCCCTTGTTAGGGCCGTTGCTAGGGCCCTTGTTAGGGCCGTTGCTAGGGCCCTTGTTAGGGCCGTTGCTAGGGCCCTTGTTAGGGCCGTTGCTAGGGCCCTTGCTAGGGCCGTTTTTAGGGCCGTTGCTAGGGCCGTTGTTAGGGCCGTTGGTAGGGCCGTTGGTAGGGCCGTTGCTAGGGCCGTTGCTAGGGCCGTTGTTAGGGCCGTTGTTAGGGCCGTTGGTAGGGCCGTTGCTAGGGCCCTTGTTAGGGCCGTTGCTAAGGCCGTTGCTAGGGTCGTTGCTAGGGCCTTTGGTAGGGCCGTTGCTAGGGCCGTTGCTAGGGCCGTTGCTAGGGCCGTTGTTAGGGCCGTTGCTAGGGCCGTTGCTAGGGCCTTTGCTAGGCTCGTTGTTAGGGCCGTTGGTAGGGCCGTTGATAGGGCCGTTGCTAGGGCCGTTGTTAGGGCCGTTGCTAGGGCCGTTGCTAGGGCCCTTGTTAGGGCTGTTGCTAGGTCCGTTGCTAGGGCCGTTGTTAGGGTCGTTGTTAGGGCCCTTGTTTGGGCCGTTGCTAGGGCCCTTGTTAGGGCCGTTGCTAAGGCCGTTGCTAGGGCCGTTTCAAAGGCCGTTGTTAGGGCCGTTGCTAGGGCCCTTGTTAGGGCCGTTGCTAGGGCCGTTGCTAGGGCCGTTGCTAGGGTTGTTCCTAGGGCCGTTTCAAGGGCCGTTCTTAGGGCCGTTGCTAGGGCCCTTGTTAGGGCCGTTGCTAGGGCCGTTGCTAGGGCCGTTGCTAGGGCCGTTGCTAGGGCCGTTGCTATGGCCGTTGCTAGGGCCGTTGCTAGGGCCGTTGCTAGGGCCGTTGCTAGGGCCCTTGTTAGGGCCGTTGCTAGGGCCCTTGTTAGGGCCGTTGCTAGGGCCCTTGTTAGGGCCGTTGCTAGGGCCCTTGTTAGGGCCGTTGCTAGGGCCGTTGCTAGGGCCCTTGTTAGGGCCGTTGGTAGGGCCGTTGTTAGGGCCGTTGCTAGGGCCGTTGCTAGGGCCGTTGTTAGGGTCGTTGTTAGGGACCTTGTTTAGGCCGTTGCTAGGGCCCTTGTTAGGGCCGTTGCTAGGGCCGTTGCTAGGGCCGTTTCAAAGGCCGTTGTTAGGGCCGTTGCTAGGGCCCTTGTTAGGGCCGTTGCTAGGGCCGTTGCTAGGGCCGTTTCTAGGGCCGTTGCTAGGGCCGTTGTTAGGGCCGTTGCTAGGGCCGTTGCTAGGGCCCTTGTTAGGGCCATGGCTAGGGCCGTTGCTAGGGCCGTTGCTAGGGCCGTTGCTAGGGCCGTTGCTATGGCCCTTGTTAGGGCCGTTGCTAGGGCCCTGGTTTAGGCCGGGGCTAGGGCCCTTTTTAGGGCCGTTGCTAGGGCCGTTGCTAGGGCCCTGGTTAGGGCCGTTGCTAGGGCCCTGGTTAGGGCCGTTGCTAGGGCCCTTGTTAGGGCCGTTGCTAGGGCCCTTGTTAGGGCCGTTGCTAGGGCCCTTGTTAGGGCCATTCCTAGGGCCGATGTTAGGGCCGTTGCTAGGGCCGTTGCTAGGGCCGTTGTTAGGGCCGTTGGTAGGGCCGTTGGTAGGGCCGTTGCTAGGGCCGTTGCTAGGGCCGTTGCTAGGGCCGTTGTTAGGGCCGTTGGTAGGGCCGTTGCTAGGGCCGTTGCTAGGGCCGTTGCTAGGGCCGTTGATAGGGCCGTTACTAGGGCCGTTGATAGGCTCGTTGTTAGGGCCGTTGGTAGGGCCGTTGGTAGGGCCGTTGCTAGGGCCGTTGTTAGGGCCGTTGCTAGGGCCGTTGCTAGGGCCCTTGTTAGGGCTGTTGCTAGGGCCGTTGCTAGGGCCGTTGTTAGGTTCGTTGTTAGGGCCCTTGTTTGGGCCGTTGCTAGGGCCCTTGTTAGGGCCGTTGCTAGGGCCGTTGCTAGGGCCGTTTCAAAGGCCGTTGTTAGGGCCCTTGTTAGGGCCGTTGCTAGGGCCGTTGCTAGGCTCGTTGTTAGGGCCGTTGGTAGTGCCGTTGGTAGGGCCGTTGCTAGGGCCGTTGCTAGGGCCGTTGTTAGGGTCGTTGTTAGGGCCCTTGTTTAGGCCGTTGCTAGGGCCCTTGTTAGGGCCGTTGCTAGGGCCGTTGCTAGGGCCGTTTCAAAGGCCGTTGTTAGGGCCGTTGCTAGGGCCCTTGTTAGGGCCGTTGCTAGAGCCGTTGCTAGGGCCGTTGCTAGGGCCGTTGCTAGGGCCGTTGTTAGGGCCGTTGCTAGGGCCGTTGCTAGGGCCCTTGTTAGGGTTGTGGCTAGGGTCATTGCTAGGGCCGTTGCTAGGGCCGTTGCTAGGGCCGTTGCTAGGGCCGTTGCTAGGGCCGTTGCTAGGGCCGTTGCTAGGGCCGTTGCTAGGGCCGTTGCTAGGGCCGTAGCTAGGGCCGTTGCTAGGGCCGTTGCTAGGGCCGTTGCTATGGCCCTTGTTAGGGCCGTTGCTAGGGCCCTTGTTAGGGCCGTTGATAGGGCCCTTGTTAGGGTCGTTGCTAGGGCCGTAGCTAGGGCCGTTTCTAGAGCCGTTGCTAGGGCCGTTGCTAGGGCCATTGTTAGGGCCGTTGCTAGGGCCCTTGTTAGGGCCGTTGCTAGGGCCCTTGTTAGGGCCGTTGCTAGGGCCCTTGTTAGGGCCGTTGCTAGGGCCCTTGTTAGGGCCGTTGCTAGGGCCGTTGGTAGGGCCGTTGCTAGGGCCGTTGCTAGGGCCGTTGCTAGGGTCGTTGCTAGGGCCGTTGCTAGGGCCCTTGTTAGGGCCGTTGCTAGGGCCCTTGTTAGGGCCGTTGCTAGGCCCCTTGTTAGGGCCGTTGCTAGGGCCGTTGTTACGGCCGTTGTTAGGGCCCTTGTTAGGACCGTTGCTAGGGCCGTTGCTAGGGCCGTTGTTAGGGCCGTTGTTAGGGCCGTTGGTAGGGCCCTTGCTAGGGCCGTTGTTATGGCCGTTGCTAGGGCCGTTGCTAGGGCCCTTGTTAGGGCCGTTGCTAGGGCCGTTGCTAGGGCCGTTTCAAAGGCCGTTGTTAGGGCCGTTGCTAGGGCCCTTGTTAGGGCCGTTGCTAGGGCCGTTGTTAGGGCCGTTGCTAGGGCCGTTGCTAGGGCCGTTGCTAGGGTTGTTCCTAGGGCCGATTCAAGGGCCGTTCTTAGGGCCGTTGCTAGGGCCCTTGTTAGGGCCGTTGCTAGGGCCGTTTCTAGGACCCTTGTTAGGGCCGTTGCTAGGGCCGTTGCTAAGGCCGTTGCTACGGCCGTTGCTAGGGCCGTTGCTAGGGCCGTTGCTATGGCCGTTGCTAGGGCCGTTGCTAGGGCCGTAGCTAGGGTCGTTGCTAGGGCCGTTGCTAGGGCCCTTGTTAGGGCCGTTGCTAGGGCCCTTGTTAGGGCCGTTGCTAGGGCCCTTGTTAGGGCCGTTGCTAGGGCCCTTGTTAGGGCCGTTGCTAGGGTGTGCTAGGGCCGTTGTTACGGCTGTTGTTAGGGCCCTTGTTAGGGCCGTTGGTAGGGCCGTTGGTAGGGCCGTTGCTAGGGCCGTTGCTAGGGCCGTTGTTAGAGTCGTTGTTAGGGCCCTTGTTTAGGCCGTTGCTAGGGCCCTTGTTTGGGCCGTTGCTAGGGCCGTTGCTAAAGCCGTTTCAAAGGCCGTTGTTAGGGCCGTTGCTAGGGCCCTTGTTAGGGCCGTTGCTAGGGCCGTTGCTAGGGCCCTTGTTAGGGCCGTTGCTAGGGCCGTTGTTAGGGCCCTTGTTATGGCCGTTGCTAGGGCCCTTGTTAGGGCCGTTGCTAGGGCCCTTGTTAGGGCCGTTGCTAGGGCCCTTGTTAGGGCCGTTGCTAGGGCCGTTGCTAGGGCCGTTGCTAGGGCCGTTGCTAGGGCCGTTGCTAGGGCCCTTGTTAGGGCCGTTTCTAGGGCCCTTGTTAGGGCCGTTGCTAGGGCCCTTGTTAGGGCCGTTGGTAGGGCCGTTGCTAGGGCCGTTGCTAGGGCCCTTGTTTGGTCCGTTGCTAGGGCCCTTGTTAGGGCCGTTGCTAGGGCCCTTGTTAGGGCCGTTGCTAAGGCCCTTGTTAGGGCCGTTGATAGGGCCCTTGTTAGGGCCGTTGCTAGGGCCGTTGCTAGGGCCGTTGTTAAAGCCGTTGCTAGGGCCGTTGCTAGGGTCGTTGCTAGGGCCGTTGTTTGGGCCGTTGTTAGGGCCGTTGCTAGGGCCGTTGCTAGGGCCGTTGTTAGGGCCGTTGCTAGGGCCGTTGCTAGGGCCGTGGTTAGGGCAGTTGCTAGGGCCATTGTTAGGGCCGTTGCTAGGGCCTTTGTTAGGGCCGTTGCTAGGGCGGTTGCTAGGGCCGTTGCTAGGGCCGTTGCTAGGTCCGTTGCTAGGGCCGTGGTTAGGGCCATTGTTAGGGCCGTTGCTAGGGCCGTTGCTAGGGCCGTTGCTAGGGCCGTTGTTAGGGCCGTTCCTAGGGTTGTTGTTAGGGCCGTTGCTAGGGCCGTTGTTAGGGCCGTTGCAAGGGCCGTTGTTAGGGCCGTTGCTAGGGCCGTTGCTAGGGCCCTGGTTAGGGCCGTTGCTAGGGCCCTTTTTAGGGCCGTTGCTAGGGCCGTTGCTAGGGCCGTTGCTAGGGCCCTTGCTAGGGCCGTTGCTAGGGCCCTTGTTAGGGCCGTTGCTAGGGCCGTTGCTTGGGCCGTTGCTAGGGCCGTTGCTAGGGCCCTTGTTAGGGCCGTTGCTAGGGCCGTAGCTAGGGCCGTTGCTAGGGCCGTTGCTAGGGCCGTTGTTAGGGCCGTTGCTAGGGCCGTTGTTAGGTCCGTTGTCAGGGCCGTTGTTTGGACCGTTGTCAGGGCCGTTGTTAGGGCCGTTGCTAAGGCCGTTGCTAGGGCCGTTGTTAGGGCCCTTGTTAAGGCCGTTGCTAGGGCCTCTGTTAGGGCCGTTGCTAGGGCCCTTGTTAGGGCAGTTGCTAGGGCCCTTGTTTGGGCCGTTGCTAGGGCCCTTGTTAGGACCGTTGCTAGAGCCCTTGTTTGGGCCGTTGCTAGGGCCCTTGTTAGGGCCGTTGCTAGGGCCCTTGTTAGGGCCGTTGCTAGGGCCCTTGCTAGGGCCGTTTTTAGGGCCGTTGCTAGGGCCGTTGTTAGGGCCGTTGGTAGGGCCGTTGTTAGGGCCGTTGGTAGGGCCGTTGTTAGGGCCGTTGCTAGGGCCGTTGCTAGGGCCGTTGTTAGGGACCTTGTTAGGGCCCTTGTTTAGGCCGTTGCTAGGGCCCTTGTTTGGGCCGTTGCTAGGGCCGTTGCTAAAGCCGTTTCAAAGGCCGTTGTTAGGGCCGTTGCTAGGGCCCTTGTTAGGGCCGTTGCTAGGGCCGTTGCTAGGGCCCTTGTTAGGGCCGTTGCTAGGGCCGTTGTTAGGGCCCTTGTTATGGCCGTTGCTAGGGCCCTTGTTAGGGCCGTTGCTAGGGCCCTTGTTAGGGCCGTTGCTAGGGCCCTTGTTAGGGCCGTTGCTAGGGCCGTTGCTAGGGCCGTTGCTAGGGCCGTTGCTAGGGCCGTTGCTAGGGCCCTTGTTAGGGCCGTTTCTAGGGCCCTTGTTAGGGCCGTTGCTAGGGCCCTTGTTAGGGCCGTTGGTAGGGCCGTTGCTAGGGCCGTTGCTAGGGCCCTTGTTTGGTCCGTTGCTAGGGCCCTTGTTAGGGCCGTTGCTAGGGCCCTTGTTAGGGCCGTTGCTAAGGCCCTTGTTAGGGCCGTTGATAGGGCCCTTGTTAGGGCCGTTGCTAGGGCCGTTGCTAGGGCCGTTGTTAAAGCCGTTGCTAGGGCCGTTGCTAGGGTCGTTGCTAGGGCCGTTGTTTGGGCCGTTGTTAGGGCCGTTGCTAGGGCCGTTGCTAGGGCCGTTGTTAGGGCCGTTGCTAGGGCCGTTGCTAGGGCCGTGGTTAGGGCAGTTGCTAGGGCCATTGTTAGGGCCGTTGCTAGGGCCTTTGTTAGGGCCGTTGCTAGGGCGGTTGCTAGGGCCGTTGCTAGGGCCGTTGCTAGGTCCGTTGCTAGGGCCGTGGTTAGGGCCATTGTTAGGGCCGTTGCTAGGGCCGTTGCTAGGGCCGTTGCTAGGGCCGTTGTTAGGGCCGTTCCTAGGGCCGTTGTTAGGGCCGTTGCTAGGGCCGTTGTTAGGGCCGTTGCAAGGGCCGTTGTTAGGGCCGTTGCTAGGGCCGTTGCTAGGGCCCTGGTTAGGGCCGTTGCTAGGGCCCTTTTTAGGGCCGTTGCTAGGGCCGTTGCTAGGGCCGTTGCTAGGGCCCTTGCTAGGGCCGTTGCTAGGGCCCTTGTTAGGGCCGTTGCTAGGGCCGTTGCTTGGGCCGTTGCTAGGGCCGTTGCTAGGGCCCTTGTTAGGGCCGTTGCTAGGGCCGTAGCTAGGGCCGTTGCTAGGGCCGTTGCTAGGGCCGTTGTTAGGGCCGTTGCTAGGGCCGTTGTTAGGTCCGTTGTCAGGGCCGTTGTTTGGACCGTTGTCAGGGCCGTTGTTAGGGCCTTTGCTAAGGCCTTTGCTAGGGCCGTTGTTAGGGCCCTTGTTATGGCCGTTGCTAGGCCCCTTGTTAGGGCCGTTGCTAGGGCCCTTGTTAGGGCCGTTGCTAGGGCCCTTGTTAGGGCCGTTGCTAGGGCCCTTGTTTGGGCCGTTGCTAGGGCCCTTGTTAGGGCCGTTGCTAGGGCCCTTGTTAGGGCCGTTGCTAGGGCCCTTTTTAGGGCCGTTGCTAGGGCCGTTGCTAGGGCCGTTGCTAGGGCCCTTGTTAGGGCCGTTGCTAGGGCCGTTGCTAGGGCCGTTGCTAGGGCCGTTGCTAGGGCCCTTGTTAGGGCCGTTGCTAGGGCCGTAGCTAGGGCCGTTGCTAGGGCCGTTGCTAGGGCCCTTGTTAGGGCCGTTGATAGGGCCCTTTTTAGGGCCGTTGCTAGGGCCGTTGTTAAGGCCGTTGCTAGGGCCGTTGGTAGGTCCGTTGTCAGGGCCATTGTTTGGACCGTTGTCAGGGCCGTTGTTAGGGCCGTTGCTAAGGCCGTTGCTAGGGCCGTTGTTAGGGCCCTTGTTAAGGCCGTTGCTAGGGCCTCTGTTAGGGCCGTTGCTAGGGCCCTTGTTAGGGCAGTTGCTAGGGCCCTTGTTTGGGCCGTTGCTAGGGCCCTTGTTAGGACCGTTGCTAGAGCCCTTGTTTGGGCCGTTGCTAGGGCCCTTGTTAGGGCCGTTGCTAGGGCCCTTGTTAGGGCCGTTGCTAGGGCCCTTGCTAGGGCCGTTTTTAGGGCCGTTGCTAGGGCCGTTGTTAGGGCCGTAGGTAGGGCCGTTGTTAGGGCCGTTGCTAGGGCCCTTGTTAGGGCCGTTGCTAGGGCCGTTGCTAGGGCCGTTTCAAAGGCCGTTGTTAGGGCCGTTGCTAGGGCCCTTGTTAGGGCCGTTGCTAGGGCCGTTGCTAGGGCCGTTGCTAGGGCCGTTGCTAGGGCCGTTGCTATGGCCGTTGCTAGGGCCGTTGCTAGGGCCGTTGCTATGGCCGTTGCTAGGGCCGTTGCTAGGGCCGTAGCTAGGGCCGTTGCTAGGGCCGTTGCTAGGGCCGTTGCTAGGGCCCTTGTTAGGGCCGTTGCTAGGGCCCTTGTTAGGGCCGTTGCTAGGGCCCTTGTTAGGGCAGTTGCTAGGGCCCTTGTTAGGGCCGTTGCTAGGGCCGTTGCTAGGGCCCTTGTTAGGGCCGTTGGTAGGGCCGTTGGTAGGGCCGTTGCTAGGGCCGTTGCTAGGGCCGTTGTTAGGGTCGTTGTTAGGGACCTTGTTTAGGCCGTTGCTAGGGCCCTTGTTAGGGCCGTTGCTAGGGCCGTTGCTAGGGCCGTTTCAAAGGCCGTTGTTAGGGCCGTTGCTAGGGCCCTTGTTAGGGCCGTTGCTAGGGCCGTTGCTAGGGCCGTTGCTAGGGCCGTTGCTAGGGCCGTTGTTAGGGCCGTTGCTAGGGCCGTTGCTAGGGCCCTTGTTAGGGCCATGGCTAGGGCCGTTGCTAGGGCCGTTGCTAGGGCCGTTGCTAGGGCCGTTTCAAAGGCCGTTGTTAGGGCCGTTGCTAGGGCCCTTGTTAGGGCCGTTGCTAGGGCCCTTGTTAGGGCCGTTGCTAGGGCCGTTGCTAGGGCCGTTGCTAGGGTTGTTCCTAGGGCCGTTTCAAGGGCCGTTGTTAGGGCCGTTGCTAGGGCCCTTGTTAGGGCCGTTGCTAGGGCCGTTGTTAGGGCCGTTGCTAGGGCCGTTGCTAGGGCCCTTGTTAGGGCCGTTGCTAGGGCCGTTGCTAGGGCCGTAGCTAGGGCCGTTGCTAGGGCCGTTGCTAGGGACCTTGTTAGGGCCGTTGCAAGAGCCGTTGCTAGGGCCTTTGGTAGGGCCGTTGCTTGGGCCGTTGCTAGGGCCGTTGCTAGGGCCGTTGCTAGGGCCCTTGTTAGGGTTGTGGCTAGGGTCATTGCTAGGGCCGTTGCTAGGGCCGTTGCTAGGGCCGTTGCTAGGGCCGTTGCTAGGGCCGTTGCTAGGGCCGTTGCTAGGGCCGTAGCTAGGGCCGTTGCTAGGGCCGTTGCTAGGGCCGTTGCTATGGCCCTTGTTAGGGCCGTTGCTAGGGCCCTTGTTTGGGCCGATGCTAGGGCCCTTGTTAGGGCCGTTGATAGGGCCCTTGTTAGGGCCGTTGCTTGGGCCGTAGCTAGGGCCGTTTCTAGAGCCGTTGCTAGGGCCGTTGCTAGGGCCCTTGTTAGGGCCGTTGCTAGGGCCCTTGTTAGGGCCGTTGCTAGGGCCCTTTTTAGGGCCGTTGCTAGGGCCCTTGTTAGGGCCGTTGCTAGGGCCCTTGTTAGGGCCGTTGCTAGGGCCGTTGCTAGGGCCGTTGTTAGGGCCGTTGCTAGAGCCGTTGTTAGGGCCGTTGCTAGGGCCGTTGTTAGGGCCGTTGCTAGGGCCGTTGGTAGGGCCGTTGCTAGGGCCGTTGTTAGGGCCGTTGCTAGGGTCGTTGCTAGGGCCGTTGCTAGGGCCCTTGTTAGGGCCGTTGCTAGGGCCCTTGTTAGGGCCGTTGCTAGGGCCCTTGTTAGGGCCGTTGCTAGGGCCGTTGTTACGGCCGTTGTTAGGGCCCTTGTTAGGACCATTGCTAGGGCCGTTGCTAGGGCCGTTGTTAGGGCCGTTGTTAGGGCCGTTGGTAGGGCCGTTGCTAGGGCCGTTGTTAGGGCCGTTGCTAGGGCCGTTGCTAGGGCCCTTGTTAGGGCCGTTGCTAGGGCCGTTGCTAGGGCCGTTTCAAAGGCCGTTGTTAGGGCCGTTGCTAGGGCCCTTGTTAGGGCCGTTGCTAGGGCCGTTGTTAGGGCCGTTGCTAGGGCCGTTGCTAGGGCCGTTGCTAGGGTTGTTCCTAGGGCCATTTCAAGGGCCGTTGTTAGGGCCGTTGCTAGGGCCGTTGTTACGGCCGTTGTTAGGGCCCTTGTTAGGGCCGTTGCTAGGGCCGTTGCTAGGGCCGTTGTTAGGGCCGTTGTTAGGGCCGTTGGTAGGGCCGTTGCTAGGGCCGTTGTTAGGGCCGTTGCTAGGGCCGTTGCTAGGGCCCTTGTTAGGGCCGTTGCTAGGGCCGTTGCTAGGGCCGTTTCAAAGGCCGTTGTTAGGGCCGTTGCTAGGGCCCTTGTTAGGGCCGTTGCTAGGGCCGTTGTTAGGGCCGTTGCTAGGGCCGTTGCTAGGGCCGTTGCTAGTGTTGTTCCTAGGGCCGTTTCAAGGGCCGTTGTTAGGGCCGTTGCTAGGGCCCTTGTTAGGGCCGTTGCTAAGGCCGTTGCTAGGGTCGTTGCTAGGGACCTTGTTAGGGCCGTTGCAAGGGCCGTTGCTAGGGCCGTTGCTAGGGCCGTTGTTAGGGCCGTTGCTAGGGCCGTTGCTAGGGCCGTTGCTAGGCTCGTTGTTAGGGCCGTTGGTAGGGCCGTTGGTAGGGCCGTTGCTAGGGCCGTTGTTAGGGCCGTTGCTAGGGCCGTTGCTAGGGCCGTTGCTAGGGCCCTTGTTAGAGCCGTTGCTAGGGCCGTTGCTAGGGCCCTTGTTAGGGCCGTTGGTAGGGCCGTTGCTAGGGCCGTTGCTAGGGCCGTTGCTAGGGCCATTGTTAGGGTCGTTGTTAGGGCCCTTGTTTAGGCCGTTGCTAGGGCCCTTGTTAGGGCCGTTGCTAGGGCCGTTGCTAGGGCCGTTTCAAAGGCCGTTGTTAGGGCCGTTGCTAGGGCCCTTGTTAGGGCCGTTGCTAGGGCCGTTGCTAGGGCCGTTGCTAGGGTTTTTCCTAGGGCCGTTTCAAGGGCCGTTGTTAGGGCCGTTGCTAGGGCCCTTGTTAGGGCCGTTGCTAGGGCCGTTGCTAGGGCCGTTGCTAGGGTCCTTGTTAGGGCCGTGGCTAGGGCCATTGCTAGGGCCGTTGCTAGGGCCGTTGCTAGGGCCGTTGCTATGGCCCTTGTTAGGGCCGTTGCTAGGGCCATTGCTAGGGCCGTTGCTAGGGCCGTTGCTAGGGCCATTGCTATGGCCCTTGTTAGGGCCGTTGCTAGGGCCCTTGTTTAGGCCGTTGCTAGGGCCCTTGTTAGGGCCGTTGCTAGGGCCGTAGCTAGGGCCGTTTCTAGGGCCGTTGCTAGGGCCGTTGCTAGGGCCCTGGTTAGGGCCGTTGCTAGGGCCCTGGTTAGGGCCGTTGCTAGGGCCCTTGTTAGGGCCGTCGCTAGGGCCATTCCTAGGGCCGTTGTTAGGGCCGTTGCTAGGGCCGTTGCTAGGGCCGTTGTTAGGGCCGTTGGTAGGGCCGTTGGTAGGGCCGTTGCTAGGGCCGTTGCTAGGGCCGTTGTTAGGGCCGTTGCTAGGGCCGTTGCTAGGGCCGTTGTTAGGGCCGTTGGTAGGGGCGTTGCTAGGGCCGTTGCTAGGGCCGTTGCTAGGGCCGTTGCTAGGGCCGTTGCTAGGGCCCTTGTTAGGGCCGTTGCTAGGGCCCTTTTTAGGGCCGTTGCTAGGGCCCTGTTAGGGCCGTTGCTAGGGCCGTTGCTAGGGCCGTTGTTAGGGCCGTTGTTAGGGCCGTTGGTAGAGCCGTTGCCAGGGCCGTTGTTAGGGCCGTTGCTAGGGCCCTTATTAGGGCCGTTGCTAGGGCCCTGTTAGGGCCGTTGCTAGGGCCGTTGCTAGGGCCGTTGTTACGGCCGTTGCTAGGGCCCTTGTTAGGGCCGTAGCTAGGGCCGTTGTTAGGGCCGTTGCTAGGGCCGTTGCTAGGGCCGTTGCTAGGGTTGTTCCTAGGGCCGTTTCAAGGGCCGTTGTTAGGGCCGTTGCTAGGGCCCTTGTTAGGGCCGTTGGTAAGGCCGTTGCTAGGGTCGTTGCTAGGGACCTTGTTAGGGCCATTGCAAGGGCCGTTGCTAGGGCCTTTGGTAGGGCCGTTGCTAGGGCCGTTGCTAGGGCCGTTGTTAGGGCCGTTGCTAGGGCCGTTGCTAGGGCCGTTGCTAGGCTCGTTGTTAGGGCCGTTGGTAGGGCCGTTGGTAGGGCCGTTGCTAGGGCCGTTGTTAGGTCCGTTGCTAGGGCTGTTGCTAGGGCCCTTGTTAGGGCTGTTGCTAGGGCCGTTGCTAGGGCCGTTGTTAGAGTCGTTGTTAGGGCCCTTGTTTGGGCCGTTGCTAGGGCCCTTGTTAGGGCCGTTGCTAGGGCCGTTGCTAGGGCCATTGTTAGGGCCGTTGCTAGGGCTGTTGCTAAGGCCGTTGCTAGCGTCGTTGCTAGGGACATTGTTAGGGCCGTTGCAAGGGCCGTTGCTAGGGCCGTTGCTAGGGCCGTTGCTAGGGCCGTTGCTAGGGCCCTTGTTAGGGCCGTTGCTAGGGCCGTTGCTAGGGCCGTTGCTAGGGCCCTTGTTAGGGCCGTTGCTAGGGCCCTTGTTAGGGCCGTTGCTAGGGCCCTTGTTAGGGCCGTTGCTAGGGCCCTTGTTAGGGCCTTTGCTAAGGCCGTTGGTAGGGCCGTTGCTAGGGCCGTTGCTAGGGCCGTTTTTAGGGTCGTTGTTAGGGCCCTTGTTTAGGCCGTTGCTAGGGCCCTTGTTAGGGCCGTTGCTAGGGCCGTTGCTAGGGCCGTTTCAAAGGCCGTTGTTAGGGCCGTTGCTAGGGCCCTTGTTAGGGCCGTTGCTAGGGCCGTTGCTAGGGCCGTTGCTAGGGTTGTTCCTAGGGCCGTTTCAAGGGCCGTTCTTAGGGCCGTTGGTAGGGCCCTTGTTAGGGCCGTTGCTAGGGCCGTTGCTAGGGCCGTTGCTAGGGCCGTTGCTAGGGCCGTATCTAGGACCCTTGTTAGGGCCGTTGCTAGGGCCGTTGCTAGGGCCGTTGCTACGGCCGTTGCTAGGGCCGTTGCTAGGGCCCTTGTTAGGGCCGTTGCTAGGGCCCTTGTTAGGGCCGTTGCTAGGGCCGTTGCTAGGGCAGTTGTTACGGCCGTTGTTAGGGCCCTTGTTAGGGCCGTTGCTAGGGCCGTTGCTAGGCTCGTTGTTATGGCCGTTGGTAGTGCCGTTGGTAGGGCCGTTGCTAGGGCCGTTGCTAGGGCCGTTGTTAGGGTCCTTGTTAGGGCCCTTGTTTAGGCCGTTGCTAGGGCCCTTGTTAGGGCCGTTGCTAGGGCCGTTGCTAGGGCCGTTTCAAAGGCCGTTGTTAGGGCCGTTGCTAGGGCCCTTGTTAGGGCCGTTGCTAGGGCCGTTGCTAGGGTTTTTCCTAGGGCCGTTTCAAGGGCCGTTGTTAGGGCCGTTGCTAGGGCCCTTGTTAGGGCCGTTGCTAGAGCCGTTGCTAGGGCCGTTGCTAGGGCCGTTGCTAGGGCCGTTGTTAGGGCCGTTGCTAGGGCCATTGCTAGGGCCCTTGTTAGGGTTGTGGCTAGGGTCATTGCTAGGGCCGTTGCTAGGGCCGTTGCTAGGGCCGTTGCTAGGGCCGTTGCTAGGGCCGTAGCTAGGGCCGTTGCTAGGGCCGTTGCTAGGGCTGTTGCTATGGCCCTTGTTAGGGCCGTTGCTAGGGCCCTTGTTTGGGCCGTTGATAGGGCCCTTGTTAGGGCCGTAGCTAGGGCCGTTTCTAGAGCCGTTGCTAGGGCCGTTGCTAGAGCCCTTGTTAGGGCCGTTGCTAGGGCCCTTGTTAGGGTCGTTACTAGGGCCCTTGTTAGGGCCGTTGCTAGGGCCCTTGTTAGGGCCGTTGCTAAGGCCCTTGTTAGGGCCGTTGATAGGGACCTTGTTAGGGCCGTTGCTAGGGCCGTTGCTGGGGTCGTTGCTAGGGCCGTTGTTTGGGCCGTTGTTAGGGCCGTTGCTAGGGCCGTTGCTAGGGCCGTTGTTAGGGCCGTTGCTAGGGCCGTTGCTAGGGCCGTGGTTAGGGCAGTTGCTAGGGCCATTGTTAGGGCCGTTGCTAGGGCCTTTGTTAGGGCCGTTGCTAGGGCGGTTGCTAGGGCCGTTGCTAGGGCCGTTGCTAGGTCCATTGCTAGGGCCGTGGTTAGGGCCATTGTTAGGGCCGTTGCTAGGGCCGTTGCTAGGGCCGTTGTTAGGGCCGTTCCTAGGGCCGTTGTTAGGGCCGTTGCTAGGGCCGTTGTTAGGGCCGTTGCAAGGGCCGTTGTTAGGGCCGTTGCTAGGGCCGTTGCTAGGGCCCTGGTTAGGGCCGTTGCTAGGGCCCTTTTTAGGGCCGTTGCTAGGGCCGTTGCTAGGGCCGTTGCTAGGGCCCTTGTTAGGGCCGTTGCTAGGGCCGTTGCTAGGGCCGTTGCTAGGGCCGTTGCTAGGGCCCTTGTTAGGGCCGTTGCTAGGGCCGTTGCTTGGGCCGTTGCTAGGGCCGTTGCTAGGGCCCTTGTTAGGGCCGTTGCTAGGGCCGTAGCTAGGGCCGTTGCTAGGGCCGTTGCTAGGGCCGTTGTTAGGGCCGTTGCTAGGGCCGTTGTTAGGTCCGTTGTCAGGGCCGTTGTTTGGACCGTTGTCAGGGCCGTTGTTAGGGCCTTTGCTAAGGCCGTTGTTAGGGCCCTTGTTATGGCCGTTGCTAGGCCCCTTGTTAGGGCCGTTGCTAGGGCCCTTGTTAGGGCCGTTGCTAGGGCCCTTGTTTGGGCCGTTGCTAGGGCCCTTGTTAGGGCCGTTGCTAGGGCCCTTGTTAGGGCCGTTGCTAGGGCCCTTTTTAGGGCCGTTGCTAGGGCCGTTGCTAGGGCCGTTGCTAGGGCCCTTGTTAGGGCCGTTGCTAGGGCCGTTGCTAGGGCCGTTGCTAGGGCCGTTGCTAGGGCCCTTGTTAGGGCCGTTGCTAGGGCCGTAGCTAGGGCCGTTGCTAGGGCCGTTGCTAGGGCCCTTGTTAGGGCCGTTGCTAGGGCCGTTGGTAGGTCCGTTGTCAGGGCCATTGTTTGGACCGTTGTCAGGGCCGTTGTTAGGGCCGTTGCTAAGGCCGTTGCTAGGGCCGTTGTTAGGGCCCTTGTTAAGGCCGTTGCTAGGGCCTCTGTTAGGGCCGTTGCTAGGGCCCTTGTTAGGACCGTTGCTAGAGCCCTTGTTTGGGCCGTTGCTAGGGCCCTTGTTAGGGCCGTTGCTAGGGCCCTTGTTAGGGCCGTTGCTAGGGCCCTTGCTAGGGCCGTTTTTAGGGCCGTTGCTAGGGCCGTTGTTAGGGCCGTTGGTAGGGCCGTTGGTAGGGCCGTTGCTAGGGCCTTTGCTAGGGCCGTTGCTAGGGTTTTTCCTAGGGCCGTTTCAAGGGCCGTTGTTAGGGCCATTGCTAGGGCCCTTGCTAGGGCCGTTTTTAGGGCCGCTGCTAGGGCCGTTGCTAGGGCCGTTGCTAGGGCCCTTGCTAGGGCCGTTTTTAGGGCCGTTGCTAGGGCCGTTGTTAGGGCCGTTGGTAGGGCCGTTGGTAGGGCCGTTGCTAGGGCCTTTGCTAGGGCCGTTGCTAGGGTTTTTCCTAGGGCCGTTTCAAGGGCCGTTGTTAGGGCCATTGCTAGGGCCATTGTTAGGGCCGTTGCTAGGGCCGTTGCTAGGGCCCTTGTTAGGGCCGTTGCTAGGGCCCTTGTTAGGGCCATTGCTAGGGCCCTTGTTAGGGCCGTTGCTTGGGCCCTTGTTAGGGCCGTTGCTAGGGCCGTTGTTAGGGCTCTTGCTAGGGCCGTTGCTAGGGCCGTTGCTAGGGTTGTTCCTAGGGCCCTTGTTATGGCCGTTGCTAGGGCCCTTGTTAGGGCCGTTGCTAGGGCCCTTTTTAGGGCCGTTGCTAGGGCCGTTGCTAGGGCCGTTGCTAGGGCCCTTGTTAGGGCCGTTGCTAGGGCCGTTGCTAGGGCCGTTGCTAGGGCCGTTGCTAGGGCGCTTGTTAGGGCTGTTGCTAGGGCCGTTGCTAGGTCCCTTGTTAGGGCCGTTGCTAGGGCCGTTGTTAGGGCCGTTGCTAGGGCCGTTGTTAGGTCCGTTGTCAGGGCCGTTGTTTGGACCGTTGTCAGGGCCGTTGTTAGGGCCCTTGTTAAGGCCGTTGCTAGGGCCCTTGTTAGGGCCGTTGCTAGGGCCCTTGTTAGGGCCGTTGATAGGGCCCTTGTTAGGGCCGTTGCTAGGGCCGTTGCTAGGGCCGTTGTTAAAGCCGTTGCTAGGGCCGTTGCTAGGGTCGTTGCTAGGGCCGTTGTTTGGGCCGTTGTTAGGGCCGTTGCTAGGGCCGTTGCTAGGGCCATTGTTAGGGCCGTTGCTAGGGCCTTTGTTAGGGCCGTTGCTAGGGCCGTTGCTAGGGCCGTTGCTAGGGCCGTTGCTAGGTCCATTGCTAGGGCCGTGGTTAGGGCCATTGTTAGGGCCGTTGCTAGGGCCGTTGCTAGGGCCGTTGCTAGGGCCGTTGCTAGGGCCGTTGCTAGGGCCGTTGCTAGGTCCATTGCTAGGGCCGTGGTTAGGGCCATTGTTAGGGCCGTTGCTAGGGCCGTTGCTAGGGCCGTTGCTAGGGCCGTTGTTAGGGCCGTTCCTAGGGCCGTTGTTAGGGCCGTTGCTAGGGCCGTTGTTAGGGCCGTTGCAAGGGCCGTTGTTAGGGTCGTTGCTAGGGCCCTGGTTAGGGCCGTTGCTAGGGCCCTTTTTAGGGCCGTTGCTAGGGCCGTTGCTAGGGCCGTTGCTAGGGCCCTTGTTAGGGCCGTTGCTAGGGCCGTTGCTAGGGCCGTTGCTAGGGCCGTTGCTAGGGCACTTGTTAGGGCCGTTGCTAGGGCCGTTGCTTGGGCCGTTGCTAGGGCCGTTGCTAGGGCCCTTGTTAGGGCCGTTGCTAGGGCCGTAGCTAGGGCCGTTGCTAGGGCCATTGCTAGGGCCGTTGTTAGGGCCGTTGCTAGGGCCGTTGTAAGGTCCGTTGTCAGGGCCGTTGTTTGGACCGTTGTCAGGGACGTTGTTAGGGCCTTTGCTAAGGCCGTTGCTAGGGCCGTTGTTAGGGCCCTTGTTATGGCTGTTGCTAGGGCTTTTGTTAGGGCCGTTGCTAGGGCCCATGTTTGGGCCGTTGCTAGGGCCCTTGTTATGGCCGTTGCTAGGGCCCTTGTTAGGGCCGTTGCTAGGGCCCTTGTTATGGCCCTTGATAGGGCCCTTGTTAGGGCCGTTGCTAGGGCCGTTGCTAGGGCCGTTGTTAAAGCCGTTGCTAGGGCCGTTGCTAGGGCCGTTGCTAGGGCCGTTGTTTGGGCCGTTGCTAGGGCCGTTGCTAGGGCCGTTGCTAGGGCCGTTTCTAGGGCCGTTTCTAGGGCCGTTGTTAGGGCCGTTGCTAGGGCCGTTGCTAGGGCCGTGGTTAGGGCAGTTGCTAGGGCCGTTGCTAGGGCCGTTGCTAGGGCCGTTTCTAGGGCCGTTGCTAGGGCCTTTGTTAGGGCCGTTGCTAGGGCCCTTGTTAGGGCCGTTGCTAGGGCCCTTGTTAGCGCCGTTGCTAGGGCCCTTGTTAGGGCCGTAGCTAGGGCCCTTGTTAGGGCCGTTGCTAGGGCCCTATTTAGGGCCGTTGCTAGGGCCGTTGCTAGGGCCGTTGCTAGGGCCCTTGTTAGGGCCGTTGCTAGGGCCGTTGCTAGGGCAGTTGCTAGGGCCGTTGCTAGGGCCCTTGTTAGGGCCGTTGCTAGGGCCGTTGCTAGGGCCGTTGCTAGGGCTGTTGCTAGGGCCCTTGTTAGGGCCGTTGCTAGGGCCGTAGCTAGGGCCGTTGCTAGGGCCGTTGCTAGGGCCCTTGTTAGGGCCGTTGCTAGGGCCCTTGTTAGCGCCGTTGCTAGGGCCCTTGTTAGGGCCGTTGCTAGGGCCCTTGTTAGGGCCGTTGCTAGGGCCCTTGTTATGGCCGTTGCTAGGGCCGTTGCTAGGGCCGTTGCTAGGGCCGTTGCTAGGGCCGCTGCTAGGGCCCTTGTTAGGGCCGTTGCTAGGGCCCTCGTTAGGTCCGTTGCTAGGGCCCTCGTTAGGGCCGTTCTTAGGGCCGTTGTTAGGGCCGTTGCTAGGGCCCTTGTTAGGGCCGTTGCTAGGGCCGTTGTTAGGGCCGTTGCTAGGGCCCTTTCTAGGGCCCTTGTTAGGGCCGTTGCTAGGGCCGTTGCTAGGGCCCTTGTTAGGGCCGTTGCTAGGGCCGTTGCTAGGGCCGTTGCTAGGGCCGTTGCTAGGGCCCTTGTTAGGGCCGTTTTAGGGCCGTAGCTAGGGCCGTTGCTAGGGCCGTTGCTAGGGCCCTTGTTAGGGCCGTTGCTAGGGCCCTCGTTAGGGCCGTTGCTAGGGCCCTTTTTAGGGCCGTTGCTAGGGCCGTTGCTAGGGCCGTTGCTAGGGCCCTTGTTAGGGCCGTTGCTAGGGCCGTTGCTAGGGCCTTTGCTAGGGCCGTTGCTAGGGCCCTTGTTAGGGCCGTTGCTAGGGCCGTTGCTAGGGCCGTTGCTAGGGCCGTTGCTAGGGCCCTTGTTAGGGCCGTTGCTAGGGCCGTAGCTAGGGCCGTTGCTAGGGCCGTTGCTAGGGCCCTTGTTAGGGCCGTTGCTAGGGCCCTTGTTAGGGCCGTTGCTAGGGCCCTTGTTAGGGCCGTTGCTAGGGCCCTTGTTAGGGCCGTTGCTAGGGCCGTTGCTAGGGCCGTTGCTAGGGCCGTTGCTAGGGCCGTTGCTAGGGCCCTTGTTAGGGCCGTTGCTAGGGCCCTTGTTAGGGCCGTTGCTAGGGCCCTTGTTAGGGCCGTTGCTAGGGCCCTTGTTAGGGCCGTTGCTAGGGCCCTTGTTAGGGCGGTTGCTAGGGCTGTTGTTAGGGCCGTTGATAGGGCCGTTGCTAGGGCCGTTGCTAGGGTTGTTCCTAGGGCCGTTTCAAAGGCCGTTGTTAGGGCCGTTGCTAGGGACCTTGTTAGGGCCGTTGCTAGGGCCGTTGTTAGGGCCGTTGCTAGGGCCGTTGCTAGGGCCGTTGTTAGGGCCGTTGCTAGGGCCGTTTCTAGGGCCCTTGTTTGGGCCGTTGCTAGGGCCGTTGCTAGGGCCCTTGTTAGTGTCGTTGCTAGGGCCGTTGCTAGGGCCGTTGCTAGGGCCGTTGCTAGGGCCCTTGTTAGGGCCGTTATAGGGCCGTAGCTAGGGCTGTTGCTAGAGCCGTTGCTAGGGCCCTTGTTAGGGCCGTTGCTAGGGCCCTTGTTAGGGCCGTTGCTAGGGCCCTTGTTAGGGCCGTTGCAAGGGCCGTTGCTAGGGCCGTTGTTAGGGCCGTTGCTAGGGCCGTTGCTAGGGCCCTTGTTAGGGCCGTTGCTAGGGCCGTAGCTAGGGCCGTTGCTAGGGCCGTTGCTAGGGCCGTTGCTAGGGCCCTTGTTAGGGCCATTGCTAGGGCCCTTGTTAGGGCCGTTCCTAGGGCCCTTGTTAGGGCCGTTGCTAGGGCTCTTGTTAGGGCCGTTGCTAGGGCCCTTGTTAGGGCCGTTGCTAGGGCCCTTGTTAGGGCCGTTCCTAGGGCCCTTGTTAGGGCCGTTGCTAGGGCCCTTGTTAGGGCCGTTGCTAGGGCCGTTGTTAGGGCCGTTGCTAGGGCCCTTTCTAGGGCCCTTGTTAGGGCCGTTGCTAGGGCCGTTGCTAGGGCCCTTGTTAGGGCCGTTGCTAGGGCCGTTGCTAGGGCCGTTGCTAGGGCCGTTGCTAGGGCCCTTGTTAGGGCCGTTATAGGGCCGTAGCTAGGGCCGTTGCTAGGGCCGTTGCTAGGGCCCTTGTTAGGGCCGTTGCTAGGGCCCTTGTTAGGGCCGTTGCTAGGGCCCTTTTTAGGGCCGTTGCTAGGGCCGTTGCTAGGGCCGTTGCTAGGGCCCTTGTTAGGGCCGTTGCTAGGGCCGTTGCTAGGGCCTTTGCTAGGGCCGTTGCTAGGGCCCTTGTTAGGGCCGTTGCTAGGGCCGTTGCTAGGGCCGTTGCTAGGGCCGTTGCTAGGGCCCTTGTTAGGGCCGTTGCTAGGGCCGTAGCTAGGGCCGTTGCTAGGGCCGTTGCTAGGGCCCTTGTTAGGGCCGTTGCTAGGGCCCTTGTTAGGGCCGTTGCTAGGGCCCTTGTTAGGGCCGTTGCTAGGGCCCTTGTTAGGGCCGTTGCTAGGGCCCTTGTTAGGGCCGTTGCTAGGGCCCTTGTTAGGGCCGTTGCTAGGGCCCTTGTTAGGGCCGTTGCTAGGGCCGTTGCTAGGGCCGTTGCTAGGGCCGTTGCTAGGGCCGTTGCTAGGGCCCTTGTTAGGGCCGTTGCTAGGGCCCTTGTTAGGGCCGTTGCTAGGGCCCTTGTTAGGGCCGTTGCTAGGGCCCTTGTTAGGGCCGTTGCTAGGGCCCTTGTTAGGGCGGTTGCTAGGGCTGTTGTTAGGGCCGTTGATAGGGCCGTTGCTAGGGCCGTTGCTAGGGTTGTTCCTAGGGCCGTTTCAAAGGCCGTTGTTAGGGCCGTTGCTAGGGCCGTTGTTAGGGCCGTTGCTAGGGCCGTTGCTAGGGCCGTTGTTAGGGCCGTTGCTAGGGCCGTTTCTAGGGCCCTTGATTGGGCCGTTGCTAGGGCCGTTGCTAGGGCCCTTGTTAGTGTCGTTGCTAGGGCCGTTGCTAGGGCCGTTGCTAGGGCCGTTGCTAGGGCCCTTGTTAGGGCCGTTATAGGGCCGTAGCTAGGGCTGTTGCTAGAGCCGTTGCTAGGGCCCTTGTTAGGGCCGTTGCTAGGGCCCTTGTTAGGGCGGTTGCAAGGGCCGTTGCTAGGGCCGTTGTTAGGGCCGTTGCTAGGGCCGTTGCTAGGGCCCTTGTTAGGGCCGTTGCTAGGGCCGTAGCTAGGGCCGTTGCTAGGGCCGTTGCTAGGGCCGTTGCTAGGGCCCTTGTTAGGGCCATTGCTAGGGCCCTTGTTAGGGCCGTTCCTAGGGCCCTTGTTAGGGCCGTTGCTAGGGCTCTTGTTAGGGCCGTTGCTAGGGCCGTTGTTAGGGCCGTTGCTAGGGCCGTTGCTAGGGTTGTTCCTAGGGCCGTTTGAAGGGCCGTTGTTAGGGCCGTTGCTAGGGCCCTTGTTAGGGCCGTTGCTAGGGCCGTTGTTAGGGCCGTTGCTAGGGCCGTTGCTAGGGCCGTTGTTAGGGCCGTTGCTAGGGCCGTTGCTAGGGCCCTTGTTAGGGCCGTTGCTAGGGCCGTTGCTAGGGCCCTTGTTAGGGCTGTTGCTAGGGCCCTTGTGAGGGCCGTTGCTAGGGCCCTTTTTAGGGCCGTTGCTAGGGCCGTTGCTATGGCCGTTTCTAGGGCCCTTGTTAGGGCCGTTGCTAGGGCCGTTGCTAGGGCCGTTGCTAGGGCCGTTGCTAGGGCCCTTGTTAGGGCCGTTATAGGGCCATAGCTAGGGCCGTTGCTAGGGCCGTTGCTAGGGCCCTTGTTAGGGCCGTTGCTAGGGCCGTTGCTAGGGCCGTTGCTTGGGCCGTTGCTAGGGCCCTTGTTAGGGCAGTTGCTAGGGCCGTTGCTAGGGCCGTTGCTTGGGCCGTTTCTAGGGCCCTTGTTAGGGCTGTTGCTAGGGCCGTTGCTAGGGCCCTTGTTATGGCCGTTGATAGGGCCCTTGTTAGGGCCGTTGCTAGGGCCGTTGCTAGGGCCGTTGTTAAAGCCGTTGCTAGGGCCGTTGCTAGGGCCGTTGCTAGGGCCGTTGTTTGGGCCGTTGCTATGGCCGTTGCTAGGGCCGTTGCTAGGGCCGTTTCTAGGGCCGTTTCTAGGGCCGTTGTTAGGGCCGTTGCTAGGGCCGTTGCTAGGGCCATGGTTAGGGCAGTTGCTAGGGCCGTTGCTAGGGCCGTTGCTAGGGCCGTTTCTAGGGCCGTTGCTAGGGCCTTTGTTAGGGCCGTTGCTAGGGCCCTTGTTAGGGCCGTTTCTAGGGCCCTTGTTAGGGCCGTTGCTAGGGCCCTTGTTAGGGCCGTTGCTAGGGCCGTTGCTATGGCCGTTTCTAGGGCCCTTGTTAGGGCCGTTGCTAGGGCCGTTGCTAGGGCCGTTGCTAGGGCCGTTGCTAGGGCCCTTGTTAGGGCCGTTATAGGGCCATAGCTAGGGCCGTTGCTAGGGCCGTTGCTAGGGCCCTTGTTAGGGCCGTTGCTAGGGCCGTTGCTAGGGCCGTTGCTAGAGCCGTTGATAGGGCCCTTGTTAGGGCCGTTGCTAGGGCCCTTGTTAGGGCCGTTGCTAGGGCCCGTGTTAGGGCCGTTGCTAGGGCCCTTGTTAGGGCCGTTGCTAGGGCCGTTGCTAGGGCCTTTGCTAGGGCCGTTGCTAGGGCCGTTTCTAGGGCCCTTGTTAGGGCCGCTGCTAGGGCCCTTGTTAGGGCCGTTGCTAGGGCCCTTGTTAGGGCCGTTGCTAGGGCCGTTTCTAGGGCCGTTGCTAGGGCCGTTGCTATGGCCATTGCTAGGGCCCTTGTTAGGGCCGTTTCAAGGGCCCTTGTTAGGGCCGTTGCTAGGGCCCTTGTTAGGGCCGTTGCTAGGGCCCTTGTTAGGGCCGTTGCTAGGGCCGTTGCTAGGGCCGTTGCTAGGGCCGTTGCTATGGCCGTTGCTAGGGCCCTTGTTAGGGCCGTTGCTAGGGCCCTTGTTAGGGCCGTTGCTAGGGCCCTTGTTAGGGCCGTTGCTAGGGCCGTTGCTAGGGCCGTTGCTAGGGTTGTTCCTAGGGCCGTTTCAAGGGCCGTTGTTAGGGCCGTTGCTAGGGCCGTTGCTAGGGCCGTTGTTAGGGCCGTTGCTTGGGCCGTTTCTAGGGCCCTTGTTAGGGCCGATGCTAGGGCAGTTGCTAGGGCCCTTGTTAGTGCCGTTGCTAGGGCCGTTGCTAGGGTCGTTGCTAGGGCCGTTGCTAGGGCCCTTGTTAGGGCCGTTATAGGGCCGTAGCTAGGGCCGTTGCTAGGGCCGTTGCTAGGGCCCTTGTTAGGGCCGTTGCTAGGGCCCTTGTTAGGGCCGTTGCTAGGACCGTTGCTAGGGCCGTTGTTAGGGCCGTTGCTAGGGCCGTTGCTAGGGCCCTTGTTAGGGCCGTTGCTAGGGCCCTTGTTAGGGCCGTTGCTAGGGCTCTTGTTAGGGCCGTTGCTAGGGCCGTTGTTAGGGCCGTTGCTAGGGCCGTTGCTAGGGTTGTTACTAGGGCCGTTTGAAGGGCCGTTGTTAGGGCCGTTGCTAGGGCCGTTGCTAGGGCCGTTGTTAGGGCCGTTGCTAGGGCCGTTGCTAGGGCCCTTGTTAGGGCCGTTGCTAGGGCCGTTGCTAGGGCCCTCGTTAGGGCTGTTGCTAGGGCCCTTGTTAGGGCCGTTGCTAGGGCCGTTGCTATGGCCGTTTCTAGCGCCATTGCTAGGGCTGTTGCTAGGGCCGTTGGTAGGGCCGTTGCTAGGGACGTTGTTAAAGCCATTGCTAGGGCCGTTACTAGGGCCGTTGTTAGGGCCGTTGTTTGGGCCGCTGTTAGGTCCGTTGTTAGGGCCGTTGCTAGGGCCGTTGTTAGAGCCGTTGCTAGGGCCGTTGCTAGGGCCGTGGTTAGGGCAGTTGCTAGGGCCGTTTTTAGGGCCGTTGCTAGGGCCTTTGTTAGGGCCGTTGCTAGGGCCGTTGCTAGGGCCGTTGCTAGGGCCGTTGCTAGGGCCGTTGCTAGGGCCGTGGTTAGGGCCGTTGCTAGGGCCGTTGTTAGGGCCGTTGCTAGGGCCCTTGTTAGGGCCGTTGCTAGGGCCCTTTTTAGGGCCGTTGGTAGGGCCGTTGCTAGGGCCGTTGCTAGGTCCCTAGTTAGGGCCGTTGCTAGGGCCGTTGCTAGGGCCGTTGCTAGGGCCCTTGTTAGGGCCGTTGCTCGGCCCTTGCTAGGGCCGTTGCTAGGGCCGTTGCTAGAGCCGTTGCTAGGGCCGTTGCTAGGGCCGTTGCTAGGGCCCTTGTTAGGGCCGTTGCTAGGGCCCTTGTTAGGGCCGTTGCTAGGGCCGTTGTTAGGGCCGTTGCTAGGGCCCTTGTTAGGGCCGTTGCTAGGGCCGTTGTTAGGGCCATTGCTAGGGCCGTTGCTAGGGCCGTTGTTAGGGCCGTTGCTAGGGCCGTTTCTAGGGCCCTTGTTAGGGCCGTTGCTAGGGCCGTTGCTAGGGCCCTTGTTAGTGCCGTTGCTAGGGCCGTTGCTAGGGCCGTTGCTAGGGCCGTTGCTAGGGCCCTTGTTAGGGCCGTTA
Source organism: Micromys minutus (assembly GCF_963924665.1). Lineage (NCBI taxonomy): Eukaryota > Metazoa > Chordata > Mammalia > Rodentia > Muridae > Micromys > Micromys minutus. The sequence continues at coordinate 3,526,935 of NC_137978.1, forward strand.
TAGGGCCGTAGCTAGGGCCGTTGCTAGGGCCGTTGCTAGGGCCCTTGTTAGGGCCGTTGCTAGGGCCCTTGTTAGGGCCGTTGCTAGGGCCCTTGTTAGGGCCGTTGCTAGGGCCCTTGTTAGGGCCGTTGCTAGGACCGTTGCTAGGGCCGTTGTTAGGGCCGTTGCTAGGGCCGTTGCTAGGGCCCTTGTTAGGGCCGTTGCTAGGGCCGTAGCTAGGGCCGTTGCTAGGGCCATTGCTAGGACCGTTGTTAGGGCCCTTGTTAGGGCCGTTGCTAGGGCCCTTGTTAGGGCCGTTGCTAGGGCCCTTGTTAGGGCCGCTGCTAGGGCTCTTGTTAGGGCCGTTGCTAGGGCCGTTGTTAGGGCCGTTGCTAGGGCCGTTGCTAGGGTTGTTCCTAGGGCCGTTTGAAGGGCCGTTGTTAGGGCCGTTGCTAGGGCCCTTGTTAGGGCCGTTGCTAGGGCCGTTGTTAGGGCCGTTGCTAGGGCCGTTGCTAGGGCCGTATTAGGGCCGTTGCTAGGGCCGTTGCTAGGGCCCTTGTTAGGGCCGCTGCTAGGGCCGTTGCTAGGGCCCTTGTTAGGGCTGTTGCTAGGTCCCTTGTGAGGGCCGTTGCTAGGGCCCTTGTTAGGGCCGTTGCTAGGGCCGTTGCTATGGTTGTTTCTAGCGCCATTGCTAGGGCTGTTGCTAGGTCCGTTGTTAGGGCAGTTGCTAGGACCGTTGTTAAAGCCGTTGCTAGGGCCGTTGCTAGGGCCGTTGCTAGGGCTGTTGATTAGGCCGCTGTTAGGGCCGTTGCTAGGGCCGTTGCTAGGGCCGTTGTTAGGGCCGTTGCTAGGGCCGTTTCTAGGGCCGTGGTTAGGGCAGTTGCTAGGGCCGTTTTTAGGGCCGTTGCTAGGGCCTTTGTTAGGGCCGTTGCTAGGGCCGTTGCTAGGGCCGTTGCTAGGGCCGTTGCTAGGGCTGTTGCTAGGGCCGTGGTTAGGGCCGTTGTTAGGGCCGTTCCTAGGGCCGTTGTTAGGGCCGTTGCTAGGGCCGTTGGTAGGGCCGTTGCTAGGTCCCTTGTTAGGGCCGTTGCTAGGGCCGTTGCTAGAGCCGTTGCTAGGGCCATTGCTAGGGCCCTTATTAGGGCCGTTGCTAGGGCCGTTGCTAGGGCCTTTGCTAGGGCCGTTGCTAGGGCCCTTGTTAGGGCCGTTGCTAGGGCCGTAGCTAGGGCCGTTGCTAGGGCCGTTGCTAGGGCCCTTGTTAGGGTCGTTGCTAGGGCCCTTGTTAGGGCCGTTGCTAGGGCCCTTGTTAGGGCCGTTGCTAGGGCCCTTGTTAGGGCCGTTGCTAGGGCCCTTGTTAGGGCCGTTGCTAGGGCCCTTGTTAGGGCCGTTGCTAGGGACGTGGCTAGGGCCGTTGCTAGGGCCGTTGCTAGGGCCGTTGCTAGGGCCGTTGTTAGTACCGTTGCTAGGGCCGTTGCTAGGGCCGATGCTACGGCCCTTGTTAGGGCCGTTGCTAGGGCCGTTGCTAGGGCCGTTGCTAGAGCCGTTGCTAGGGCCCTTTTTATGGCCGTTGCTAGGGCCGTAGCTAGGGCCGTTTCTAGGGCCGTTGCTAGGGCCGTTGCTAGGGCCCTTGTTAGGGCCGTTGCTAGGGCCCTTGTTAGGGCCGTTGCTAGGGCCCTTGTTAGGGCCGTTGCTAGGGCCGTTGCTAGGGCCGTTGTTTTGGCCGTTGTTAGGGCCGTTGCTAGGGCCGTTGTTAGGGCCGCTGCTAGGTCCGTTGCTAGGGCCGTTGCTAGGGCCGTTGCTAGGGCCGTTGCTAGGGCCGTGGTTAGGGCCGTTGCTAGGGCCGTTGTTAGGGCCGTTGCTAGGGCCTTTGTTAGGGCCGTTGCTAGGGCCGTTGCTAGGGCCGTTGCTAGGGCCATTGCTAGGGCCGTTGCTAGGGCCGTGGTTAGGGCCGTTGTTAGGGCCGTTGCTAGGGCCGTTGCTAGGGCCGTTGCTAGGGCCGTTGTTAGGGCCGTTCCTAGGGCCGCTGTTAGGGCCGTTGTTAGGGCCGTTGCTAGGGCCGTTGTTAGGGCCGTTGCTAGGGCCGTTGATAGAACCGTTGCTAGGGCCCTTGTTAGGGCCGTTGCTAGGGCCGTTGTTAGGGCCGTTGCTAGGGCCGTTGATAGGGCCCTTGTTTGGGCCGTTGCTAGGGCCCTTGTTAGGGCAGTTGCTAGGGCCTTTGCTAGGGCCGTTGTTAGGGCTGTTGTTAGGGCCTTTGTTTGGGCCCTTGTTAGGGCCGTTGCTAGGGCCGTTGCTAGGGCCGTTTCTAGGGCCATTGCTAGGGCCCTTGTTAGGCCCGTTGCTAGGGCCCTTGTTAGGGCCGTTCTACTGCCGTTTCTAGGGCCTTTTCTAGGGCCGTTGCTAGGGCCGTGGTTAGGGCCCTTTTTAGGGCCGTTACTAGGGCCGTTGCTAGGGCCGTTGTTAGGGCCGTTGCTAGGGCCCTTGTTAGGGCCGTTGCTAGGGCCGTTGTTAGGGCCGTTGTTATGGCCGTTGTTAGGGCCCTTGTTAGGGCCGTTGCTAGGGCCGTTTTTAGGGCCGTTGTTATGGCCGTTGTAAGGGCCCTTGTTAGGGCCGTTGCTAGGGCCGTTTTTAGGGCCGTTGTTAGGGCCGTTGTTAGGGCCCTTGTTTGGGTGCTGGTTAGGGCCGTTGCTAGGGCCCTTGTTAGGGCCATTGCTAGGGCCGTTGTTAGGGCCGTTGTTAGGGCCGTTGTTAGGGCCCTTGTTTGGGCCCTGGTTAGGGCCGTTGCTAGGGCCGTTGCTGGGCCGTTGCTAGGGCCATTGTTAGTGCCGTTGCTAGGGCCGTTGCTAGGGCCGTTGCTAGGGCCGTGGTTAGGGCCGTTGCTAGGGCCGTTGCTAGGGCCGTTGCTAGGGCCGTTGCTAGGGCCGTTGGTAGGGCCGTTGTTAGGGCCCTTGGGGGATTAAGGTTAAGGGGTTAAGGTTAGGGTTGGGGTTAGGGTTAGGTTTAGGTTTAGGGTTAGGGTTAGGGTTATGGTTATTCTTAGATTTATGGTTTAAAATTTAGGGTTTATGGTTTAAGGTTTAGGGTTTAGGATTGTTTAAGTTTTAGGGTGGTTTAGGTTTAGGGTATAGAACTTAGCGTTTAAGATTGTTTAATAGTTAGTTTTGGTTAGGTTTTAGCGTTTAGAGTTGTTTAGGGTTTTTTACGGTTGTTTATAATTTAGTGTTTAGGGTTGTTCAGGATTTATGATTTAGGATATTTTAAGGTTTAGGGTTTAAGGTTGTATAGTGTTTTAGGGTTTAGGGTATAATGTTTAGGGTTAAGGGTTTAGGGTTGTTTAGGGTATAGCGTTAATGGTTTTAGGGTTTAGGCTTGTTTAGGGTTTAGTGTTTAGGGTTTAGGGTTTAGGGTTTTTTAGCGTTTAGTGTTTATAGTTTAGGGTTTAGGGTGCTTTTGGAATTAGTGTTTAGGGTTTTTCGGGGTTTAGGGTTTAGGATTTAGGGTGTTAGGGTTAGTGTTAGGGTTAGGTTTAGGGTTAAGGTGAGGGTTAGGGTAAGGGTTAAGGTTAGTGTTAGTGTTAGAATAAGGGTTAGGGTTAGGGATAGGGTTAGGGTTAGGGTTAGGGTTAGGGTTAAGGTTAGGGTTAGGGTTAGGGTTAGGGTTAGGGGTTTGGGTTAGGGTTAGTGTTAGGGGTTAGGGGTTAGTGTTAGGGTTAGGGTTAGGGTTAGGTTTAGTGTTAGGGTTATTATTAGGGGGTTAGGTTTTAGTTTAGGATTAGTGTTAGGGTTAGAATTAGAAATAGGGTTAGTGTTAGGATTAGGGTCAGGGTTAGGTTTAGGGATAGGGTTAGGTTTAGGGTTAAGGTTAGGGTTAGGGTTAGGGTTATGGTTAGTGTTAGGATTAGGGTTAGGGTTAGGGTCAGGTTTAGGTTTAGGGTTAGGGTTTGGGTTAGGGTTAGATTTAGGGTCAGGTTTAGGTTTATTGTTAGATTTAGGGATTAGGGTTTAAGGTTTATGGTTTAGGATTGTTTAAGGTTTAGGGTGGATTAGGTTTAGGGTTTAGAGTTTAGTGTTATGGTTATGGTTAGTGTTAGGGTTAGGGTTAGGGTTAGGGTTAGGGTTAGGGATAGGGTAATGGTTAGGGTTAGGTTTAGGGTTAGGGTTAGGGTAAGGGTTAGGGGTTAGTGTTAGGGTTAGGGTTAGGGTTAGGGTTAGGTTAGGTTTAGGGTTAGGGTTAGGGTTAGGGTTAGGGGTTAGGGTTAGTGTTAGGGTTAGGGTTATTATTAGGGGGTTAGGTTTAAGTTTAGGATTAGTGTTAGGGTTAGAATTAGAAATAGGGTTAGTGTTAGGATTAGGGTCAGGGTTAGCTTTAGGGTTAGGGTTAGGGTTAGGGTTAGGGTTAGGGTCAGGGAGGGTTTAGTGTTAGGGTTAGGGTTAGGGTTAGATTTAGGGTTAGGTTTAGGTTTATTGTTAGATTTAGGATTTAGGGTCTAAGGTTTATGGTTTAGGATTGTTTAAGGTTTAGGGTGGATTAGGTTTAGGGTTTAGAGTTTAGTGTTATGGTTACGGTTAGGGTTAGGGTTAGGGTTAGGGTTAGGATTAGGGTTAAGGTTAGGGTTAGAATTAGGTTTAGGGTTAGGGTTAGGGTTAGGGTTAGGGTTAGGGTTAGGGTTAGGGTTAGGGTTAGGATTAGGGTTAGCGTTAGGGTTAGGGTAAGGGTTAGGGGTTAGGTTTAGGGTTATGGTTATTGTTAGGTTTAGGGTTTAGGGTTTAGTGTTTAGGGTTTAAGGTTTAGGGTTTAGGATTGTTTAAGATTTAGGGTGGTTTAGGTTAAGGGTTTAGGGTTTAGAGTTTAGGATTGTTTAAGGTTTAGGGTTGTTTAGGGTATAGTGTTTAAAGTTAAAAGTTTAGGGTTGTTTAGGGTTTAGTGTTTAGGGTTTAGGGTTTTTTAAGGTTTAGTGTTTAAGGTTTAGGTTTTAGGGTTGTTTTGGGTTTAGTGTTTAGTGTTGTTTAGGGTATAGTGTTAATGGTTTAGGGTTTAGGGTTATTTAGGGTTTAGTGTTTAAGGTTTAGGGTATAGGGTTGTTTAGGGTTTAGTTTTTAGGGTTGTTTATGGTTTAGAGATTAGGGTTGTTTAGGGTTGTTTAGAGGTTAGTGTTTAGGGTTATTCAGGGTTTATGATTTAGGGTTGTTCAGGGTTTAGGATTTATGGTTGTTCAGGGTTTAGGATTTAGGGATTAAGGTTAAGGGGTTAAGGTTAGGGTTAGGGTTAGGGTTAGGGTTAGCATTAGGGTTAGAGTTATGGTTAGAGTTAAGGTTATGGGGTTATGTTAGGCTTAAGGTTAGGGTTAGGGTTATGGGGTTAAGGTTAGGGTTGGGGTTAGGGTTAGGTTTAGGTTTAGGGTTAGGGTTAAGGTTAGTGTTAGTGTTAGAATAATGGTTACGGTTAGGGATAGGGTTAGGGTTAGGGTTAGGGTTAAGGTTAGGGTTAGGGTTAGGTTTAGGGTTAGGGGTTAGTGTTTGGGTTAGGGTTAGGGTTAGGGTTAGGGTTAGGTTTAGTGTTAGGGTTATTATTAGGGGGTTAGGTTTTAGTTTAGGATTAGTGTTAGGGTTAGGGTTAGGGTTAGGTTTAGAAATATGGTTATGGTTAGGGTTAAGGGTAGGGTTAAAGTTAGGGTTAGAATTAAAGTTTAGGGTTTAGTGTTAGGATTAGGGATAGTGTGAGGTTTAGGGTTAGGTTTAGGGTTAGGGTTAGGGTTAGTGTTTGGGTTATGATTAGTGTTATGATTAGGATTAGGGTTAGGGTAAGGTTTATGTTTAGGGTTAGGGTTAGGGTTAGGGTTAGATTTAGGGTTAGGTTTAGGTTTATTGTTAGATTTAGGGTTTAGGGTTTAAGGTTTATGGTTTAGGATTGTTTAAGTTTAAGGGTGGATTAGGTTTAGGGTTTAGAGTTTAGTATTATGGTTACGGTTAGGGTTAGGGTTAGGGTTAGAGTTAGGGTTAGGGTTAGGGTTAGGGTTAGGGTTAAGGTTAGGGTTAGTGTTAGGGTTAGGGTTATGGTTAGTGTTAGGATTAGGGTTAGGGTTAGGGTCAGGGTTAGGTTTAGGGTTAGGGATAGGGTTAGGGTTAGATTTAGGGTTAGGTTTAGGTTTATTGTTAGATTAGGGTTTAGGGTTTAAGGTTTATGGTTTAGGATTGTTTAAGGTTTAGGGTGGATTAGGTTTAGGGTTTAGAGTTTAGTGTTATGGTTACGGTTAGGGTTAGAGTTAGGGATGGAGTTAGGGTTAGGATTAGGGTTATGGTAAGGGTCAGGTTTAGGGTTAGGGTTAGGGTTAGGGTAAAAGTAAGGGGGTTAGTGTTAGGGTTTGTGTTAGGGTTAGGGTTAGGGTTAGGGTTAGGTTAGGGTTAGGGTTAGGGTTAGGGTTAGGATTAGGGTTAGGGTTAGGTTAGGGTTAGGGTTAGGGTTAGGGTTAGGTTTAAGTTTTAGGGTTAGTGAAAGGGTTAGGGTTATTATTAGGGGGTTAGGTTTAAGTTTAGGATTAGTGTTAGGGTTAGAATTAGAAATAGGGTTAGTGTTAGGATTAGGGTCAGGGTTAGGTTTAGGGTTAGGGTTAGGGTTAGGGTCAGGGAGGGTTTAGGGTTAGGGTTAGGGTTAGGGTTAGATTTAGGGTTAGGTTTAGGTTTATTGTTAGATTTAGGATTTAGGGTCTAAGGTTTATGGTTTAGGATTGTTTAAGGTTTAGGGTGGATTAGGTTTAGGGTTTAGAGTTTAGTGTTATGGTTACGGTTAGGGTTAGGGTTAGGGTTAGGATTAAGGTTAAGGTTAGGGTTAGGTTTAGGGTTAGGGTTAGGGTTAGGGTTAGGGTTAGGGTTAGGATTAGGGTTACGGTTAGGGTTAGGGTAAGGGTTAGGGGTTAGGGTTAGGGTTATGGTTATTGTTAGGTTTAGGGTTTAGAGTTTAGTGTTTAGCGTTTAAGGTTTAGGGTTTAGGATTGTTTAAGATTAAGGGTGGTTTAGGTTAAGGGTTTAGGGTTTAGAGTTTAGGATTGTTTAAGGTTTAGGGTTGTTTAGGGTATAGTGTTTAGGGTTAAAAGTTTAGGGTTGTTTAGGGTTTAGTGTTTAGGGTTTAGGGTTGTTTAAGGTTTAGTGTTTAAGGTTTAGGTTTTAGGGTAGTTTTGGGTTTAGTGTTTAGTGTTGTTTAGGGTATAGTGTTAATGGTTTAGGGTTTAGGGTTATTTAGGGTTTAGTGTTCAAGGTTTAAGGTATAGGGTTGTTTAGGGTTTAGTGTTTAGGGTTGTTTATGGTTTAGTGATTAGGGTTGTTTAGGGTTGTTTAGAGGTTAGTGTTTAGGGTTATTCAGGGTTTATGATTTAGGGTTGTTCAGGGTTTAGGATTTATGGTTGTTCAGGGTTTAGGATTTAGGGATTAAGGTTAAGGGGTTAGGGTTAGGGTTAGGGTTAGGGTTAGCATTAGGGTTAGAGTTAGGGTTAGAGTTAGGGTTATGGGGTTATGTTAGGCTTAAGGTTAGGGTTAGGGTTATGGGGTTAATGTTAGGGTTGGGGTTAGGGTTAGGTTTTGGTTTAGGGTTAGGGTTAGGGTTATGGTTATTCTTAGATTTATGGTTTAAAATTTAGGGTTTATGGTTTAAGGTTTAGGGTTTAGGATTGTATAAGTTTTAGGGTGGTTTATGTTTAGGGTACAGAATTTAGCGTTTAAGGTTGTTTAACGGTTAGGGTTGTTTAGGTTTTAGCGTTTAGAGTTGTTTAGGGTATTTTAGGGTTGTTTATAATTTAGTGTTTAGGGTTGTTCAGGATTTATGATTTAGGATATTTTAAGGTTTAGGGTTTAAGGTTGTATAGTGTTTTAGGGTTTAGGGTATAATGTTTAGGGTTAAGGGTTTAGGGTTGTTTAGGGTATAGTGTTAATGGTTTTAGGGTTTTGGCTTGTTTAGGGTTTAGTGTTTAGTGTTTAGGGTTTAGGGTTTTTTAGCGTTTAGTGTTTATAGTTTAGGGTTTAGGGTGCTTTTGGAATTAGTGTTTAGAGTTTTTCGGGGTTTAGGGTTTAGGATTTAGGGTGTTAGGGTTAGTGTTAGGTTTAGGTTTAGGGTTAAGGTGAGGGTTAGGGTGAGGGTTAAGGTTAGGTTTAGGGTTAAGGTTAGTGTTAGTGTTAGAATAAGGGTTAGGGTTAGGGATAAGGTTAGGGTCAGGGTTAGGGTTAGGGTTAAGGTTAGGGTTAGGGTTAGGGTTAGGGTTAGGGGTTTGGGTTAGGGTTAGTGTTAGGGGTTAGGGGTTAGTGTTAGGGTTAGGGTTAGGGTTAGGATTAGGGTTAGGTTTAGTGTTAGGGTTATTATTAGGGGGTTAGGTTTTAGTTTAGGATTAGTGTTAGGGTTAGAATTAGAAATAGGGTTAGTGTTAGGATTAGGGTCAGGGTTAGGTTTAGAAATATGGTTAGGGTTAGGGTTAAGGGTAGGTTTAGGGTTAGGGTTAGAATTAAAGTTTAGGGTTTAGTGTTAGGATTAGGGATAGTGTGAGGTTTAGGGTTAGGTTTAGGGTTAGGGTTAGGGTTAGTGTTTGGGTTATAATTAGTGTTAGGATTAGGAATAGGGTTAGGGTCAGGTTTATGTTTAGGGTTTGGGTTAGGGTTAGGATTAGGGTTAGATTTAGGGTTAGGTTTAGGTTTATTGTTAGATTTAGGGTTTAGGGTTTAAGGTTTATGGTTTAGGATTGTTTAAGTTTAAGGGTGGATTAGGTTTAGGGTTTAGAGTTTAGTATTATGGTTACGGTTAGGGTTAGGGTTAGGGTTAGAGTTAGTGTTAGGGTTAGGGTTAATGTTAGGGTTAAGGTTAGGGTTAGTGTTAGTGTTAGGGTTATGGTTAGTGTTAGGATTAGGGTTAGGGTTAGGGTCAGGGTTAGGTTTAGGGTTAGGTATAGGTTTAGGTTTAGATTTAGGGTTAGGTTTAGGTTTATTGTTAGATTTAGGGTTTAGGATTTAAGGTTTATGGTTTAGGATTGTTTAAGATTTAGGGTGGTTTAGTTTAAGGGTTTAGGGTTTAGACTTTAGGATTGTTTAAGGTTTAGGGTTGTTTAGGGTATAGTGTTTAGGGTTAAAAGTTTAGGGTTGTTTAGGGTTTAGTGTTTAGGGTTTAGGGTTGTTTAAAGTTTAGTGTTTAAGGTTTAGTTTTTAGGGTTGTTTTGGGGTTAGTGTTTAGTGTTGTTTAGGGTATAGTGTTAATGGTTTAGGGTTTAGGGTTATTTAGGGTTTAGTGTTTAAGGTTTAAGGTATAGGGTTGTTTAGGGTTTAGTGTTTAGGGTTTTTTATGGTTTAGTGATTAGGGTTGTTTAGGGTTGTTTAGAGGTTAGTGTTTAGGGTTATTCAGGGTTTATGATTTAGGGTTGTTCAGGGTTTAGGATTTATGGTTGTTCAGGGTTTAGGATTTAGGGATTAAGGTTAAGGGTTTAGGGTTAGGGTTAGGGTTAGGGTTAGCATTAGGGTTAGAGTTAGGGTTAGAGTTAGGGTTATGGGGTTATGTTAGGGTTAAGGTTAGGGTTAGGGTTATGGGGTTAAGGTTAGGGTTGGGGTTAGGGTTAGGTTTTGGTTTAGGGTTAGGGTTAGGGTTATGGTTATTCTTAGATTTATGGTTTAAAATTTAGGGTTTATGGTTTAAGGTTTAGGGTTTAGGATTGTTTAAGTTTTAGGGTGGTTTAGGTTTAGGGTATAGAATTTAGCGTTTAAGATTGTTTAATGGTTAGGGTTGTTTAGGTTTTAGCGTTTAGAGTTGTTTAGGGTTTTTTAGGGTTGTTTATGATTTTGTGTAGGGTTGTTCAGGATTTATGATTTAGGATATTTTAAGGTTTAGGGTTTAAGGTTGTATAGTGTTTTAGGGTTTAGGGTATAATGTTTAGTGGTAAGGGTTTAGGGTTGTTTAGGGTATAGTGTTAATGGTTTTAGTGTTTAGGCTTGTTTAGGGTTTAGTGTTTAGGGTTTAGGGTTTAGGGTTTTTTAGCGTTTAGTGTTTATAGTTTAGGGTTTAGGGTGCTTTTGGAATTAGTGTTTAGGGTTTTTCGGGGTTTAGGGTTTAGGATTTAGGGTGTTAGGGTTAGTGTTAGGGTTAGGTTTAGGGTTAAGGTGAGGGTGAGGGTAAGGGTTAAGGTTAGGGTTAGGGTTAAGGTTAGTGTTAGTGTTAGGGTAAGGGTTAGGGTTAGGGATAGGGTTAGGTTTAGGGTTAGGGTTAGGGTTAGGGTTAGGGTTAGGGTTAGGGTTAGGGGTTAGGGTTAGGGTTAGTGTTAGGGGTTAGGGGTTAGTGTTAGGGTTACGGTTAGGGTTAGGGTTAGGGTTAGGGTTAGGTTTAGTGTTAGGGTTATTATTAGGGGGTTAGGTTTTAGTTAAGGATTAGTGTTAGGGTTAGAATTAGAAATAGGGTTAGTGTTAGGATTAGGGTCAGGGTTAGGTTTAGGGATAGGGTTAGGGTTAAGGTTAAGGGTAGGGTTAGGGTTAGGATTAGATTTAAAGTTTAGGGTTTAGTGTTAGGATTAAGAATAGTGTGAGGTTTAGGGTTAGGTTTAGGGTTAGGGTTAGGGATAGTGTTTGGGTTATGATTAGTGTTAGGATTAGGGTTAGGGTTAGGGTCAGGTTTAGGTTTCGGGTTAGGGTTAGGGTTAGGGTTAGATTTAGGGTTAGGTTTAGGTTTATTGTTAGATTTAGGGTTTAGGGTTTAAGGTTTATGGTTTAGGATTGTTTAAGGTTTAGGGTGGATTAGGTTTAGGTTTTAAAGTTTAGTATTATGGTTACGGTTAGGGTTAGGGTTAGGGTTAGAGTTAGGGTTACGTTTAGGGTTAGGGTTAGGGTTAGGGTTAAGGTTAGGGTTAATGTTAGGGGTAGGGTTAGGGTTAGTGTTAGGATTAAAGTTAGGGTTAGGGTCAGGGTTAGGTTTAGGGTTAGGGATAGGGTTAGGGTTAGATTTAGGGTTAGGTTTAGGTTTATTGTTAGATTTAGGGTTTAGGGTTTAAGGTTTATGGTATAGGATTGTTTAAGGTTTAGGGTGGATTAGGTTTAGGGTTTAGAGTTTAGTGTTATGGTTACGGTTAGGGTTAGGGTTAGGGATGTGGTTAGGGTTAGGGTTAGGGTTATGGTAAGGGTTAGGGTTAGGGCTAGGGTTAGGGTAAAAGTTAGGGGGTTAGTTTTAGGGTTTGGGTTAGGGTTAGGGTTAGGGTTAGGTTAGGGGTAGGGTTAGGTTAGGGTTAGGGATTAGGGTTAGTGTTAGGGTTAGTGTTATTATTAGGGGGTTAGTTTTAAGTTTAGGATTAGTGTTAGGGTTAGAATTAGAAATAGGTTGAGTGTTAGGATTAGGGTCAGGGTTAGGTTTAGGGTTAGGGTTAGGGTTAGGGTTAGGGTTAGGGTCAGGGAGGGTTTAGGGTTAGGGTTAGATTTAGGGTTAGGTTTAGGTTTATTGTTAGATTTAGGGTTTAGGGTCTACGGTTTATGGTTTAGGATTGTTTAAGGTTTAGGGTGGATTAGGTTTAGGGTTTAGAGTTTAGTGTTATGGTTATGGTTAGGGTTAGGGTTAGGGTTAGGATTAGGGTTAAGGTTAGGGTAATGGTTAGGTTTAGGGTTAGGGTTATGGTTACGGTTAGGGTAAGGGTTAGGGGTTAGGGTTAGTGTTAGGGTTAAGGTTAGGGTTAGGGTTAAGGTTAGGGTTAGGGTTAGGGTTAGGGTTAGGGTTAGGGTTAGTGTTAGGGGTTAGGGGTTAGGGTTAGGGTTAGGGTTAGTGTTAGGGTTATGGTTAGGGTTAGGGTGAGGGTTAGGGTTAGGGTTATGTGGTTATGTTAGGCTTAAGGTTAGGGTTAGGGTTATGGGATTAAGGTTAGGGTTGGGGTTAGGGTTAGGTTTAGGTTTAGGGTTAGGGTTAGGGTTATGGTTATTCTTAGATTTATGGTTTAAAAATTAGGGTTTATGGTTTAAGGTTTAGGGTTTAGGATTGTTTAAGTTTTAGGGTGGTTTAGGTTTAAGGTATAGGGTTTAGCGTTTAAGATTGTTTAATGTTTAGGGTTGTTTATGTTTTAGCGTTTAGAGTTGTTTATGTTTTTTTAGGGTTGTTTATGATTTAGTGTTTAGGGTTGTTCAGGATTTATGATTTAGGATATTTTAAGGTTTAGGGTTTAAGGTTGTATAGTGTTTTAGGGTTTAGGCTATAATGTTTAGGGTTAAGGGTTTAGGGTTGTTTAGGGTATAGTGTTAATGGTTTTAAGGTTTAGGCTTGTTTAGGGTTTAGTGTTTAGGGTTTAGGGTTTAGGGTTTTTTAGCGTTTAGTGTTTAGAGTTTAGGGTTTAGGGTGCTTTTGGAATTAGTGTTTAGGGTTTTTCTGGGTTTAGGGTTTAGGATTTAGGGTGTTAGGGTTAGGGTTAGGGTTAGGTTTAGGGTTAGGGTGAGGGTTAGGGTGAGGGTTAGGGTGAGGGTTAAGGTTAGGGTTAGGGTTAAGGTTAGTGTTAGTGTTAGGGTAAGGGTTAGGGTTAGGGATAGGGTTAGGGTTAGGGTTAGGGTTAGGGTCAGGGTTAGTGTTAGGGTTAGGTTAGGGTTAGGGTTAGGGTTAGGGGTTAGGGTCTGGGTTAGTGTTAGGAGTTAGGGGTTAGGGTTAGGGTAAGGGTTAGGGTTAGGGTAAGGGTAAGGGTTAGGTTTATTGTTAGGCTTATTATTAGGGGGTTAGGTTTAAGTTTAGGATTAGTGTTAGGGTTAGAATTAGAAATAGGTTTAGTGTTAGGATTAGGGTCAGGGTTAGGTTTAGGGATAGGTTTAGGGTTAGGGTTAAGGGAAGGGTTAGGGTTAGGGTTAGATTTAAAGTTTAGGGTTTAGTGTTAGGATTAGGGATAGTGTGAGGTTTAAGGTTAGGGTTAGGTTTAGGGTTAGGGTTAGTGTTAGTGTTTGGGTTATGGTTAGTCTTAGGATTAGGGTTAGTGTTAGGGTCAGGGTTAGGGTTAGAGTTAGGGTTAGGGTTAGGGTTAGGGTTAGCATTAGGGTTAGAGTTAGGATTAGAGTTAGGGTTAGAGTTATGGTTATGGTTAGTGTTAGGATTAGGGTTAGGGTTAGGGTCAGGGTTAGGTTTAGGGTTAGGGTTAGGGTTAGGGTTAGGGTTAGGGTTAGATTTAGGGTCAGGTTTAGGTTTATTGTTAGATTTAGCTTTTAGGGTTTAAGGTTTATGGTTTAGGATTGTTTAAGGTTTAGGGTGGATTAGGTTTAGGGTTTAGAGTTTAGTGTTATGGTTACGGTTAGTGTTAGGGTTAGGGTTAGGGTTGGGTTAGGGTAATGGTTAGGGTTAGGGTTAGGGTTAGGGTTAGAGTAAGGGTTAGGGGTTAGTGTTAGGGTTAGGGTTAGGGTTAGGGTTAGGGTTAGGTTAGGGTTAGGGTTAGGGTTAGGGTTAGGGTTAGGGGTTAGTGTTAGTGTTAGGGTTAGGGTTATTATTAGGGGGTTAGGTTTAAGTTTAGGATGAGTGTTAGGGTTAGAATTAGAAATAGGGTTAGTGTTAGGATTAGGGTCAGGGTTAGGTTTAGGGTTAGGGTTAGTGTTAGGGTGAGGGTTAGGGTCAGGGAGGGTTTAGGGTTAGGGTTAGGGTTAGGGTAAGATTTAGGGTTAGGTTTAGGTTTATTGTTAGATTTAGGATTTAGGTTCTAAGGTTTATGGTTTAAGATTTTTTAATGTTTAGGGTGGATTAGGTTTAGGGTTTAGAGTTTAGTGTTATGGTTACGGTTAGGTTTAGGGTTAGGGTTAGGGTTAGGATTAGGGTTAAGGTTAGGGTTAGGATTAGGTTTAGGTTTAGGGTTAGGGTTAGAGTTAGTGTTAGGGTTAGGGGTAGGGTTAGGGTTAAGATTAGGGTTAGGGTTAGGGTTAGGGTAAGGGTTAGGGGTTAGGGTTAGGGTTATGGTTATTGTTAGGTTTAGGGTTTAGGGTTTAGTGTTTAGGGTTTAAGGTTTAGGGTTTATGATTGTTTAAGATTTAGGGTGGTTTAGGTTAAGGGTTTAGGGTTTAGAGTTTAGGATTGTTTAAGGTTTAGGGTTGTTTAGGGTATAGTGTTTAGGGTTAAAAGTTTAGGGTTATTTAGGGTTTAGTGTTTAGGGTTTAGGGTTGTTTAAGGTTTAGTGTTTAAGGTTTAGGTTTTAGGGTTGTTTTGGGTTTAGTGTTTAGTGTTGTTTAGGGTATAGTGTTAATGGTTTAGGGTTTAGGGTTATTTAGGGTTTAGTGTTTAAGGTTTAGGGTATAGGGTTGTTTAGGATTTAGTGTTTAGAATTGTTTATGGTTTAGTGATTAGGGTTGTTTAGGGTTGTTTAGAGGTTAGTGTTTAGGGTTATTCATGGTTTATGATTTAGGTTTGTTCAGGGTTTAGGATTTATGGTTGTTCAGGGTTTAGGATTTAGGGATTAAGGTTAAGGGGTTAGGGTTAGGGTTAGGGTTAGGGTTAGCATTAGGGTTATAGTTAGGGTTAGAGTTAGGGTTATGTGGTTATGTTAGGCTTAAGGTTAGGGTTAGGTTTATGGGGTTAAGGTTAGGGTTGGGGTTAGGGTTAGGTTTAGGTTTAGGGTTAGGGTTAGGGTTATGGTTATTCTCAGATTTAAGGTTTAAATTTTAGGGTTTATGGTTTAAGGTTTAGGGTTTAGGATTGTTTAAGTTTTAGGGTGGTTTAGGTTTAGGGTATATGGTTTAGCGTTTAAGATTGTTTAATGTTTAGGGTTGTTTAGGTTTTAGCGTTTAGAGTTGTTTAGGGTTTTTTAGGGTTGTTTATGATTTAGTGTTTAGGGTTGTTCAGGATTTATGATTTAGGATATTTTAAGGTTTAGGGTTTAAGGTTGTATAGTGTTTTAGGGTTTAGGGTATAATGTTTAGTGTTAAGGGTTTAGGGTTGTTTAGGGTATAGTGTTAATTGTTTTAGGGTTTAGGCTTGTTTAGTGTTTAGTGTTTAGGGTTTAGGGTTTAGGGTTTTTTAGCTTTTAGTGTTTATAGTTTAGGGTTTAGGGTGCTTTTGGAATTAGTGTTTAGGGTTTTTCGGGGTTTAGGGTTTAGGATTTAGGGTGTTAGGGTTAGTGTTAGGGTTAGGTTTAGGGTTAAGGTGAGGGTTAGGGTGAGGGTTAAGGTTAGGGTTAGGGTTAAGGTTAGTGTTAGTGTTAGGGTAAGGGTTAGGGTTAGGGATAGGGTTAGGGTTAGGGTTAGGGTTAGGGTTAGGGTTAGGGTTAGGGGTAGGGTTAGGGTTAGGGGTTAGGGTTAGTGTTAGTGTTAGGGGTTAGGGGGTAGTGTTAGGGTTAGGGTTAGGGTTAGGGTTAGGGTTAGGTTTAGTGTTAGGGTTATTATTAGGGGGTTAGGTTTAAGTTTAGGATTAGTGTTATGGTTAGAATTAGAAATAGGGTTAGTGTTAGGATTAGGGTCAGGGTTAGGTTTAGGGATATGGTTAGGGTTAGGGTTAAGGGTAGGGTTAGGGTTAGGGTTAGATTTAAAGTTTAGGGTTTAGTGTTAAGATTAGGGATAGTGTGAGGTTTAGGGTTAGGTTTAGGGTTAGGGTTAGGGATAGTGTTTGGGTTATGATTAGTGTTATTATTAGTGTTAGGGTTAGGGTCAGGTTTAGGTTTAGGGTTAGGGTTAGGGTTGGGGTTAGATTTAGGGTTAGGTTTAGGTTTATTGTTAGATTTAGGGTTTAGGGTTTAAGGTTTAAAGTTTAGGATTGTTTAAGGTTTAGGGTAGATTAGGTTTAGGGTTTAGTGTTTAGTATTATGGTTACGGTTAGGGTTAGGGTTAGGGTTAGAGTTAGGGTTAGGGTTAGGGTTAGGGTTAGGGTTAGGGTTAAGGTTAGGGTTAATGTTAGGGTTAGGGTTATGGTTAGTGTTAGGATTAGGGTTAGGGTTAGGGTCACGTTAGGTTTAGGGTTAGGGATAGGGTTAGGGTTAAATTTAGGGTTAGGTTTAGGTATATTGTTAGATTTAGGGTTTAGGGTTTAAGGTTTATGGTTTAGGATTGTTTAAGGTTTAGGGTGGATTAGGTTTAGGGTTTAGAATTTAGTGTTATGGTTACGGTTAGGGTTAGGGTTAGGGATGGGGTTAGTGTTAGGGTTAGGGTTATGGTAAGGGTTAGGGTTAGGGTTAGGGTTAGGGTTATGGTAAAAGTTAGAAGGTTAGTGTTAGGGTTTGGGTTAGGGTTAGGGTTAGGGTTAGGGTTAGGTTAGGGTTAGGGATAGGGTTAGGGTTAGGGGTTAGGGTTAGTGTTAGGGTTAGGGTTATTATTAGGGGGTTAGGTTTAAGTTTAGGATTAGTGTTAGGGTTAGAATTAGAAATAGGTTTAGTGTTAGGATTAGGGTCAGGGTTAGGTTTAGGGTTAGGGTTAGGGTTAGGGTTAGGGTTAAAGTCAGGGAGGGTTTAGGGTTAGGGTTAGGGTTAGGGTTAGATTTAGGGTTAGGTTTAGGTTTATTGTTAGATTTAGGATTTAGGGTCTAAGGTTTATGGTTTAGGATTGTTTAAGGTTTAGGGTGGATTAGGTTTAGGGTTTAGAGTTTAGTGTTATGGTTACGGTTAGGGTTAGGGTTAGGGTTAGGGTTAGGATTAGGGTTAAGGTTAGGGTTAGGATTAGGTTTAGGGTTAGGGTTAGGGTTAGGGTTAGGGTTAGGGTTAGGGTTAGGATTAGGGTTAGGGTTAGGGTTAGGGTAAGGGTTAGGGGTTAGGTTTAGGGTTATGGTTATTGTTAGGTTTAGGGTTTAGGGTTTAGTGTTTAGGGTTTAAGGTTTAGGGTTTAGGATTGTTTAAGATTTAGGGTGGTTTAGGTTAAGGGTTTAGGGTTTAGAGTTTAGGATTGTTTAAGGATTAGGGTTGTTTAGGGTATAGTGTTTAGGATTAAAAGTTTAGGGTTGTTTAGGGTTTAGTGTTTAGGGTTTAGGGTTGTTTAAGGTTTAGTGTTTAAGGTTTAGGTTTTAGGGTTGTTTTGGGTTTAGTGTTTAGTGTTGTTTAGGGTATAGTGTTAATGGTTTAGGGTTTAGGGTTATTTAGGGCTTAGTGTTTAAGGTTTAGGGTATAGGGTTGTTAAGGATTTAGTGTTTAGGGTTGTTTATGGTTTAGTGATTAGGGTTGTTTAGGGTTGTTTAGAGGTTAGTGTTTAGGGTTATTCAGGGTTTATGATTTAGGGTTGTTCAGGGTTTAGGATTTATGGTTGTTCAGGGTTTAGGATTTAGGGATTAAGGTTAAGGGGTTAGGGTTAGGGTTAGGGTTAGGGTTAGGGTTAGCATTAGGGTTAGAGTTAGGGTTAGAGTTAGGGTTATGTGGTTATGTTAGGCTTAAGGTTAGGGTTAGGGTTATGGGGTTAAGGTTAGTGTTGGGGTTAGGGTTAGGTTTAGGTTTAGGGTTAGGTTTCGGGTTATGGTTATTCTCAGATTTAAGGTTTAAATTTTAGGGTTTATGGTTTAAGGTTTAGGGTTTTGGATTGTTTAAGTTTTAGGGTGGTTTAGGTTTAGGGTATAGGGTTTAGCGTTTAAGATTGTTTAATGTTTAGGGTTGTTTAGGTTTTAGCGTTTAGAGTTGTTTAGGGTTTTTTAGGGTTGTTTATGATTTAGTGTTTAGGGTTGTTCAGGATTTATGATTTAGGATATTTTAAGGTTTAGGGTTTAAGGTTGTATAGTGTTTTAGGGTAGGGTATAATGTTTAGTGTTAAGGGTTTAGGGTTGTTTAGGGTATAGTGTTAATGGTTTTAGGGTTTAGGCTTGTTTAGTGTTTGGTGTTTAGGGTTTAGGGTTTAGGGTTTTTTAGCGTTTAGTGTTTATTGTTTAGGGTTTAGGGTGCTTTTGGAATTAGTGTTTAGGGTTTTTCGGGGTTTAGGGTTTAGGATTTAGGGTGTTAGGGTTAGTGTTAGGGTTAGGTTTAGGGTTAAGGTGAGGGTTAGGGTGAGGGTTAAGGTTAGGGTTAGGGTTAAGGTTAGTGTTAGTGTTAGGGTAACGGTTAGGGTTAGGGATAGTGTTAGGGTTAGGGTTAAGGTTAGGGTTAAGGTTAGGGTTAGGGTTCGGGTTAGGGTTAGGGGTTAGGGTTAGGGTTAGTGTTAGGGGTTAGGGGTTAGTGTTAGGGTTAGGGTTAGGGTTAGGGTTAGGTTTAGTGTTAGGGTTATTATTAGGGGGTTAGGTTTTAGTTTAGGATTAGTGTTATGGTTAGAATTAGAAATAGGGTTAGTGTTAGGATTAGGGTCAGGGTTAGGTTTAGGGATATGGTTAGGGTTAGGGTTAAGGGTAGGGTTAGGGTTAGGGTTAGATTTAAAGTTTAGGGTTTAGTGTTAAGATTAGGGATAGTGTGAGGTTTAGGGTTAGGTTTAGGGTTAGGGTTAGGGATAGTGTTTGGGTTATGATTAGTGTTATCATTAGTGTTAGGGTTAGGGTCAGGTTTAGGTTTAGGGTTAGGGTTAGGGTTAGGGTTAGATTTAGGGTTAGGTTTAGGTTTATTGTTAGATTTAGGGTTTAGGGTTTAAGGTTTAAGGTTTAGGATTGTTTAAGGTTTAGGGTAGATTAGGTTTAGGGTTTAGAGTTTAGTATTATGGTTACGGTTAGGGTTAGGGTTAGGGTTAGAGTTAGGGTTAGGGTTAGGGTTACGGTTAGGTTTAGGGTTAAGGTTAGGGTTAATGTTAGGGTTAGGGTTATGGTTAGTGTTAGGATTAGGGTTAGGGTTAGGGTCACGTTAGGTTTAGGGTTAGGGATAGGGTTAGGGTTAGATTTATGGTTAGGTTTAGGTATATTGTTAGATTTAGGGTTTAGGGTTTAAGGTTTATGGTTTAGGATTGTTTAAGGTTTAGGGTGGATTAGGTTTAGGGTTTAGAGTTTAGTGTTATGGTTACGGTTAGGGTTAGGGTTAGGGATGGGGTTAGGGTTAGGGTTAGGGTTATGGTAAGGGTTAGGGTTAGGGTTAGGGTTAGGGTTATGGTAAAAGTTAGAAGGTTAGTGTTAGGGTTTGGGTTAGGGTTAGGGTTAGGGTTAGGGTTAGGTTAGGGTTAGGGATAGGGTTTGGGTTAGGGGTTAGGGTTAGTGTTAGGGTTAGAGTTATTATTAGGAGGTTAGGTTTAAGTATAGGATTAGTGTTAGGGTTAGAATTAGAAATAGGGTTAGTGTTAGGATTAGGGTCAGGGTTAGGTTTAGGGTTAGGGTTAGGGTTAGGGTTAAATTTAAAGTCAGGGAGGGTTTAGGGTTAGGGTTAGGGTTAGGGTTAGATTTAGGGTTAGGTTTAGGTTTATTGTTAGATTTAGGATTTAGGGTCTAAGTTTTATGGTTTAGGATTGTTTAAGGTTTAGGGTGGATTAGGTTTATGGTTTAGAGTTTAGTGTTATGGTTACTGTTAGGGTTAGGGTTAGGGTTAGGGTTAGGATTAGGGTTAAGGTTAGGGTTAGGATTAGGTTTAGGTTTAGGGTTAGGGTTAGGGTTAAGGTTAGGGTTAGGGTTAGGGTTAGGGTTAGGATTAGGGTTAGGGTTAGGGTTAGGGTAAGGGTTAGGGTTAGGGTTAGGGTTAGGATTAGGGTTAGGGTTAGGGTAAGGGTTAGGGGTTAGGGTTTGGGTTATGGTTATTGTTAGGTATAGGGTTTAGGGTTTAGTGTTTAGGGTTTAAGGTTTAGGGTTTAGGATTGTTTAAGGTTTAGGGTTGTTTAGGGTATAGAGTTTAGGGTTAAAAGTTTAGGGTTGTTTAGGTTTTAGTGTTTAGGCTTTAGGGTTGTTTAAGGTTTAGTGTTAAATGTTTAGGTTTTAGGGTTGTTTTGGGTTTAGTGTTTAGTGTTGTTTAGGGTATAGTGTTAATGGTTTAGGGTTTAGGGTTATTTAGGGTTTAGTGTTTAAGGTTTAGGGTATAGGGTTGTTTAGGGTTTAGTGTTTAATGTTGTTTATGTTTTAGTGATTAGGGTTGTTTAGGGTTGTTTAGAGGTTAGTGTTTAGGGTTATTCAGGGTTTATGATTTAGGGTTGTTCAGGGTTTAGGAATTATGGTTGTTCAGGGTTTAGGATTTAGGGATTAAGGTTAAGGGGTTAGGGTTAGGGTTAGGGTTAGGGTTAGGGTTAGGGTTAGGGTTAGCATTAGGGTTAGAGTTAGGGTTAGAGTTAGGGTTAGAGTTAGGGTTATGGGGTTATGTTAGGCTTAAGGTTAGGGTTAGGGTTATGGGGTTAAGGTTAGGGTTGGGGTTAGGGTTAGGTTTAGGTTTAGGGTTAGGGTTAGGGTTATGGTTATTCTTAGATTTATGGTTTAAAATTTAGGGTTTATGGTTTAAGGTTTAGGGTTTAGGATTGTTTAAGTTTTAGGGTGGTTTAGGTTTAGGGTATAGAATTTAGCGTTTAAGATTGTTTAATGGTTAGGGTTGTTTAGGTTTTAGCGTTTAGAGTTGATTAGGGTTTTTTAGGGTTGTTTATAATTTAGTTTTTAGGGTTGTTCTGGATTTATGATTTAGGATATTTTAAGGTTTAGGGTTTAAGGTTGTATAGTGTTTTAGGGTTTAGGGTATAATGTTTAGGGTTAAGGGTTTAGGGTTGTTTAGGGTATAGTGTTAATGGTTTTAGGGTTTAGGCTTGTTTAGGGTTTAGTGTTTAGGGTTTATGGTTTAGGGTTTTTTAGCGTTTAGTGTTTATAA
>NC_137978.1:3552500-3560000 GCF_963924665.1 Micromys minutus
AGGTTAGGGTTAGGGTTAGGGTTAGGGTTAGGTTAGGGTTAGGGTTAGGGTTAGGGTTAGGGTTAGGGGTTAGTGTTAGTGTTAGGGTTAGGGTTATTATTAGGGGGTTAGGTTTAAGTTTAGGATGAGTGTTAGGGTTAGAATTAGAAATAGGTTTAGTGTTAGGATTAGGGTCAGGGTTAGGTTTAGGGTTAGGGTTAGGGTTAGGGTGAGGGTTAGGGTCAGGGAGGGTTTAGGGTTAGGGTTAGGGTTAGGGTAAGATTTAGGGTTAGGTTTAGGTTTATTGTTAGATTTAGGATTTAGGGTCTAAGGTTTATGGTTTAAGATTGTTTAAGGTTTATGGTGGATTAGGTTTAGGGTTTAGAGTTTAGTGTTATGGTTACGGTTAGGGTTAGGGTTAGGGTTAGGGTTAGGATTAGGGTTAAGGTTAGGGTTAGGATTAGGTTTAGGTTTAGGGTTAGGGTTAGGGTTAGGGTTAGGGTTAGGGTTAGGGGTAGGGTTAGGGTTAAGATTAGGATTAGGGTTAGGGTTAGGGTAAGGGTTAGGGGTTAGGGTTAGGGTTATGGTTATTGTTAGGTTTAGGGTTTAGGGTTTAGTGTTTAGGGTTTAAGGTTTAGGGTTTAGGATTGTTTAAGATTTAGGGTGGTTTGGGTTAAGGGTTTAGGGTTTAGAGTTTAGGATTCTTTAAGGTTTAGGGTTGTTTAGGGTATAGTGTTTAGGGTTAAAAGTTTAGGGTTGTTTTGGGTTTAGTGTTTAGTGTTGTTTAGGGTATAGTGTTAATGGTTTAGGGTTTAGGGTTATTTAGGGTTTAGTGTTTAAGGTTTAGGGTATAGGGTTGTTTACATTTAGTGTTTAGGGTTGTTTATGGTTTAGTGATTAGGGTTGTTTAGGGTTGTTTAGAGGTTAGTGTTTAGGGTTATTCAGGGTTTATGATTTAGGGTTGTTCAGTGTTTAGGATTTATGGTTGTTCAGGGTTTAGGATTTAGGGATTAAGCTTAAGGGGTTAGGGTTTGGGTTAGGGTTAGGGTTAGGGTTAGCATTAGGGTTAGAGTTAGGGTTAGAGTTAGGGTTATGGGGTTATGTTAGGCTTAAGGTTAGGGTTAGGGTTATGGGGTTAAGGTTAGGGTTGGGGTTAGGGTTATGTTTAGGATTAGGGTTAGGTTTAGGGTTATGGTTATTCTTAGATTTATGGTTTAAAATTTAGGGTTTATGGTTTAAGGTTTAGGGTTAAGGATTGTTTAAGTTTTAGGGTGGTTTAGTTTTAAGGTATAGGGTTTAGCGTTTAAGATTGTTTAATGTTTTGGGTGGTTTAGGTTTTAGCGTTTAGAGTTGTTTAGGGTTTTTTAGCGTTGTTTATGATTTAGTGTTTAGGGTTGTTCAAGATTTATGATTTAGGATATTTTAAGGTTTAGGGTTTAAAGTTGTATAGTGTTTTAGGGTTTAGGGTATAATGTTTAGGGTTAAGGGTTTAGGGTGCTTTTGGAATTAGAGTTTAGGGTTTTTCGAAGTTTAGGTTTTAGGATTTAGGGTGTTAGGGTTAGTGTTAGAGTTAGGTTTAGGGTTAAGGTGAGGGTTAGGGTGAGGGTTAAGGTTAGGGTTAGGGTTAAGGTTAGTGTTAGTGTTAGGGTAAGGGTTAGGGTTAGGGATAGGGTTAGGGTTAGGGTTAGGGTTAGGGTTAAGGTTAGGGTTAGGGTTAGGGTTAGGGTTAGGGGTTAGGGTTAGGGTTAGTGTTAGGGGTTAGGGGTTAGTGTTAGGGTTAGGGTTAGGGTTAGGGTTAGGTTTAGTGTTAGGGTTATTATTAGGGGGTTACGTTTTAGTTTAGGATTAATGTTAGGGTTAGAATTAGAAATAGGGTTAGTGTTAGGATTAGGGTCAGGGTTAGGTTTAGCGATATGGTTAGGGTTAGGGTTAAGGGTAGGGTTAGGGTTATGGTTAGATTTAAAGTTTAGGGTTTAGTGTTAGGATTAGGGATAGTGTGAGGTTTAGGGTTAGGTTTAGGGTTAGGGTTAGGGTTAGTGTTTGGGTTATGATTAGTGTTAGGATTAGGGTTAGGGTTAGGGTCAGGTTTAGGTTTAGGGTTAGGGTTAGGGTTAGGGATAGATTTAGGGTTAGGTTTAGGTTTATTGTTAGATTTAGGGTTTAGGGTTTAAGGTTTAAGGTTTAGGATTGTTTAAGGTTTAGGGTAGATTAGGTTTAGGGTTTAGAGTTTAGTATTATGGTTACGGTTAGGGTTAGGGTTAGGGTTAGAGTTAGGGTTAGGGTTAGGGTTAGGGTTAGGGTTAAGGTTAGGGTTAGTGTTAGGGTTAGGGTTATGGTTAGTGTTAGGATTAGGGTTAGGGTTAGGGTCAGGGTTAGGTTTAGGGTTAGGGATAGGGTTAGGGTTAGATTTAGGGTTAGGTTTAGATTTATTGTTAGATTTAGGGTTTAGGGTTTAAGGTTTATGGTTTAGGATTGTTTAAGGTTTAGGGTGGAATAGGTTTAGGGTTTAGAGTTTAGTGTTATGGTTACGGTTAGGGTTAGGGTTAGGGATGGGGTTAGGGTTAGGGTTAGGTTTATGGTAATGGTTAGGGTTAGGGTTAGGGTTATGGTTAGGGTAAAAGTTAGGGGGTTAGTGTTAGGGTTTGGGTTAGGGTTAGGGTTAGGGTTAGGTTAGGGTTAGGGTTAGAGTTAGGGTTAGGGGTTAGGGTTAGTGTTAGGGTTAGGGTTATTATTAGGGGGTTAGGTTTAAGTTTAGGATTAGTGTTAGGATTAGAATTAGAAATAGGGTTAGTGTTAGGATTAGGGTAAGGGTTATGTTTAGGGTTAGGGTTAGGGTTAGGGTTAGATTTAGGGTTAGGTTTAGGTTTATTGTTAGATTTAGGATTTAGGGTCTAAGGTTTATGGTTTAGGATTGTTTAAGGTTTAGGGTGGATTAGGTTTAGGGTTTAGAGTTTAGTGTTATGGTTACGGTTAGGGTTAGGGTTAGGGTTAGGATTAGGGTTAAGGTTGGGGTTAGGATTAGGTTTAGGGTTAGGGTTAGTGTTAGGGTTAGGGTTAGGGTTAGGGTTAGGGTTAGGGTTAGGGTTAGGATTAGGGTTAGGGTTAGGGTTAGGGTAAGGGTTAGGGGTTAGGGTTAGGGTTAGGGTTATTTTTAGGTTTAGGGTTTAGGGTTTAGTTTTTAGGGTTTAAGGTTTAGGGTTTATGATTGTTTAAGATTTAGGGTGGTTTAGGTTAAGGGTTTAGGGTTTAGAGTTTAGGATTGTTTAAGGTTTAGGGTTGTTTAGGGTATAGTGTTTAGGGTTAAAAGTTTAGGGTTGTTTAGGGTTTAGTGTTTAGCGTTTAAGGTTGTTTAAGGTTTAGTGTTTAAGGTTTAGGTTTTAGGGTTGTTTTGGGTTTAGTGTTTAGTGTTGTTTAGGGTATAGTGTTAATGGTTTAGGGTTTAGGGTTATTTAGGGTTTAGTGTTTAATGTTTAGGGTATAGGGTTGTTTAGGGTTTAGTGTTTAGGGTTGTTTATGGTTTAGTGATTAGGGTTGTTTAGGGTTGTTTAGAGGTTAGTGTTTAGGGTTATTCAGGGTTTATGATTTAGGGTTGTTCAGGGTTTAGGATTTATGGTTGTTCAGGGTTTAGGATTTAGGGATTAAGGTTAAGGGGTTAGGGTTAGGGTTAGGGTTAGGGTTAGGGTTAGGGTTAGCATTAGGGTTAGAGTTAGGGTTAGAGTTAGGGTTATGGGGTTATGTTAGGCTTAAGGTTAGGGTTAGGGTTATGGGGTTAAGGTTAGGGTTGGGGTTAGGTTTAGGTTTAGGTTTAGGGTTAGGGTTAGGGTTATGGTTATTCTTAGATTTATGGTTTAAAATTTAGGGCTTATGGTTTAAGGTTTAGGGTTTAGGATTGTTTAAGTTTTAGGGTGGTTTAGGTTTAGGGTATAGAATTTAGCGTTTAAGATTGTTTAATGTTTAGGGTTGTTTAGGTTTTAGCGTTTAGAGTTGTTTAGGGTTTTTTAGGGTTGTTTATAATTTAGTGTTTAGGGTTGTTCAGGATTTATGATTTAGGATATTTTAAGGTTTAGGGTTTAAGGTTGTATAGTGTTTTAGGGTTTAGGGTATAATGTTTAGTGTTAAGGGTTTAGGGTTGTTTAGGGTATAGTGTTAATGGTTTTAGGGTTTAGGCTTGTTTAGTGTTTAGTGTTTAGGGTTTAGGGTTTAGGGTTTTTTAGCGTTTAGTGTTTATAGTTTAGGATTTAGGGTGCTTTTGGAATTAGTGTTTAGGGTTTTTCGGGGTTTAGGGTTTAGGATTCAGGGTTTTAGGGTTAGTGTTAGGGTTAGGTTTAGGGTTAAGGTGAGGGTTAGGGTGAGGGTTAATGTTAGGGTTAGGGTTAAGGTTAGTGTTAGTGTTAGGGTAAGGGTTAGGGTTAGGGATAGGGTTAGGGTTAGGGTTAGGATTAGGGTTAGGGTTAGGGTTAGGGTTAGGGGTTAAGGTTAGGGTTAGTGTTAGGGGTTAGGGGTTAGTGTTAGGGTTAG
Source organism: Micromys minutus (assembly GCF_963924665.1). Taxonomy (NCBI): domain Eukaryota; kingdom Metazoa; phylum Chordata; class Mammalia; order Rodentia; family Muridae; genus Micromys; species Micromys minutus. The sequence continues at coordinate 3,556,998 of NC_137978.1, forward strand.
GGTTAGGGTTAGGGTTAGGGTTAGGGTTAGGTTTAGTGTTAGGGTTATTATTAGGGGGTTAGGTTTTAGTTTAGGATTAGTGTTAGGGTTAGAATTAGAAATAGGGTTAGTGTTAGGATTAGGGTCAGGGTTAGGTTTAGGGATAGGGTTAGGGTTAGGGTTAAGGGTAGGGTTAGGGTTAGGGTTAGATTTAAAGTTTAGGGTTTAGTGTTAGGATTAGGGATAGTGTGAGGTTTAGGGTTAGGTTTAGGGTTAGGGTTAGGGTTAGTGTTTGGGTTATGATTAGTGTTAGGATTAGGGTTAGGGTTAGGGTCAGGTTTAGGTTTAGGGTTAGGGTTAGGGTTAGGGTTAGATTTAGGGTTAGGTTTAGGTTTATTGTTAGATTTAGGGTTTAGGGTTTAAGGTTTAGGATTGTTTAAGGTTTAGGGTAGATTAGGTTTAGGGTTTAGAGTTTAGTATTATGGTTACGGTTAGGGTTAGGGTTAGGGTTAGAGTTAGGGTTAGGGTTAGGGTTAGGGTTAGGGTTAGGGTTAAGGTTAGGGTTAATGTTAGGGTTAGGGTTAGGGTAAAAGTTAGGGGGTTAGTGTTAGCGTTAGGGTTAGGGTTAGGGTTAGGTTTAGGGTTAGGTTAGGGTTAGGGTTAGGGTTAGGGTAAGGGGTTAGGTTTAGTGTTAGGGTTAGGGTTATTATTAGGGGGTTAGGTTTAAGTTTAGGATTAGTGTTAGGGTTAGAATTAGAATTAGGGTTAGTGTTAGGATTAGGGTAGGGTTAGGTTTAGAGTTAGGGTTAGGGTTAGGGTTAGGGTTAGGGTCAGGGAGGGTTTAGGGTTAGGGTTAGGGTTAGGGTTAGATTTAGGGTTAGGTTTAGGTTTATTGTTAGATTTAGGATTTAGGGTCTAAGGTTTATTGTTTAGGATTGTTTAAGGTTTAGGGTGGATTAGGTTTAGGGTTTAGAGTTTAGTGTTATGGTTACGGTTAGGGTTAGGGTTAGGGTTAGGGTTAGGATTAGGGTTAAGGTTGGGGTTAGGATTAGGGTTAGGGTTAGGGTTAGGGTTAGGTTTAGGGTTAGGGTTAGGGTTAGGGTTAGGGTTAAAATTAGGGTTAGGGTTAGGGTTAGGGTAAGGGTTAGGGGTTAGGGTTAGGGTTATGGTTATTGTTAGGTTTAGGGTTTAGGTTTTAGTTTTTAGGGTTTAAGGTTTAGGGTTTATGATTGTTTAAGATTTAGGGTGGTTTAGGTTAAGGGTTTAGGGTTTAGAGTTTAGGATTGTTTAAGGTTCAGGGTTGTTTAGGGTATAGTGTTTAGGGTTAAAAGTTTAGGGTTATTTACGGTTTAGTGTTTAGGGTTTAGGGTTGTTTAAGGTTTAGTGTTTAAGGTTTAGGTTTTAGCGTTGTTTTGGGTTTAGTGTTTAGTGTTGTTTAGGGTATAGTGTTAATGGTTTAGGGTTTAGGGTTATTTAGGGTTTAGTGTTTAAGGTTTAGGCTATAGGGTTGTTTAGGGTTTAGTGTTTAGGGTTGTTTATGGTTTAGTGATTAGGGTTGTTTAGGGTTGTTTAGAGGTTAGTGTTTAGGGTTATTCAGGGTTTATGATTAGGGTTGTTCAGGGTTTAGTATTTATGGTTGTTCAGCGTTTAGGATTTAGGGATTAAGGTTAAGTGGTTAGGGTTAGGGTTAGGGTTAGGGTTATGGTTAGGGTTAGCTTTAGGGTTAGAGTTAGGGTTAGAGTTAGGGTTATAGGTTTATGTTTGGCTTAAGGTTAGGGTTAGGGTTATAGGGTTAAGGTTAGGGTTGGGGTTAGGGTTAGGTTTATGTTTAGGGTTAGGGTTAGGGTTATGGTTATTCTTAGATTTATGGTTTAAAATTTAGGGTTTATGGTTTAAGGTTTAGGGTTTAGGATTGTTTAAGTTTTAGGGTGGTTTAGGTTTAGGGTATAGAATTTAGCGTTTAAGATTGTTTAATGGTTAGGGTTGTTTAGGTTTTAGCGTTTAGAGTTGTTTAGGGTTTTTTAGGGTTGTTTATAATTTAGTGTTTAGGGTTGTTCAAGATTTATGATTTAGGATATTTTAAGGTTTAGGGTTTAAGGTTGTATAGTGTTTTAGGGTTTAGGGTATAATGTTTACTGTTAAGGGTTTAGGGTTGTTTAGGGTATAGTGTTAATGGTTTTAAGGTTTAGGCTTGTTTAGGATTTAGTGTTTAGGGTTTAGGGTTTAGGGTTTTTTAGCGTTTAGTGTTTATAGTTTAGGGTTTAGGGTGCCTTTGGAATTAGTGTTTAGGGTTTTTCGGGGTTTAGGGTTTAGGATTTAGGGTGTTAGGGTTAGTGTTAGGGTTAGGTTTAGGGTTAAGGTGAGGGTTAGGGTGAGGGTTAAGGTTAGGGTTAGGGTTAAGGTTAGTGTTAGTGTTAGGGTAAGGGTTAGGGTTAGGGATAGGGTTAGGGTTAGGGTTAGGGTTAGGGTTAGGGTTAGGGTTAGGGTTAGGGTTAGGTTTAGGGTTAGGGTTAGGGGTTAGGGTTAGGGTTAGTGTTAGGGGTTAGGGGTTAGTGTTAGGGTTAGGGTTAGGGTTAGGGTTAGGGTTAGGTTTAGTGTTAGGGTTATTATTAGGGGGTTAGGTTTTAGTTTAGGATTAGTGTTAGGGTTAGAATTAGAAATAGGGTTAGTGTTAGGATTAGGGTCAGGGTTAGGTTTAGGGATAGGGTTAGGGTTAGGGTTAAGGGTAGGGTTAGGGTTAGGGTTAGATTTAAAGTTTAGGGTTTAGTGTTAGGATTAGGGATAGTGTGAGGTTTAGGGTTAGGTTTAGGGTTAGGGTTAGGGTTAGTGTTTGGGTTATGATTAGTGTTAAGATTAGGGTTAGGGTTAGGGTCAGGTTTAGGTTTAGGGTTAGGGTTAGGGTTAGGGTTAGATTTAGGTTTAGGTTTAGGTTTATTGTTAGATTTAGGGTTTAGGGTTTAAGGTTTATGGTTTAGGATTGTTTAAGGTTTAGGGTGGATTAGGTTTAGGGTTTAGAGTTTAGTA
>NC_137978.1:3562500-3580000 GCF_963924665.1 Micromys minutus
GCATTAGGTCTAGGGTTAGGGTTAGGGTTAGGGTTAGATTTAGGGTTAGGTTTAGGTTTATTGTTAGATTTAGGGTTTAAGGTTTGTTGTTTAGGATTGTTTAAGGTTTAGGGTGGATTAGGTTTAGGGTTTAGAGTTTAGTGTTATGGTTACGGTTAGGGTTAGGGTTAGGTTTAGGGTTCGGGTTTGGGTTAGGGTTAGGGTTAGGTTTAGGGTTAGGGTTATGGTTAGGGTTAAGGTTAGGGTTAGGTTTAGGGTTATGGTTAGTGTTAGGATTAGGGTTAGGGTTAAGGTCAGGGTTAGGTTTAGGGTTAGGGTTAGGGTTAGGGATAGATTTAGGGTTAGGTTTAGGTTTATTGTTAGATTTAGGGTTTAGGGTTTAAGGTTTATGGTTTAGGATTTTTTAAGGTTTAGGGTAGATTAGGTTTAGGGTTTAGATTTAGTGTTATGGTTAAGGTTAAGGTTAGGGTTAGGGTTAGGGTTAGGGTTAGGGTTAGGGTTAGTGTTACGGTTAGGGTTAGGGTTAGGGTTACGGTTAGGGTTATGGTTAGGGTTAGGTTTATGGTTAGGCTTAAGGTTAGGGTTAGGTTTAGGGTTAGGGTTACGGTTAGGGTTAGGTTTAAGGTTAGGGTTAGGGTTAGGGTTAGGTTTATTGTTAGGTTTAGGGTTTAGTGTTTAGGGTCTAAGGTTTTGGGTTTAGGATTTTTTAAGGTTTAGCGTAGATTAGGTTTAGGGTTTAGAGTTTAGTGTTAAGGTTAGGGTTAGGTTTAGGGTTTAGGGTTTAGTGTTCGGATTAGGGTTAGGTTTAGGGTTAGGTTTAGGGTTACGTTTAGGGTCATGGATATTGTTAGGTTTAGGGTTTAGGGTTTAGGGTAAAGCTTTAGGTTTTAGGATTGTTTAAGGTTTAGGGTGGATTATTTTTAGGGTTTAGAGTTTTGTGTTTGGGATATCGTTAGGGTTAGGTTTAGGGTTTAGGGATTACTGTTAGAGTTAGGGTTAGGGTTAGGGTTAAGGTTAGTTTTAGGTTTAGGGTTAGGCTTAGGGTTAGGTTTAGGTTTATTGTTAGGATTAGGGTTAGAGTTAAGATTAGGGTTAGGGTTAGGGTTAGGGTTAGGGTCAGGTTTAGGGTTAGGGTTAGGGTTAGGACTACGTTTAGTGTTAGTGTTAGGTTTAGGGTTAGGGTTAGGGTTAGGGTTAGGTTTAGTGTTAGGGTTACGTTTAGGGTTAGGGTTAGGGTTAGGATTAGGGTTAGGGTTATGGTAATTGTTAGGTTTAGGGTTTAAGGTTTAGGGTTTAGGATTGTTTAAGGTTTATCGTAAATTAAATTTAGGGTTTACAATTTAGTGTTAGGGTTATGGTTATTGTTAGGGTTAGGGTTAGGGTTAGGTTTAGGGTTCAGGGTTTAGGGTTTAGGATTGTTTAAGGTTTAGTGTAGATTAGGTTTAGGATTTTAAGTTTAGTTTTAGGGTTAGGGTTAGGTTTAGGGTTTAGGGTTTAGTGTTAGGATTAGGGTTAGGGTTAAAGTTAGGGTTAGGGTAAGGGTTAGGATTAGGTTTAGGGTTAGGGTTAGGGTTAGGGTTAGGGTTAGGGTTAGGGTTAGGATTAGGGTTAGGGTTAGGGTTAGGGTAAGGGTTAGGGGTTAGTGTTAGGGTTATGGTTATTGTTAGGTTTAGGGTTTAGGGTTTAGTGTTTAGGGTTTAAGGTTTAGGGTTTAGGATTGTTTAAGATTTAGGGTGGTTTAGGTTAAGGGTTTAGGGTTTAGACTTTAGGATTGTTTAAGGTTTAGGGTTGTTTAGGGTATAGTGTTTAGGGTTAAAAGTTTAGGGTTGTTTAGGGTTTAGTGTTTAGGGTTTAGGGTTGTTTACGGTTTAGTGTTTAAAGTTTAAGTTTTAGGGTTGTTTTGGTTAATGTTTAGTGTTGTTTAGGGTATAGTGTTAATGGTTTAGGGTTTAGGGTTATTTAGGGTTTAGTGTTTAAGTTTTAGGGTATAGGGTTGTTTAGGGTTTAGTGTTTAGGGTTGTTTATGGTTTAGTGATTAGGGTTGTTTAGGGTTGTTTAGAGGTTAGTGTTTAGGGTTATTCAGGGTTTATGATTTAGGGTTGTTCAGGGTTTAGGATTTATGGTTGTTCAGGGTTTAGGATTTAGGGATTAAGGTTAAGGGGTTAGGGTTAGGGTTAAGGTTAGGGTTAGGGTTAGGGTTAGGGTTAGGTTTAGGGTTAGGGTTAGGGTTAAGGTTAAGGTTAGGGTTAGGGTTAGGGTTATGGTTAGTGTTAGGATTAGGGTTAGGGTTAGACTCAGGGTTAGGTTTAGGGTTAGGGTTAGGGTTAGGGTTAGATTTAGGGTCAGGTTTAGGTTTATTGTTAGATTTAGGGTTTAGGGTTTAAGGTTTATGGTTTAGGATTGTTTAAGGTTTGGGGTGGATTAGGTTTAGGGTTTAGAGTTTAGTGTTATGGTTACGGTTAGTGTTAGGGTTAGTGTTAGGGTTAGGGTTAGGGTTAGGGTTAGGGTAATGGTTAGGGTTAGGGTTAGGGTTAGGGTTAGGGTAAGGGTTAGGGGTTAGTGTTAGGGTTAGGGTTAGGGTTAGGGTTAGGGTTAGGGTTAAGGTTAGGGGTTAGGGTTAGTGTTAGGGGTAGGGTTATTATTAGGGGGTTAGGTTTAAGTTTAAAATTAGTTTTAGGGTTAGAATTAGAAATAGGGTTAGTGTTAGGATTAGGGTCATGGTTAGGTTTAGGGTTAGGGTTAGGGTTAGGGTTAGGGTTAGGGTTAGGGTCAGGGAGGGTTTAGGGTTAGGGTTAGGGTTAGGGTTAGATTTAGGGTTAGGTTTAGGTTTATGGTTAGATTTAGGATTTAGGGTCTAAGGTTTATGGTTTAGGATTGTTTAAGGTTTAGGGTGGATTAGGTTTAGGGTTTAGAGTTTAGTGTTATGGTTACAGTTAGGGTTAGGGTTAGGGTTAGGGTTAGGATTAGGTTTAGAGTTAGGGTTAGTGTTAGGGTTAGGGTTAGGGTTAGGGTTAGTATTAGGGTTAGGGTTAGGGTTAGGGTAAGGGTTAGGGGTTAGTGTTAGGGTTATGGTTATTGTTAGGTTTAGGGTTTAGGGTTTAGTGTTTAGGGTTTAAGGTTTAGGGTTTAGGATTGTTTAAGATTTGGGGTGGTTTAGGTTAAGGGTTTAGGGTTTAGACTTTAGGATTGTTTAAGGTTTAGGGTTGTTTAGGGTATAGTGTTTAGGGTTAAAAGTTTAAAGTTGTTTAGGCTTTAGTGTTTAGGGTTTAGGGTTGTTTAAGTTTTAGTGTTTAAGGTTTAGGTTTTAGGGTTGTTTTGGGTTAATGTTTAGTGTTCTTTAGGGTATAGTGTTAATGGTTTAGGGTTTAGGGTTATTTAGGGTTTAGTGTTAAAGGTTTAAGGTATAGGGTTGTTTAGGGTTTAGTGTTTAGGGTTGTTTATGGTTTAGTGATTAGGGTTGTTTAGGGTTGTTTAGAGGTTAGTGTTTAGGGTTATTCAGGGTTTATGATTTAGGGTTGTTCAGGGTTTAGGATTTATGGTTGTTCAGGGTTTAGGATTTAGGGATTAAGGTTAAGGGGTTAGGGTTAGGTTTAGGGTTAGGGTTAGGGTTAGGGTTAGGGTTAGGGTTAGGGTTAAGGTTAGGGTTAGGGTTAGGGTTAGGGTTATGGTTAGTGTTAGGATTAGGGTTAGGGTTAGGGTCAGGGTTAGGTTTAGGGTTAGGGTTAGGGTTAGTGTTAGATTTAGGGTCAGGTTTAGGTTTATTGTTAGATTTAGGGTTTAGGGTTTAAGGTTTATGGTTTAGGATTGTTTAAGGTTTGGGGTGGATTAGGTTTAGGGTTTAGAGTTTAGTGTTATGGTTACGGTTAGTGTTAGGGTTAGGGTTAGGGTTAGGGTTAGGGTTAGGGTTAGGGTATTGGTTAGGGTTAGGGTTAGGGTTAGGGTTAGGGTTAGGGTAAGGGTTAGGGGTTAGTGTTAGGGTTAGGGTTAGGGTTAGGTTTAGGGTTAGGGTTAAGGTTAGGGGTTAGGGTTAGTGTTAGGGTTAGGGTTATTATTAGGGGGTTAGGTTTAAGTTTAGAATTAGTGTTAGGGTTAGAATTAAAAATAGGGTTAGTGTTAGGATTAGGATCAGGGTTAGGTTTAGGGTTAGGGTTAGGGTTAGGGTTAGGGTTAGGGTTAGGGTCAGGGAGGGTTTAGGGTTAGGGTTAGTGTTAGGGTTAGATTTAGGGTTAGGTTTAGGTTTATTGTCAGATTTAGGATTTAGGGTCTAAGGTTTATGGTTTAGGATTGTTTAAAGTTTAGGGTGGATTAGGTTTAGGGTTTAGAGATTAGTGTTATGGTTACAGTTAGGGTTAGGGTTAGGGTTAGGGTTAGGATTAGGGTTAAGGTTAGGGTTAGGATTAGGTTTAGAGTTAGGGTTTGGGTTAGGGTTAGGGTTAGGGTTAGGGTTAGGGTTAGGATTAGGGTTAGGGTTAGGGTTAGGGTAAGGGTTAGGGGTTAGTGTTAGGGTTATGGTTATTGTTAGATTTAGGGTTTAGGGTTTAGTGTTTAGGGTTTAAGGTTTAGGGTTTAGGATTGTTTAAGATTTAGGGTGGTTTAGGTTAAGGGTTTAGGGTTTAGACTTTAGGATTGTTTAAGGTTTAGGGTTGTTTAGGGTATAGTGTTTAGGGTTAAAAGTTTAGGGTTGTTTAGGCTTTAGTGTTTAGGGTTTAGGGTTGTTTAAGTTTTAGTGTTTAAGGATTAGGTTTTAGGGTTGTTTTGGGTTAATGTTTAGTGTTGTGTAGGGTATAGTGTTAATGGTTTAGTGTTTAGGGTTATTCAGGGTTTATGATTTAGGGTTGTTCAGGGTTTAGGATTTATGGTTGTTCAGGGTTTAGGATTTAGGGATTAAGGTTAAGGGGTTAGGGTTAGGTTTAGGGTTAGGGTTAGGGTTAGGGTTAGGGTTAGGGTTAGGGTTAAGGTTAGGGTTAGTGTTAGGGTTAGGGTTATGGTTAGTGTTAGGATTAGGGTTAGGGTTAGGGTCAGGGTTAGGTTTAGGGTTAGGGTTAGGGTTAGTGTTAGATTTAGGGTCAGGTTTAGGTTTATTGTTAGATTTAGGGTTTAGGGTTTAAGGTTTATGGTTTAGGATTGTTTAAGGTTTAGGGTGGATTAGGTTTAGGGTTTAGAGTTTAGTGTTATGGTTATGGTTAGTGTTAGGGTTAGGGTTAGGGTTAGGGTTAGGTTTAGGGTAATGGTTAGGGTTAGGGTTAGGGTTAGGGTAAGAGTTAGGGGTTAGTGTTAGTGTTAGGGTTAGGGTTAGGGTTAGGTTAGGGTTAGGGTTAGGGTTAGGGTTAGGGTTAGGGTTAGATGTTAGGGTTAGTGTTAGGGTTAGGGTTTTTATTAGGGGGTTAGGTTTAAGTTTAGGATTAGTGTTAGGGTTAGAATTAGAAATAAGTTTAGTGTTAGGATTAGGGTCAGGGTTAGGTTTAGGGTTAGGGTTAGGGTTAGGGTTAGGGTTAGGGTCAGGGAGGGTTTAGGGTTAGGGTTAGGGTTAGGGTTAGATTTAGGGTTAGGTTTAGGTTTATTGTTAGATTTAGGATTTAGGGCCTAAGGTTTATGGTTTAGGATTGTTTAAGGTTTAGGGTGGATTAGGTTTAGGGTTTAGAGTTTAGTGTTATGGTTACGGTTAGGGTTAGGGATAGGGTTAGGGTTAGGATTAGGGTTAAGGTTAGGGTTAGGATTAGGTTTAGGGTTAGGGTTAGGGTTAGGGTTAGGGTTAGGGTTAGGGTTAGGGTTAGGATTAGGGTTAGAGTTAGGGTTAGGGGTTAGGGTTAGGGTTATGGTTATTGTTAGGTTTAGGTTTTAGGGTTTAGTGTTTAGGGTTTAAGGTTTAGGGTTTAGGATTGTTTAAGATTTAGGGTGGTTTAGGTTAAGGGTTTATGGTAGAGTTTAGGATTGTTTAAGGTTTAGGGTTGTTTAGGGTATAGTGTTTAGGGTTAAAAGTTTAGGGTTGTTTAGGGTTTAGTGTTTAAGGTTTAGGTTTTAGGGTTGTTTTGGGTTTAGTGTTTAGTGTTGTTTAGGGTATAGTGTTAATGGTTTAGGGTTTAGGGTTATTTAGGGTTTAGTGTTTAAGGTTTAGGGTATAGGGTTGTTTAGGGTTTAGTGTTTAGGGTTGTTTATGGTTTAGTGATTAGGGTTGTTTAGGGTTGTTTAGAGGTTAGTGTTTAGGGTTATTCAGGGTTTATGATTTAGGGTTGTTCAGGGTTTAGGATTTATGGTTGCTCAGGGTTTAGGATTTAGGGATTAAGGTTAAGGGGTTAAGGTAAGGGTTAGGGTTAGGATTAGGGTTAGCATTAGGGTTGGAGTTAGGGTTAGAGTTAAGGTTATGGGGTTATGTTAGGCTTAAGGTTAGGGTTAGGGTTATGGGGTTAAGGTTAGTGTTGGGGTTAGGGTTAGGTTTAGGTTTAGGGTTAGGGTTAGGGTTATGGTTATTCTTAGGTTTATGGTTTAAAATTTAGGGTTTATGGTTTAAGGTTTAGGGTTTAGGATTGTTTAAGTTTTGGGGTGGTTTAGGTTTAGGGTATAGGGTTTAGCGTTTAAGATTGTTTAATGTTTAGGGTTGTTTAGGTTTTAGCGTTTAGAGTTGTTTAGGGTTTTTTAGGGTTGTTTATGATTTAGTGTTTAGGGTTGTTCAGGATTTATGATTTAGGATATTTTAAGGTTTAGGGTTTAAGGTTGTATAGTGTTTTAGGGTTTAGGGTATAATGTTTAGGGTTAAGGGTTTAGGGTTGTTTAGGGTATAGTGTTAATTGTTTTAGGTTTTAGGCTTGTTTAGGGTTTAGTGTTTAGGGTTTAGGGTTTAGGGTTTTTTAGCGTTTAGTGTTTATAGTTTAGGGTTTAGGGTGCTTTTGGAATTAGTGTTTAGGGTTTTTCGGGGTTTAGGGTTTAGGATTTAGGGTGTTAGGGTTAGTTTTAGGGTTAGGTTTAGGGTTAAGGTGAGGGTTAGGGTGATGGTTAAGGTTAGGGTTAGGGTTAAGGTTAGTGTTAGTGTTAGAATAAGGGTTAGGGTTAGGGATAAGGTTAGGGTTAGGGTTAGGGTTAGGGTTAGGGGTTTGCGTTAGGGTTAGTGTTAGGGGTTAGGGGTTAGTGTTAGGGTTAGGGTTAGGGTTAGGGTAGAATTAGTTTTAGTGTTAGGGTTATTATTAGGGGGTTAGGTTTTAGTTTAGGATTAGTGTTAGGGTTAGAATTAGAAATAGGGTTAGTGTTAGGATTAGGGTCAGGGTTAGGTTTAGAAATGTGGTTAGGGTTAGGGTTAAGGGTAGGGTAAGGTTAGGGTTAGAATTAAAGTTTAGGGTTTAGTGTTAGGATTAGGGATAGTGTGAGGTTTAGGGTTAGGTTTAGGGTAAGGTTAGGGTTAGTGTTTGGGTTATGATTAGTGTTAGGATTAGGATTATGGTTAGGGTCAGGTTTATGTTTATGGTTAGGGTTAGGGTTAGGGTTAGATTTAGGGTTAGGTTTAGGTTTATTGTTAGATTTAGGGTTTAGGGTTTAAGGTTTAGGATTGTTTAAGGTTTATGGTGGATTAGGTTTAGGGTTTAGAGTTTAGTGTTATGGTTACGGTTAGGGTTAGGGTTAGGGATGGAGTTAGGGTTAGGGTTATGGTAAGGGTTAGGTTTAGGTTTAGGGTTAGGGTTAGGGTAAAAGTTAGAGGGTTAGTGTTAGGGTTTGTGTTAGGGTTAGGGTTAGGGTTAGGTTAGGGTTAGGGTTAGGGTTAGGGTTAGGGTTAGGGTTAGGGTTAGGTTAGGGTTAGGGTTAGGGTTAGGGGTTAGGGTTAGTGAAAGGGTTAGGGTTATTATTAGGGGGTTAGGTTTAAGTTTAGGATTAGTGTTAGGGTTAGAATTAGAAATAGGGTTAGTGTTAGGATTAGGGTCAGGGTTAGGTTTAGGGTTAGGGTTAGGGTTAAGGTCAGGGAGGATTTAGGGTTAGGGTTAGGGTTAGGGTTAGATTTAGTGTTAGGTTTAGGTTTATTGTTATATTTAGGATTTAGGGTCTAAGGTTTATGGTTTAGGATTGTATAAGGTTTAGGTTGGATTAGGTTTAGGGTTTAGAGTTTAGTGTTATGGTTACGGTTAGGGTTATTGTTAGGGTTAGGATTAGGGTTAAGGTTAGGGTTAGGATTAGGTTTAGGGTTAGGGTTAGGGTTAGGGTTAGGGTTAGGGTTAGGGTTAGGGTTAGGATTAGGTTTAGGGTTAGGGTTACGGTTAGGGTTAGGGTTAGGGTTAGGATTAGGGTTAAGGTTAGGGTTAGGTTTAGGTTTAGGGTTAGGTATAGGGTTAGGGTTAGGGTTAGGGTTAGGGTTAGGATTAGGGTTAGGGTTAGGGTTAGGGTAAGGGTTAGGGGTTAGGGTTAGGGTTATGGTTATTGTTAGGTTTAGGGTTTAGAGTTTAGTGTTTAGGGTTTAAGGTTTAGGGTTTAGGATTGTTTAAGATTTAGGGTTGTTTAGGTTAAGGGTTTAGGGTTTAGAGTTTAGGATTGTTTAAGGTTTAGGGTTGTTTAGGGTATAGTGTTTAGGGTTAAAAGTTTAGGGTTGTTTAGGTTTTAGTGTTTAGGGTTTAGGGTTGTTTAAGGTTTAGTGTTTAAGGTTTAGGTTTTAGGGTTGTTTTGGGTTTAGTGTTTAGTGTTGTTTAGGGTATAGTGTTAATGGTTTAGGGTTTAGGGTTATTTAGGGTTTAGTGTTTAAGGTTTAAGGTATAGGGTTGTTTAGGGTTTAGTGTTTAGGGTTGTTTATGGTTTAGTGATTAGGGTTGTTTAGTGTTGTTTAGAGGTTAGTGTTTAGGGTTATTCAGGGTTTATGATTTAGGGTTGTTCAGGGTTTAGGATTTATGTTTGTTCAGGTTTTAGGATTTAGGGATTAAGGTTAAGGGGTTAGGGTTAGGTTTAGGGTTAGGGTTAGGGTTAGAATTAAAGTTTAGGGTTTAGTGTTAGGATTAGGGATAGTGTGAGGTTTAGGGTTAGGTTTAGGGTTAGGGTTAGGGTTAGTGTTTGGGTTATGATTAGTGTTAGGATTAGGATTAGGGTTAGGGTCAGGTTTATGTTTAGGGTTAGGGTTAGGGTTAGGGTTAGGGTTATATTTAGGGTTTGGTTTAGGTTTATTGTTAGATTTAGGGTTTAGGGTTTAAGGTTTATGGTTTAGGATTATTTAAGTTTAAGGGTGGATTAGGTTTAGGGTTTAGAGTTTAGTATTATGGTTACGGTTAGGGTTAGGGTTAGGGTTAGAGTTAGGGTTAGGGTTAGGGTTAGGGTTAGGGTTAGGTTTAAGGTTAGGGTTAGTGTTAGGGTTAGGGTTATGGTTATTGTTAGGATTAGGGTTAGGGTTAGATTTAGGGTTAGGTTTAGGGTTAGGGATAGGGTTAGGGTTAGATTTAGGGTTAGGTTTAGGTTTATTGTTAGATTTAGGGTTTAGGGTTTAAGGTTTATGGTTTAGGATTGTTTAAGATTTAGGGTGGATTAGGTTTAGGGTTTAGAGTTTAGTGTTATGGTTACGGTTAGGGTTAGGGTTAGGGATGGGGTTAGGGTTAGGGTTAGGATTATGGTAAGGGTTAGGTTTAGGGTTAGGTTTAGGGTTAGGGTAAAAGTTAGGAGGTTAGTGTTAGGGTTTGTGTTAGGGTTAGGGTTAGGGTTAGGGTTAGGTTAGGGTTAGGGATAGGTTAGGGTTAGGGTTAGGGTTAGGGTTAGGGTTAGGGGTTAGGGTTAGTGAAAGGTTTAGGGTTATTATTAGGGAGTTAGGTTTAAGTTTAGGATTAGTGTTAGGGTTAGAATTAGAAATAGGGTTAGTGTTAGGATTAGGGTCAGTGTTAGGTTTAGGGTTAGTGTTAGGGTTAGGGTTAGGGTCAGGGAGGGTTTAGGGTTAGGGTTAGGTTTAGGGTAAGATTTAAGGTTAGGTTAAGGTTTATTGTTAGATTTAGGATTTAGGGTCTAAGGTTTATGGTTTAGGATTGTTTAAGGTTTAGGCTGGATTAGGTTTAGGGTTTAGAGTTTAGTGTTATGGTTACGGTTAGGGTTAGGGTTAGGGTTAGGATTAGGGTTAAGGTTAGGGTTAGGATTAGGTTTAGGGTTAGGGTTAGGGTTAGGGTTAGGATTAGGTTTAGGGTTAGGGTTACGGTTAGGGTTAGGGTTAGGGTTAGGATTAGGGTTAAGTTTAGGGTTAGGTTTAGGGTTAGGTTTAGGGTTAGGGTTAGGGTTAGGGTTAGGGTTAGGATTAGGGTTAGGGTTAGGGTTAGGGTAAGGGTTAGGGGTTAGAGTTAGGGTTATGGTTATTGTTAGGTTTAGGGTTTAGAGTTTAGTGTTTAGGGTTTAAGGTTTAGGGTTTAGGATTGTTTAAGATTTAGGGTGGTTTAGGTTAAGGGTTTAGGGTTTAGAGTTTAGGATTGTTTAAGGTTTAGGGTTGTTTAGGGTATAGTGTTTAGGGTTAAAAGTTTAGGGTTGTTTAGGTTTTAGTGTTTAGGGTTTAGGGTTGTTTAAGGTTTAGTGTTTAAGGTTTAGGTTTTAGGGTTGTTTTGGGTTTAGTGTTTAGTGTTGTTTAGGGTATAGTGTTAATGGTTTAGGGTTTAGGGTTATTTAGGGTTTAGTGTTTAAGGTTTAAGGTATAGGGTTGTTTAGGGTTTAGTGTTTAGAGTTGTTTATGGTTTAGTGATCAGGGTTGTTTAGGGTTGTTTAGAGGTTAGTGTTTAGGGTTATTCAGGGTTTATGATTTAGGGTTGTTCAGGGTTTAGGATTTATGTTTTTCAGGTTTTAGGATTTAGGGATTAAGGTTAAGGGGTTAGGGTTAGGTTTAGGGTTAGGGTTAGGGTTAGAATTAAAGTTTAGGGTTTAGTGTTAGGATTAGGGATAGTGTGAGGTTTAGGGTTAGGGTTAGGGTTAGTGTTTGGGTTATGATTAGTGTTAGGATTAGGATTAGGGTTAGGGTCAGGTTTATGTTTAGGGTTAGGGTTAGGGTTAGGGTTAAGGTTAGATTTAGGCTTTGGTTTAGGTTTATTGTTAGATTTAGGGTTTAGGGTTTAAGGTTTATGGTTTAGGATTGTTTAAGTTTAAGGGTGGATTAGGTTTAGGGTTTAGAGTTTAGTATTATGGTTACGGTTAGGGTTAGGGTTAGGGTTAGAGTTAGGGTTAGGGTTAGGGTTAGGGTTAGGGTTAAGGTTAGGGTTAGTGTTAGGGTTAGGGTTATAGTTATTGTTAGGATTAGGGTTAGGGTTAGATTTAGGGTTAGGTTTAGAATTAGGGATAGGGTTAGGGTTAGATTTAGGGTTAGGTTTAGGTTTATTGTTAGATTTAGGGTTTAGGGTTTAAGGTTTATGGTTTAGGATTGTTTAAGGTTTAGGGTGGATTAGGTTTAGGGTTTAGAGTTTAGTGTTATGGTTACTGTTAGGGTTAGGGTTAGGGATGGGGTTAGGGTTAGGGTTAGGGTTATGGTAAGGGTTAGGTTTAGGGTTAGGGTTAGGGTTAGGGTAAAAGTTAGGGGGTTAGTGTTAGGGTTTGTGTTAGGGTTAGGGTTAGGTTTAGGGTTAGGTTAGGGTTAGGGTTAGGTTAGGGTTAGGGTTAGGGTTAGGGTTAGGGTTAGGGTTAGGGGTTAGGGTTAGTGAAAGGGTTAGGGTTATTATTAGGGGGTTAGGTTTAAGTTTAGGATTAGTGTTATGGTTAGAATTAGAATTAGGGTTAGTGTTAGGATTAGGGTCAGTGTTAGGTTTAGGGTTAGGGTTAGGGTTAGGGTTAGGGTCAGGGAGGGTTTAGGGTTAGGGTTAGGGTTAGGGTTAGATTTAGGGTTAGGTTTAGGTTTATTTTTAGATTTAGGATTTAGGGTCTAAGGTTTATGGTTTAGGATTGTTTAAGGTTTAGGGTGGATTAGGTTTAGGGTTTAGAGTTTAGTGTTATGGTTACGGTTAGGGTTAGGGTTAGGGTTAGGATTAGGCTTAAGGTTAGGGTTAGGATTAGGTTTAGGGTTAGGGTTAGGGTTAGGGTAAGGGTTAGGGTTTTGGGTTAGGGTTATGGTTATTGTTATGTTTAGGGTTTAGGGTTTAGTGTTTAGGGTTTAAGGTTTAGGGTTTAGGATTGTTTAAGATTTAGGGTGGTTTAGGTTAAGGGTTTAGGGTTTAGAGTTTAGGATTGTTTAAGGTTTAGGGTTGTTTAGGGTATAGTGTTTAGGGTTAAAAGTTTAGGGTTGTTTAGGGTTTAGTGTTTAGGGTTTAGGGTTGTTTAAGGTTTAGTGTTTAAGGTTTAGGTTTTAGGGTTGTTTTGGGTTTAGTGTTTAGTGTTGTTTAGGGTATAGTGTTAATGGTTTAGGGTTTAGGGTTATTTAGGGTTTAGTGTTTAAGGTTTAAGGTATAGGGTTGTTTAGGGTTTAGTGTTTAGGGTTGTTTATGGTTAAGTGATTAGGGTTGTTTAGGGTTGTTTAGAGGTTAGTGTTTAGGGTTATTCAGAGTTTATGATTTAGGGTTGTTCAGGGTTTAGGATTTATGGTTGTTCAGGGTTTAGGATTTAGGGATTAAGGTTAAGGGGTTAGGGTTAGGGTTATGGTTAGGGTTAGCATTAGGGTTAGAGTTAGGGTTAGAGTTAGGGTTATGGGGTTATGTTAGGCTTAATGTTAGGGTTAGGGTTATGGGGTTAAGGTTAGGGTTGTGGTTAGGGTTAGGTTTAGGTTTAGGGTTAGGGTTAGGGTTATTGTTATTTTTAGATTTATGGTTTAAAATTTAGGGTTTATGGTTTAAGGTTTAGGGTTTAGGATTGTTTAAGTTTTAGGGTGGTTTAGGTTTAGGGTATAGAATTTAGCGTTTAAGATTGTTTAATGTTCAGGGTTGTTTAGGTTTTAGCGTTTAGAGTTGTTTAGGGTTTTTTAGGGTTGTTTATGATTTAGTGTTTAGGGTTGTTCAGGATTTATGATTTAGGATATTTTAAGGTTTAGGGTTTAAGGTTGTATAGTGTTTTAGGGTTTAGGGTATAATGTTTAGTGTTAAGAGTTTAGGGTTGTTTAGGGTATAGTGTTAATGGTTTTAGGGTTTAGGCTTGTTTAGGGTTTAGTGTTTAGGGTTTAGGGTTTAGGGTTTTTTAGCGTTTAGTGTTTATACTTTAGGGTATAGGGTGCTTTTGGAATTAGTGTTTAGGGTTTTTCGGGGTTTAGGGTTTAGGATTTAGGGTGTTAGGGTTAGTGTTAGGGTTAGGTTTAGGGTTAAGGTGAGGGTTAGAGTGAGGGTTAAGGTTAGGGTTAGGGTTAAGGTTAGTGTTAGTGTTAGGGTAAGGGTTAGGGTTAGGGATAGGGTTAGGGTTAGGGTTAGGGATAGGGTTAGGGTTAGGGTTAGGGTTAGGGTTAGGGGTTAGGGTTAGGGTTAGTGTTAGGGGTTAGGGGTTAGTGTTAGGGTTAGGGTTAGGGTTAGGGTTAGGTTTAGTGTTAGGGTTATTATTAGGGGGTTAGGTTTTGGTTAAGGATTAGTGTTAGGGTTAGAATTAGAAATAGGGTTAGTGTTAGGATTAGGGTCAGGGTTAGGTTTAGGGATAGGGTTAGGTTTAGGGTTAAGGGTAGGGTTAGGGTTAGGATTAGATTTAAAGTTTAGGGTTTAGTGTTAGGATTAGGGATAGTGTGAGGTTTAGGGTTAGGTTTAGGGTTAGGGATAGGGTTAGTGTTTGTGTTATGATTAGTGTTAATATTAGGGTTAGGGTTAGGGTCAGGTTTAGGTTTAGGGTTAGGGTTAGGGTTAGTGTTAGATTTAGGGTTAGGTTTAGGTTTATAGTTAGATTTATGGTTTAGGGTTTAAGGTTTATGGTTTAGGATTGTTTAAGGTTTAGGGTGGATTAGGTTTAGGGTTGAAAGTTTAGTATTATGGTTACGGTTAGGGTTAGGGTTAGGGTTAGAGTTAGGGTTAGGGTTAGGGTTAGGGTTAGGGTTAGGGTTAAGGTTAGGGTTAGTGTTAGGGTTAGGGTTATGGTTAGTGTTAGGATTAGGGTTAGGGTTAGGGTCAGGGTTAGGTTTAGGGTTAGGGATAGGGTTAGGGTTAGATTTAGGGTTAGGTTTAGGTTTTTTGTTAGATTTAGGGTTTAGGGTTTAAGGTTTATGGTTTATAATTGTTTAAGGTTTAGGGTGGATTAGGTTTAGGGTTTAGAGTTTAGTGTTATGGTTACGGTTAGGGTTAGGGTTAGGGATGGGGTTAGGGTTAGGGTTAGGGTTATGGTAAGGGTTAGGGTTAGGGTTAGGGTTAGGGTAAAAGTTAGGGGGTTAGTTTTAGGGTTTTGGTTAGGGTTAGGGTTAGGGTTAGGTTAGGGTTAGGGTTAGGGTTAGGGTTAGGGGTTAGGGTTAGTGTTAGTGTTAGGGTTATTATTAGGGGGTTAGGTTTAAGTTTAGGATTAGTGTTAGGGTTAGAATTAGAAATAGGTTTAGTTTTAGGATTAGGGTCAGGGTTAGGTTTAGGGTTAGGGTTAGGGTTAGGGTTAGGGTTAGGGTCAGGGAGGGTTTAGGGTTAGGGTTAGATTTAGGGTTAGATTTAGGTTTATTGTTAGATTTAGGGTTTAGGGTCTACGGTTTATTGTTTAGGATTGTTTAAGGTTTAGGGTGGATTAGGTTTAGGGTTTAGAGTTTAGTGTTGTGGTTACGGTTAGGGTTAGGGTAAGGGTTAGGATTAGGGTTAAGGTTAGGGTTAGTGTTAGGTTTAGGGTTAGGGTTAGGGTTAGGGTTAGGGTAAGGGTTAGGGGTTAGGGTTAGTGTTAGGGTTAGGGTAAGGTTAGGGTTAGGGTTAGGGTTAGGGTTAGGGGTTAGGGTTAGGGTTAGTGTTAGGGGTTAGGGGTTAGGGTTAGGGTTAGGGTTAGTGTTAGGGTTATGGTTAGGGTTAGGGTGAGGGTTAGGGTTAGGGGTTAGGGTCAGTGTTAGTGTTAGGGGTTAGGGGTTAGGGTTAGGGTTAGGGTTAGGGTTAGGTTTAATGTTAGGGTTATTATTAGGGGGTTAGGTTTAAGTTTAGGATTAGTGTTAGGGTTAGAATTAGAAATAGGTTTAGTGTTAGGATTAGGGTCAGGGTTAGGTTTAGGGATAGGGTTAGGGTTAGGGTTAAGGGTAGGGCTAGGGTTAGGGTTAGATTTAAAGTTTAGGGTTTAATGTTAGGATTAGGGATAGTGTGAGGTTTAGGGTTAGGGTTAGGTTTAGTGTTAGGGTTAGGGTTAGTGCTTGGGTTATGGTTAGTGTTAAGATTAGG
This sequence comes from Micromys minutus, assembly GCF_963924665.1. Classification (NCBI taxonomy): domain Eukaryota; kingdom Metazoa; phylum Chordata; class Mammalia; order Rodentia; family Muridae; genus Micromys; species Micromys minutus. The sequence continues at coordinate 3,577,704 of NC_137978.1, forward strand.
GTTAGGGTTAAGGTCAGGGTTAGGTTTAGGGTTAGGGTTAGGGTTAGGGTTAGATTAAGGGTTAGGTTTAGGTTTATTGTTAGATTTAGGGTTTAGGGTTTAAGGTTTATGGTTTAGGATTGTTTAAGGTTTCGGGTGGATTAGGTTTAGGGTTTAGAGTTTAGTATTATGGTTACGGTTAGGGTTAGGGTTAGGGTTAGGGTTAGGGTTAGGGTTAGGGTTAAGGTTAGAGTTAGGCCTAGGGTTAGGGTTATGGTTAGTGTTAGGATTAGGGTTAGGTTTAGGGTCAGGGTTAGGTTTAAGGTTAGGGTTAGGGTTAGGGTTAGATTTAGGGTCAGGCTTAGGTTTATTGTTAGATTTAGGGTTTAGGGATTAAGGTTTATGGTTTTGGATTGTTTAAGGTTTAGGGTGGATTAGGTTTAGGGTTTAGAGTTTAGTGTTATGGTTACAGTTAGTGTTAGGGTTTGGGTTAGGGTTAGGGTTAGGGTTAGGGTTAGGGTAATGGTCAGGGTTAGGGTTAGGGTTAGGGTAAGGGTTAGGGGTTAGTGTTAGGGTTAGGGTTAGGGTTAGGGTTAGGGTTAGGTTAGGGTTAGGGTTAGGGTTAGGGTTAGGGTTAGGGGTTAGGGTTAGTGTTAGGGTTAGGGTTATTATTAGGGGGTTAGGTTTAAGTTTAAGATTAGTGTTAGGGTTAGAATTAGAAATAGCGTTAGTGTTAGGATTAGGGTCAGGGTTAGGTTTATGGTTAGGGTTAGGCTTAGGGTTAGGGTCAGGGAGGGTTTAGGGTTAGGGTTAGGGTTAGGGTTAGATTTAGGGTTAGGTTTAGGTTTATTGTTAGATTTAGGATTTAGGGTCTAAGGTTTATGGTTTAGGATTGTTTAAGGTTTAGGGTGGATTAGGTTTAGGGTTTAGAGTTTAGTGTTATGGTTACGGTTAGGGTTAGGGTTAGGGTTAGGTTTAGGATTAGGGTTAAGGTTAGGGTTAGGATTAGGTTTTGGGTTAGGGTTAGGGTTACGGTTAGGGTTAGGGTTAGGGTTAGGATTAGGGTTAGGGTTAGGGTTAGGGTAAGGGTTAGGGGTTAGGGTTAGGGTTATGGTTATTGTTAGGTTTAGGGTTTAGGGTTTAGTGTTTAGGGTTTAAGGTATAGCGTTTAGGATTGTTTAAGATTTAGGGTGGTTTAGGTTAAGGGTTTAGGGTTTAGAGTTTAGGATTGTTTAAGGTTTAGGGTTGTTTAGGGTATAGTGTTTAGGGTTAAAAGTTTAGGGTTGTTTAGGGTTTAGTGTTTAGGGTTTAGGGTTGTTTAAGGTTTAGTGTTTAAGGTTTAGGTTTAAGGTTGTTTTGGGTTTAGTGTTTAGTGTTGTTTAGGGTATAGTGTTGATGGTTTAGGGTTTAGGTTTATTTAGGGTTTAGTGTTTAAGGTTTAGGATATAGGGTTGTTTAGGGTGTAATGTTTAGGGTTGTTTATGGTTTAGTGATTAGGGTTGTTTAGGGTTGTTTAGAGGTTAGTGTTTAGGGTTATTCAGGGTTTATGATTTAGGGTTGTTCAGGGTTTAGGATTTATGGTTGTTCAGGGTTTAGGATTTAGGGATTAAGGTTAAGGGGTTAGGGTTAGGGTTAGGGTTAGGGTTAGGGTTAGGGTTAGGGTTTGGGTTAGGGTCAGGTTTAGGTTTAGGGTTAGGGTTAGGGTTAGGGTTAGGGTAAGGGTTAGATTTAGGGTCATGTTTAGGTTTATTGTTAGATTTAGGGTTTAGGGTTTAAGGTTTATGGTTTAGGATTGTTTAAGGTTTAGGGTGGATTAGGTTTAGGGTTTAGAGTTTAGTGTTATGGTTACGGTTAGGGTTAGGGTTAGGGTTAGGGTTATGGTAAGGGTTAGGGTTAGGGTTAGGGTTAGGGTTATGGTAAAAGTTAGGGGGTTAGTGTTAGGGTTTGGGTTAAGGTTAGGGTTAGGGTTAGGGTTAGGTTAGGGTTAGGGTTAGGGTTAGGGTTAGTGTTAGGGGTTAGGGTTAGTGTTAGGGTTAGGGTTATTATTAGGGGGTTAGGTTTAAGTTTAGGATTAGTGTTAGGGTTAGAATTAGAAATAGGGTTAGTGTTAGGATTAGGGTCAGGGTTAGGTTTAGGGTTAGGGTTAGGGTTAGGGTTAGGGTTAAAGTCAGGGAGGGTTTAGGGTTAGGGTTAGGGTAAGGGTTAGATTTTGGGTTAGGTTTAGTTTTATTGTTAGATTTAGGATTTAGGGTCTAAGGTTTATGGTTTAGGATTGTTTAAGGTTTAGGGTGGATTAGGTTTAGGGTTTAGAGTTTAGT
>NC_137978.1:3585000-3592500 GCF_963924665.1 Micromys minutus
TTTAGTGTTTAGGGTTGTTTATGGTTTAGTGATTAGGGTTGTTTAGGGTTGTTTATAGGTTAGTGTTTAGGGTTATTCAGGGTTTATGATTTAGGGTTGTTCAGGGTTTAGGATTTATGGTTGTTCAGGGTTTAGGATTTAGGGATTAAGGTTAAGGGGTTAGGGTTAGGGTTAAGGTTAGTGTTAGGGTTAGGGTTAGGGTTAGGTTTAGGGTTAGGGTTAAGGTTAGGGTTAGGGTTAGGGTTAGGGTTAGGGTTAGGGTTAGGGTTATGGTTAGTGTTAGGATTAGGGTTAGGGTTAGGGTCAGGGTTAGGTTTAGGGTTAGGGTTAGGGTTAGGGTTAGATTTAGGGTCAGGTTTAGGTTCATATTTAGATTTAGGGTTTAGGGTTTAAGGTTTATGGTTTAGGATTGTTTAAGGTTTAGGGTGGATTAGGTTTAGGGTTTAGAGTTTAGTGTTATGGTTACGGTTAGTGTTAGGGTTAGTGTTAGGGTTAGGGTTAGGGTTAGGGTAATGGTTAGGGTTAGGGTTAGGGTTAGGGTTAGGGTAAGGGTTAGGGGTTAGTGTTAGGGTTAGGGTTAGGGTTAGGGTTAGGGTTAAGGTTTGGGGTTAGGGTTAGTGTTAGGGTTAGGGTTATTATTAGGGGGTTAGGTTTAAGTTTAGGATTAGTGTTAGGGTTAGAATTAGAAATAGGGTTAGTGTTAGGATTAGGGTCAGGGTTAGGTTTAGGTTTAGGGTTAGGGTTAGGGTTAGGGTTAGGGTTAGGGTCAGGGAGGGTTTAGGGTTAGGGTTAGGGTTAGGGTTAGATTTAGGTTTAGGTTTAGGTTTATTGTTAGATTTAGGATTTAGGGTCTAAGGTTTATGGTTTAGGATTGTTTAAGGTTTAGGGTGGATTAGGTTTAGGGTTTAGAGTTTAGTGTTATGGTTACGGTTAGGGTTAGGTTTAGGGTTAGGTTTAGGATTAGGGTTAAGGTTAGGGTTAGGATTAGGTTTAGAGTTAGGGTTAGGGTTAGGGCTAGGGTTAGGGTTAGGGTTAGGGTTAAGATTAGGGTTAGGGTTAGGGTTAGGGTAAGGGTTAGGGGTTAGGGTTAGGGTTATGGTTATTGTTAGGTTTAGGGTTTAGGGTTTAGTGTTTAGGGTTTAAGGTTTAGGGTTTAGGATTGTTTAAGATTTAGGGTGGTTTAGGTTAAGGGTTTAGGATTTAGACTTTAGGATTGTTTAAGGTTTAGGGTTGTTTAGGGTATAGTGTTTAGGGTTAAAAGTTTAGGGTTGTTTAGGCTTTAGTGTTTAGGGTTTAGGCTTGTTTAAATTTTAGTGTTTAACGTTTAGGTTTTAGGGTTGTTTTGGGTTAATGTTTAGTGTTGTTTAGGGTATAGTGTTAATGGTTTAGGGTTTAGGTTTATTTAGGGTTTAGTGTTTAAGGTTTAGGGTATAGGGTTGTTTAGGGTTTAGTGTTTAGGGTTGTTTATGGTTTAGTGATTAGGGTTGTTTAGGGTTGTTTAGAGGTTAGTGTTTAGGGTTATTCAGGGTTTATGATTTAGGGTTGTTCAGGGTTTAGAATTTATGGTTGTTCAGGGTTTAGGATTTAGGGATTAAGGTTAAGGGGTTAGGGTTAGGGTTAGGGTTAGGGTTGGGGTTAGGTTTAGGGTTAGGGTTAGGGTTAGGGTTAGGGTTAGGGTAATGGCTAGGGTTAGGGTTAGGGTTAGGGTAAGGGTTAGGGGTTAGTGTTAGGGGTAGGGTTAGGGTTAGGGTTAGGGTTAAGGTTAGGGGTTAGGGTTAGTGTTATGGTAAGTGTTATTATTAGGGGGTTAGGTTTACGTTTAGGATTAGTGTTAGGGTTAGAATTAAAAATAGGGTTAGTGTTAGGATTAGGGTCAGGGTTAGGTTTAGGGTTAGGGTTAGGGTTAGGGTTAGGGTTAGGGTTAGGGTCAGGGAGGGTTTAGGGTTAGGGTTAGGGTTAGGGTTAGATTTAGGGTTAGGTTTAGGTTTATTGTTAGATTTAGGTTTTAGGGTCTAAGGTTTATGGTTTAGGATTGTTTAAGGTTTAGAGTGGATTAGGTTTAGGGTTTAGAGTTTAGTGTTATGGTTACGGTTAGGGTTAGGGTTAGGGTTAGGGTTAGGATTAGGGTTAAGGTTAGGGTTAGGATTAGGTTTAGAGTTAGGGTTAGGGTTAGGGTTAGGGTTAGGGTTAGGGTTAGGGTTAGGGTTAGGGTTAGGGTTAGGGTTAGGGTTAGGGTTAGGGTTAGGGTTAGGGTAAGGGTTAGGGGTTAGGGTTAGGGTTATGGTTATTGTTAGGTTTAGGGTTTAGGGTTTAGTGTTTAGGGTTTAAGGTTTAGGGTTTAGGATTGTTTAAGATTTAGGGTGGTTTAGGTTAAGGGTTTAGGGTTTAGACTTTAGGATTGTTTAAGGTTTAGGGTTGTTTAGGGTATAGTGTTTAGGGTTAAAATTTAGGGTTGTTTAGGCTTTAGTGTTTAGGGTTTAGGGTTGTTTAAGTTTTAGTGTTTAAGGTTTAGGTTTTAGGGTTGTTTTGGGTTAATGTTTAGTGTTGTTTAGGGTATAGTGTTAATGGTTTAGGGTTTAGGTTTATTTAGGGTTTAGTGTTTAAGTTTTAGGGTATAGGGTTGTTTAGGGTTTAGTGTTTAGGGTTGTTTATGGTTTAGTGATTAGGGTTGTTTAGGGTTGTTTAGAGGTTAGTGTTTAGGGTTATTCAGGATTTATGATTTAGGGTTGTTCAGGGTTTAGGATTTATGGTTGTTCAGGGTTTAGGATTTAGGGATTAAGTTTAAGGGGTTAGGGTTAGGTTTAGCGTTAGGGTTAGGGTTAGGGTTAGGGTTAGGGTTAGGGTTAGGGTTATGGTTAGTGTTAGGATTAGGGTTAGGGTTAGGGTCAGGGTTAGGTTTAGGGTTAGGGTTAGGGTTAGGGTTAGATTTAAGGTCAGGTTTAGGTTTATTGTTAGATTTAGTGTTTAGGGTTTAAGGTTTATGGTTTAGGATTGTTTAAGGTTTAGGGTGGATTAGGTTTAGGGTTTAGAGTTTAGTGTTATGGTTATAGTTAGTGTTAGGGTTAGGGTTAGGGTTAGGGTTAGGGTTACGGTTAGGGTAATGGTTAGGGTTAGGGTTAGGGTTAGGGTTAGGGTTAGGGTAAGGGTTAGGGGTTAGTGTTAGGGTTAGGGTTAGGGTTAGGGTTAGGTTAGGGTTAGGGTTAGGGTTAGGGTTAGGGGTTAGGGTTAGTGTTAGGGTTAGGGTTATTATTAGGGGGTTAGGTTTAAGTTTAGGATTAGTGTTAGGGTTAGAATTAGAAATAGGTTTAGTGTTAGGATTAGGGTCAGGGTTAGGTTTAGGGTTAGGGTTAGGGTTAGGGTTAGGGTTAGGGTCAGGGAGGGTTTAGGGTTAGGGTTAGGGTTAGGGTTAGATTTAGGGTTAGGTTTAGGTTTATTGTTAGATTTAGGATTTAGGGTCCAAGGTTTATGGTTTAGGATTGTTTAAGGTTTAGGGTGGATTAGGTTTAGGGTTTAGAGTTTAGTGTTATGGTTACGGTTAGGGTTAGGGTTAGGGTTAGGGTTAGGATTAGGGTTAAGGTTAGGGTTAGGATTAGGTTTAGGGTTAGAGTTAGGGTTAGTGTTAGGGTTAGGGTTAGGGTTAGGGTTAGGGTTAGGATTAGGGTTAGGGTTAGGGTTAGGGTAAGGGTTAGGGGTTAGGGTTAGGGTTATGGTTATTGTTAGGTTTAGGGTTTAGGGTTTAGTGTTTAGGGTTTAAGGTTTAGGGTTTAGGATTGTTTAAGATTAGGGTGGTTTAGGTTAAGGGTTTAGGGTTTAGAGTTTAGGATTGTTTAAGGTTTAGGGTTGTTTAGGGTATAGTGTTTAGGGTTAAAATTTTGGGGTTGTTTAGGGTTTAGTGTTTAGGGTTTAGGGTTGTTTAAGGTTTAGTGTTTAAGGTTTAGGTTTTAGGGTTGTTTTGGGTTTAGTGTTTAGTGTTGTTTAGGGTATAGTGTTAATGGTTTAGGGTTTATGGTTATTTAGGGTTTAGTGTTTAAGGTTTAGGGTATAGGGTTGTTTAGGGTTTAGTGTTTAGGGTTGTTTATGGTTTAGTGATTAGGGTTGTTTAGGGTTGTTTAGAGGTTAGTGTTTAGGGTTATTCAGGGTTTATGATTTAGGGTTGTTCAGGGTTTAGGATTTATTGTTGTTCATAGTTTAGGATTTAGGGATTAAGGTTAAGGGGTTAAATTTAGGGTTAGGGTTAGTGTTAGGGTTAGCATTAGGGTTAGAGTTAGGATTAGAGTTAAGGTTATGGGGTTATGTTAGGCTTAAGGTTATGGTTAGGGTTATGGGGTTAAGGTTAGGGTTGGGGTTAGGGTTAGGTTTAGGTTTAGGGTTAGGGTTAGGGTTATGGTTATTCTTAGATTTATGGTTTAAAATTTAGGGTTTATGGTTTAAGGTTTAGGGTTTAGGATTGTTTAAGTTTTAGGGTGGTTTAGGTTTAGGGTACAGAATTTAGCGTTTAAGATTGTTTAATGGTTAGGGTTGTTTAGGTTTTAGCGTTTAGAGTTGTTTAGGGTTTTTTAGGGTTTTTTATAATTTAGTGTTTAGGGTTGTTCAGGATTTATGATTTAGGATATTTTAAGGTTTAGGGTTTAAGGTTGTATAGTGTTTTAGGGTTTAGAGTATAATGTTTAGGGTTAAGGGTTTAGGGTTGTTTAGGGTATAGTGTTAATGGTTTTAGGGTTTAGGCTTGTTTAGGGTTTAGTGTTTAGGGTTTAGTGTTTAGGGTTTTTTAGCGTTTAGTGTTTATAATTTAGGGTTCAGGGTGCTTTTGGAATTAGTGTTTAGGGTTTTTCGGGGTTTAGGGTTTAGGATTTAGGGTGTTAGGGTTAGTGTTAGGGTTAGGTTTAGGGTTAAGGTGAGGGTTAGGGTGAGGGTTAAGGTTAGGGTTAGGGTTAAGGTTAGTGTTAGTGTTAGAATAAGGGTTAGGGTTAGGGATAGGGTTAGGGTTAGGGTTAGGGTTAGGGTTAAGGTTCGGGTTAGGGTTAGGGTTAGGGTTAGGGGTTTGGGTTAGGGTTAGTGTTAGGGGTTAGAGGTTAGTGTTAGGGTTAGGGTTAGGGTTAGGGTTAGGGTTAGGTTTAGTGTTAGGGTTATTATTAGGGGTTTAGGTTTTAGTTTAGGATTAGTGTTAGGGTTAGAATTAAAAATAGGGTTAGTGTTATAATTAGGGTCAGGGTTAGGTTTAGAAATATGGTTAGGGTTAGGGTTAAGGGTAGGGTTAGGGTTAGGCTTAGAATTAAAGTTTAGGGTTTAGTGTTAGGATTAGGGATAGTGTGATATTTAGGGTTAGGTTTAGGATTAGGGTTCGGGTTAGTGTTTGGGTTATGATTAGTGTTAGGATTAGGATTAGGGTTAGGTGCAGGTTTATGTTTAGGGTTAGGGTTAGCGTTAGGGTTAGATTTAGGGTTAGGTTTAGGTTTATTGTTAGATGTAGGGTTTAGGGCTTAAGGTTTATGGTTTAGGATTGTTTAAGTTTAAGGGTGGATTAGGTTTAGGGTTTAGAGTTTAGAATTATGGTTACGGTTAGGGTTAGGGTTAGGGTTAGAGTTAGGGTTAGGGTTAGGGTTAGGGTTAGGGTTAAGCTTAGGGTTAGTGTTAGGGTTAGGGTTATGGTTAGTGTTAGGATTAGGGTTAGGGTTAGGGTCAGGGTTAGGTTTAGGGTTAGGGATAGGGTTAGGGTTAGATTTAGGGTTAGGTTTAGGTTTATTGTTAGATTTAGGGTTTAGGGTTTAAGGTTTATGGTTTAGGATTGTTTAAGGTTTAGGGTGGATTAGGTTTAGGGTTTAGAGTTTAGTGTTATGGTTACGGTTAGGGTTAGGGTTAGGGATGGGGTTAGGGTTAGGGTTAGGGTTATGGTAAGGGTTAGGTTTAGGGTTAGGGTTAGGGTTAGGGTAAAAGTTAGGTGTTAGTGTTAGGGTTTGTGTTAGGGTTAGGGTTAGGGTTAGGGTTAGGTTAGGGTTAGGGTTAAGGTTAGTGTTAGGGTTAGGGTTAGGTTAGGGTTAGGGTTAGGGTTAGGGTTAGGGTTAGGGTTAGGGTTAGGGTTAGGGGTTAGGGTTAGTGAAAGGGGTAGGGTTATTATTAGGGGGTTAGGTTTAAGTTTAGGATTAGTGTTAGGGTTAGAATTAGAAATAGGGTTAGTGTTAGGATTAGGGTCAGGGTTAGGTTTAGGGTTAGGGTTAGGGTTAGGGTTAGGGTCAGGGAGGGTTTAGGGTTAGGGTTAGCGTTAGGGTTAGATTTAGGGTTAGGTTTAGGTTTATTGTTAGATTTAGGATTTAGGGTCTAAGGTTTATGGTTTAGGATTGTTTAAGGTTTAGGGTGGATTAGGTTTAGGGTTTAGAGTTTAGTGTTATGGTTACGGTTAGGGTTAGGGTTAGGGTTAGGATTAGGGTTAAGGTAAGGGTTAGGATTAGGTTTACGGTTAGGGTTAGGGTTAGGGTTAGGGTTAGGGTTAGGGTTAGGATTAGGGTTAGGGTTAGGGTTAGGGTAAGGGTTAGGGGTTAGGGTTATGGTTATGGTTATTGTTAGGTTTAGGGTTTAGGGTTTAGTGTTTAGGGTTTAAGGTTTAGGGTTTAGGATTGTTTAAGATTTAGGGTGGTTTAGGTTAAGGGTTTAGGGTTTAGAGTTTAGCATTGTTTAAGGTTTAGGGTTGTTTATGGTATAGTGTTTAGGGTTAAAAGTTTAGGGTTGTTTAGGGTTTAGTGTTTAGGGTTTAGGGTTGTTTAAGGTTTAGTGTTTAAGGTTTAGGTTTTAGGGTTGTTTTGGGTTTAGTGTTTAGTGTTGTTTAGGGTATAGTGTTAATGGTTTAGGGTTTAGGGTTATTTAGGGTTTAGTGTTTAATGTTTAGGGTATAGGATTGTTTAGGGTTTAGTGTTTAGGGTTGTTTATGGTTTAGTGATTAGGGTTGTTTAGGGTTGTTTAGAGGTTACTGTTTAGGGTTATTCAGGGTTTATGATTTAGGGTTGTTCAGGGTTTAGGATTTATGGTTGTTCAGGGTTTAGGATTTAGGGATTAAGGTTAAGGGGTTAGGGTTAGGGTTAGGGTTAGGGTTAGCATTAGGGTTAGAGTTAGGGTTAGAGTTAGGGTTATGGGGTTATGTTAGGCTTAAGGTTAGGGTTAGGGTTATGGGGATAAGGTTAGGGTTGGGGTTAGGGTTAGGTTTAGGTTTAGGGTTAGGGTTAGGGTTATGGTTATTCTTAGATTTATGGTTTAAAATTTAGGGCTTATGGTTTAAGGTTTAGGGTTTATTTGTTTAAGTTTTAGGGTGGTTTAGGTTTAGGGTACAGAATTTTGCGTTTAAGATTGTTTAATGGTTAGGGTTGTTTAGGTTTTAGCGTTTAGAGTTGTTTAGGGTTTTTTAGGGTTGTTTATAATTTAGTGTTTAGGGTTGTTCAGAATTTATGATTTAGGATATTTTAAGGTTTAGGGTTTAAGGTTGTATAGTGTTTTAGGGTTCAGGGTATAATG
>NC_137978.1:3602500-3620000 GCF_963924665.1 Micromys minutus
TTAAGGTTTAGGGTTTAGGATTGTTTAAGTTTTAGGGTGGTTTAGGTTTAGGGTATAGGGTTTAGCGTTTAAGATTGTTTAATGTTTAGGGTTTTTTTATGTTTTAGCGTTTAGAGTTGTTTAGGTTTTTTTAGTGTTGTGTATGATTTAGTGTTTAGGGTTCTTCAGGATTTATGTTTTAGGATATTTTAAGGTTTAGGGTTTAAGGTTGTATAGTGTTTTAGGGTTTAGGCTATAATGTTTAGGGTTAAGAGTTTAGGGTTGTTTATGGTATAGTGTTAATGGTTTAAAGGGGTTTAGGCTTGTTTAGGGTTTAGTGTTTAGGGTTTAGGGTTTAGGGTTTAGGGTTTTTTAGCGTTTAGTGTTTAGAGTTTAGGGTTTAGGGTGCTTTTGGAATTAGTGTTTAGGGTTTTTCGGGGTTGAGGGTTTAGGATTTAGGGTGTTAGGGTTAGTGTTAGGGTTAGGTTTAGGGTTAAGGTGAGGGTTAGGGTGAGGGTTAAGGTTAGGGTTAGGGTTAAGGTTAGTGTTAGTGTTAGGGTAAGGGTTAGGGTTAGGGATAGGGATAGGGTTAGGGTTAGGGTTAGGGTTAGGGTTAGGGTTAGGGTTAGGGTTAGGTTTAGTGTTAGGGTTATTATTAGGGGGTTAGGTTTTAGTTAAGGATTAGTGTTAGGGTTAGAATTAGAAATAGGGTTAGTGTTAGGATTAGGGTCAGGGTTAGGTTTAGGGATAGGGTTAGGGTTAGGGTTAAAGGTAGGGTTAGGGTTAGAATTAGATTTAAATTTAGGGTTTAGTGTTAGGATTAGGGATAGTGTGAGGTTTAGGGTTAGGTTTAGGGTTAGGGTTAAGGTTAGTGTTTGGGTTATGATTAGTGTTAGGATTAGGGTTAGGGTTAGGGTCAGGTTTAGGTTTAGGGTTAGGGTTAGGGTTAGGGTTAGATTTAGGGTTAGGTTTAGGTTTATTGTTAGATTTAGGGTTTAGGGTTTAAGGTTTATGGTTTAGGATTGTTTAAGGTTTAGGGTGGATTAGGTTTAGGGTTTAGAGTTTAGTATTATGGTTAAGGTTAGGGTTAGGGTTAGGGTTAGGGTTAGGGTTAGGGTTAGGGATAGGGTTAAGGTTAGGGTTAGTGTTTGGGTTAGGGTTATGGTTAGTGTTAGGATTAGGGTTAGGGTTAGGGTCAGGGTTAGGTTTAGGGTTAGGGATAGGGTTAGGGTTAGATTTAGGGTTAGGTTTAGGTTTATTGTTAGATTTAGGGTTTAGGGTTTAAGGTTTATGGTTTAGGATTGTTCAAGGTTTAGGGTGGAATAGATTTAGGGTTTAGAGTTTAGTGTTATGGTTACGGTTAGGGTTAGGGTTAGGGATGGGGTTAGGGTTAGGGTTAGGGTTATGGTAAAGGTTAGGGTTAGGGTTAGGGTTAGGGTTAGGGTAAAAGTTAGGGGGTTAGTGTTATGGTTTGGTTTAGGGTTAGGGTTAGGGTTAGGGTTAGGTTAGGGTTAGGGTTAGGGTTAGGGTTAGGGGTTAGTGTTAGTGTTAGGGTTAGGGTTATTATTAGGGGGATAGGTTTAAGTTTAGGATTAGTGTTAGGGTTAGAATTAGAAATAGGTTTAATGTTAGGATTAGGGTCAGGGTTAGGTTTAGGGTTAGGGTTAGGGTTAGGGTTAGGGTTAGGGTCAGGGAGGATTTAGGGTTAGGGTTAGATTTAGGGTTAGGTTTAGGTTTAATGTTAGATTTAGGGTTTAGGGTCTACGGTTTATGGTTTAGGATTGTTTAAAGTTTAGGGTGGATTAGGTTTAGGGTTTAGAGTTTAGTGTTATGGTTACGTTTAGGGTTAGGGTTAGGGTTAGGGTTAGGGTTAGGATTAGGGTTAAGGTTAGGGTTAGGGTTAGGTTTAGGGTTAGGGTTAGGGTTAGGGTTAGGGTTAGGGTTAGGGTTAGGGTTAGGGTTAGGGTTAGGTTTAGGGTTAGGGTTAGGGTTAGGGTTAGGGTAAGGGTTAGGGGTTAGGGTTAGGGTTAGGGTTAGGGTTAGGGTTAGGACTACGTTTAGTGTTAGTGTTAGGTTTAGGGTTAGGGTTAGGGTTATGTGGTTATGTTAGGCTTAAGGTTAGGGTTAGGGTTAGGGTTAGAGTAAGGTTAGGGTTAGGGTTAGGGTTAGGGTTAGGATTAGGGTTAAGGTTAGGGTTAAAGTTAGGTTTAGGGTTAGGGTTAGGGTTAGGGTTAGGGTTACGGTTAGGGTTAGGGTTAGGGTTAGTTTTAGTGTTAGGGTTAGGGTTAGGGTTAGGGTAAGGGTTAGGGGTTAGGGTTAAGGTTAGGGTTAAGGTTAGGGTTAGGGTTAAGGTTACGGTAAGGGTTAGGGTTAGGGTTAGGGTTAGGGTTAGGGTTAGGGTAAGGTTAGGGTTAGGGTTAGGTTTAGGGTTAGGGGTTAGGGGTTAGGGTTAGGGTTAGGGTTAGGGTTAAGGTTAGGGTTAGGGTTAGGGTTAGGGTTAGGGTGAGGGTTAGGATTAGGGTTATGTGGTTATGTTAGGCTTAAGGTTAGGGTTAGGGTTATGGGGTTAAGGTTAGGGTTGGGGTTAGGGTTAGGTTTAGGTTTAGGGTTAGGGTTAGGGTTATGGTTATTCTTAGATTTATGGTTTAAAATTTAGGGTTTATGGTTTAAGGTTTAGGGTTTAGGATTGTTTAAGTTTTAGGGTGGTTTAGGTTTAGGGTATAGGGTTTAGCGTTTAAGATTGTTTAATGTTTAGGGTTTTTTTATGTTTTAGCGTTTAGAGTTGTTTAGGTTTTTTTAGGGTTGTTTATTATTTAGTGTTTAGGGTTGTTCAGGATTTATGTTTTAGGATATTTTAAGGTTTAGGGTTTAAGGTTGTATAGTGTTTTAGGGTTTAGGCTATAATGTTTAGGGTTAAGAGTTTAGGGTTGTTTAGGGTATAATGTTAATGGTTTTAGGGATTAGGCTTGTTTAGGGTTTAGTGTTTAGGGTTTAGGGTTTAGGGTTTTTTAGCGTTTAGTGTTTAGAGTTTAGGGTTTAGGGTGCTTTTGGAATTAGTGTTTAGGGTTTTTCTGGGTTTAGGGTTAAGGATTTAGGGTGATAGGGTTAGTGTTAGGGTTAGGTTTAGGGTTAGGGTGAGGGTTAGGGTGAGGGTTAAGGTTAGGGTTAGGGTTAAGGTTAATGTTAGTGTTAGAATAAGGGTTAGGGTTAGGGATAAGGTTAGGGTTAGGGTTAGGGTTAGGGTTAGGGGTTTGCGTTAGGGTTAGTGTTAGGGGTTAGGGGTTAGTGTTAGGGTTAGGGTTAGGGTTAGGGTAGAATTAGTTTTAGTGTTAGGGTTATTATTAGGGGGTTAGGTTTTAGTTTAGGATTAGTGTTAGGGTTAGAATTAGAAATAGGGTTAGTGTTAGGATTAGGGTCACGGTTAGGTTTAGGGTTAGGGTTAGAGTTAGGGTTAGGGTCAGGGAGGGTTTAGGGTTAGGGTTAGGGTTAGGGTTAGATTTAGGGTTAGGTTTAGGTTTATTGTTAGATTTAGGATTTAGGGTCTAAGGTTTATGGTTTAGGATTGTTAAGGATTAGGGTAGATTAGGTTTAGGGTTTAGAGTTTAGTGTTATGGTTACGGTTAGGGTTAGGGTTAGGGGTAGGGTTAGGATTAGGGTTAAGGTTAGGGTTAGGATTAGGTTTAGGGTTAGGGTTAGGGTTAGGGTTAGGGTTAGGGTTAGGTTTAGGGTTAGGTTTAGGATTAGGGTTAGGGTTAGGGTTAGGGTAAGGGTTAGGGTTTAGGGTTAGGGTTATGGTTATTGTTAGGTTTAGGGTTTAGGGTTTAGTGTTTAGGGTTTAAGGTTTAGGGTTTAGGATTGTTTAAGATTTAGGGTGGTTTAGGTTAAGGGTTTAGGGTTTAGAGTTTAGGATTGTTTAAGGTTTAGGGTTGTTTAGGGTATAGTGTTTAGGGTTAAAATTTAGGGTTGTTTAGGGTTTAGTCTTTAGGGTTTAGGGTTTTTTAAGGTTTAGGTTTAAGGGTTGTATTGGGTTTATTGTTTAGTGTTGTTTAGGGTATAGTGTTAATGGTTTAGGGTTTAGGGTTATTTAGGGTTTAGTGTTTAAGGTTTAGGGTATAGGGTTGTTAAGGGTTTAGTGTTTAGGGTTGTTTATGGTTTAGTGATTAGGGTTGTTTAGGGTTGTTTAGAGGTTAGTGTTTAGGGTTAATCGGGGTTTATGATTTAGGTTTGTTCAGGGTTTAGGATTTATGGTTGTTCAGGGTTTAGGATTTAGGGATTAAGGTTAAGGGGTTAGGGTTAGGGTTAGGGTTAGGGGTAGCATTAGATTTAGAGTTAGGGTTAGAGTTAGGGTTATGGGGTTATGTTAGGCTTAAGGTTAGGGTTAGGGTTATGGGGTTAAGGTTAGGGTTGGGCTTAGGGTTAGGTTTAGGTTTAGGGTTAGGGTTATGGTTACTCTTAGATTTATGGTTTAAAATTTAGGGTTTATGGTTTAAGGTTTAGGGTTTAGGATTGTTTAAGTTTTAGGGTGGTTTAGGTTTAGGGTATAGGGTTTAGCGTTTAAGATTGTTTAATGTTTAGGGTTGTTTAGGTTTAAGCGTTTAGAGTTGTTTAGGGTTTTTTAGGGTTGTTTATGATTTAGTGTTTAGGGTTGTTCAGAATTTATGATTTAGGATATTTTAAGGTTTAGGGTTTAAGGTTGTATAGTGTTTTAGGGTTTAGGGTATAATGTTTAGGGTTAAGGGTTTAGGGTTGTTTAGGGTATAGTGTTAATGGTTTTAGGGTTTAGGCTTGTTTAGGGTTTAGTGTTTAGGGTTTAGGGTTTAGGGTTTTTTAGCGTTTAGTGTTTATAGTTTAGGGTTTAGGGTGCTTTTGGAATTAGTGTTTAGGGTTTTTCGGGATTTAGGGTTTAGGATTTAGGGTGTTAGGGTTAGTGTTAGGGTTAGGTTTAGGGTTAAGGTGAGGGTTATGGTGAGGGTTAAGGTTAGGGTTAGGGTTAAGGTTAGTGTTAGTGTTAGGGTAATGGTTAGGGTTAGGGATAGGGTTAGCGTTAGGGTTAGGGTTAGGGTTAAGGTTAGGGTTAGGGTTAGGGTTAGGGTTAAGGGTTAGTGTTAGGGTTAGTGTTAGGGGTTAGGGGTTAGTGTTAGGGTTAGGGTTAGGGTTAGGGTTAGGTTTAGTGTTAGGGTTATTATTAAGGGGTTAGGTTTTAGTTTAGGATTAGTGTTAGGGTTAGAATTAGAAATAGGGATAGTGTTAGGTTTAGGGTCAGGGTAAGGTTTAGGGATATGGTTAGGGTTAGGGTTAAGGGTAGAGTTAGGGTTAGGGTTAGATTTAAAGTTTAGGGTTTAGTGTTAGGATTAGGGATAATGTGAGGTTTAGGGTTAGGTTTAGGGTTAGGGTTAGGGTTAATGTTTGGGTTATGATTAGTGTTATTATTAGGGTTAGGGTTAGGGTCAGGTTTAGCTTTAGGCTTAGGGTTAGGGTTAGGGTTAGATTTAGGGTTAGGTTTAGGTTTATTGTTAGATTTAGGGTTTAGGGTTTAAGGTTTAAGGTTTAGGATTGTTTAAGGTTTAGGGTAGATTAGGTTTAGGGTTTAGAGTTTAGTATTATGGTTACGGTTAGGGTTAGGGTTAGGGTTAGGTTAGGGTTAGGGTTAGGGTTAGGGTTAGGGTTAGGGTTAAGGTTAGGGTTAATGATAGGGTTAGGGTTAGGGTAAAAGTTAGGGGGTTAGTGTTAGGGTTAGGGTTAGGGTTAGGGTTAGGGTTAGGTTAGGGTTAGGGTTAGGGTTAGGGGTTAGGGTTAGTGTTAGGGTTAGGGTTATTATTAGGGGGTTAGGTTTAAGTTTAGGATTAGTGTTAGGGTTAGAATTAGAAATAGGGTTAGTGTTAGGATTAGGGTCAGGGTTAGGTTTAGGGTTAGGGTTAGGGTTAGGGTTAGAGTTAGGGTTAGGGTCAGGGAGGGTTTAGGGTTAGGGTTAGGGTTAGGGTTAGATTTAGGGTTAGGTTTAGGTTTATTGTTAGATTTAGGATTTAGGGTCTAAGGTTTATGGTTTAAGATTGTTTAAGGTTTAGGGTGGATTAGGTTTAGGGTTTAGAGTTTAGTGTTATGGTTACGGTTAGGGTTAGGGTTAGGATTAGGGTTAGGATTAGGGTTAAGGTTGGGGTTAGGATTAGGTTTAGGGTTAGGGTTAGGGTTAGGGTTAGGGTTAGGGTTAGGGTTAGGGTTAGGGTAAGGGTTAGGGATTAGGGTTAGGGTTAAGGTTATTGTTAGGTTTAGGGTTTAGGGTTTAGTGTTTAGGGTTTAAGGTTTAGGGTTTATGATTGTTTAAGATTTAGGGTGGTTTAGGTTAAGGGTTTAGGGTTTAGAGTTTAGGATTGTTTAAGGTTTAGGGTTGTTTAGGGTATAGTGTTTAGGGTTAAAATTTAGGGTTGTTTAGGGTTTAGTGTTTAGGGTTTAGGGTTGTTTAAGGTTTAGTGTTTAAGGTTTAGGTTTTAGGGTTGTTTTGGGTTTAGTGTTTAGTGTTGTTTAGGGTATAGTGTTAATGGTTTAGGGTTTAGGGTTATTTAGGGTTTAGTGTTTAAGGTTTAGGGTATAGGGTTGTTTAGGGTTTAGTGTTTAGGGTTGTTTATGGTTTAGTTATTAGGGTTGTTTAGGGTTGTTTAGAGGTTAGTTTTTAGGGTTATTCAGGGTTTATGATTTAGGGTGGTTCAGGGTTTAGGATTTATGGTTGTTCAGGGTTTAGGATTTAGGGATTAAGGTTAAGGGGTTAGGGTTAGGGTTAGGGTTTGGGTTAGGGTTAGGGTTAGCATTAGGGTTAGAGTTAGGGTTAGAGATAGGGTTATGGGGTTATGTTAGGCTTAAGGTTAGGGTTAGGGTTATGGGGTTAAGGTTAGGGTTGGGGTTAGGGTTAGGTTTAGGTTTAGGTTTAGGGTTAGGGTTATGGTTATTCTTAGATTTATGGTTTAAAATTTAGGGTTTATGGTTTAAGGTTTAGGGTTTAGGATTGTTTAAGTTTTAGGGTGGTTTAGGTTTAGGGTATAGAATTAAGGGTTTAAGATTGTTTAATGGTTAGGGTTGTTTATGTTTTAGCGTTTAGAGTTGTTTAGGGTTTTTTAGGGTTGTTTATAATTTAGTGTTTAGGGTTCTTCAGGATTTATGATTTAGGATATTTTAAGGTTTGTGGTTTAAGGTTGTATAGAGTTTTAAGGTTTAGGGTATAATGTTTAGAGTTAAGGGTTTAGGATTGTTTAGGTTATAGTGTTAATGGTTTTAGGGTTTAGGCTTGTTTAGGGTTTAGTGTTTAGGGTTTAGGGTTTAGGGTTTTTTAGCGTTTAGTGTTTATAGTTTAGGGTTTAGGGTGCTTTTGGAAATAGTGTTTAGGGTTTTTCGGGGTTTAGGGTTTAGGATTTAGGGTGTTAGGGTTAGTGTTAGGGTTAGGTTTAGGGTTAAGGTGAGGGTTATGGTGAGGGTTAAGGTTAGGGTTAGGGTTAAGGTTAGTGTTAATGTTAGGGTAATGGTTAGGGTTAGGGATAGGGTTAGCGTTAGTGTTAGGGTTAGGGTTAAGGTTAGGGTTAGTGTTAGGTTTAGGTTTAGAGTTAAGGTGAGGGATAGGGTGAGGGTTAAGGTTAGGGTTAGGGTTAAGGTTAGTGTTAATGTTAGCGAAAGGGTTAGGGTTAGGGATAGGGTTAGGGTTAGGGTTAGGGGTTAGGGTTAGGGTTAGTGTTAGGGGTTAGGGGTTAGTGTTAGGGTTAGGGTTAGGGTTAGGGTTAGGGTTAGTGTTAGGGTTAGGTTTAGTGTTAGGGTTATTATTAGAGGGTTAGGTTTTAGTTTAGGATTAGTGTTAGGGTTAGAATTAGAAATAGGGTTAGTGTTAGGATTAGGGTCAGGGTTAGGTTTAGGGATAGGGTTAGGGTTATTGTTAAGGGTAGGGTTAGGGTTAGGGTTAGATTTAAAGTTTAGGGTTTAGTGTTAGGATTAGGGATAGTGTGAGGTTTAGGGTTAGGTTTAGGGTTAGGGTTAGGGTTAGTGTTTGGGTTATGATTAGAGTTAGTATTAGGGTTAGGGTTAGGGTCAGGTTTAGGTTTAGGGTTAGGGTTAGGGTTAGGGTTAGATTTAGGGTTAGGTTTAGGTTTATTGTTAGATTTAGGGTTTAAAGTTTAAGGTTTATGGTTTAGGATTGTTTAAGGTTTAGGGTGGATTAGGTTTAGGGTTTAGAGTTTAGTATTATGGTTATGGTTAGGGTTAGGGTTAGAGTTCGAGTTAGGGTTAGGGTTAGGGTTAGGGTTAAGGTTAGGGTTAGTGTTAAGGTTAGGGTTATGGTTAGTGTTAGGATTAGGGTTAGGGTTAGGGTCAGGGTTAGGTTTAGGGTTAGGGATAGGATTAGGGTTAGATTTAGGGTTAGGTTTAGGTTTATTGTTAGATTTAGGGTTTAGGGTTTAAGGTTTATGGTTTAGGATTGTTTAAGGTTTAGGGTGGATTAGGTTTAGGGTTTAGAGTTTAGTGTCATGGTTACGGTTAGGGTTAGTGTTAGGGATGGGGTTAGGGTTAAGGTTAGGGTTAGGGTTAGTGTTAGGGTTAGGGTAAAAGTTAGGGGGTTAGTGTTAGGGTTTGGGTTAGGGTTAGGGTTAGGGTTAGTGTTAGGTTAGGGTTAGTGTTAGGGTTTGGGTTAGGGGTTAGGGTTAGTGTTATGGTTAGTGTTATTATTAGGGGGTTAGGTTTAAGTTTAGGATTAGTGTTAGGGTTAGAATTAGAAATAGGTTTAGTGTTATGATTAGGGTCAGTGTAAGGTTTAGGGTTAGGGTTAGGGTTAGGGTTAGGGTTAGGGTCAGGGAGGGTTTAGGGTTAGGGTTAGATTTAGGGTTAGGTTTAGGTTTATTGTTAGATTTAGGGTTTAGGGTCTACGGTTTATGGTTTAGGATTGTTTAAGGTTTAGGTAGGATTAGGTTTAGGGTTAAGAGTTTAGTCTTATGGTTACGGTTAGGGTTAGGGTTAGGGTTAGGGTTAGGAATAGGGTTAAGGTTAGGGTTAGGGTTAGGTTTAGGGTTAGGGTTAGGGTTAAGGTTATGGTTAGGGTTACGTTTAGGTTTAGGGTTAGGGTTAGGTTTAGGGTTAGGTTTAGGGTTAGGGTTAGGGTTAGGGTAATGGTTAGGGGTTAGGGTTAAGGTTAGGGTTAAGGTTAGGTTTAGGGTTAAGGTTAGGGTTAGGATTAGGGTTAGGGTTAAGGTTAGGGTTATGGTTAGGGTAAGGTTAGGGTTAGGGTTAGTGTTAGGGTTAGGGGTTAGGGTTAGGGTTAGTGTTAGGGGTTAGGGGTTAGGTTTAGGGTTAGGGTTAGGGTTAGGGTTAGGGTTAGGGTTAGGGTTAGGGTTAGGGTTAGGGTTATGTGGTTATGTTAGGCTTAAAGTTAGGGTTAGGGTTATGGGGTTAAGGTTAGGGTTGGGGTTAGGGTTAGGTTTAGGTTTAGGGTTAGGGTTAGGGTTATGGTTATTCTTAGATTTATGGTTTAAAATTTAGGGTTTATGGTTTAAGGTTTAGGGTTTAGGATTGTTTAAGTTTTAGGTTGGTTTAGGTTTAGGGTATAGGGTGTAGCGTTTAAGAGTGTTTAATGTTTAGGGTTGTTTATGTTTTAGCGTTTAGAGTTGTTTAGGTTTTTTTAGGGTTGTTTATGATTTAGTGTTTAGGGTTGTTCAGGATTTATGATTTAGGATATTTTAAGGTTTAGGGTTTAAGGTTGTATAGTGTTTTAGGGTTTAGGCTATAATGTTTAGGGTTAAGAGTTTAGGGTTGTTTAGAGTATAGTGTTAATGGTTTTAGGGTTTAGGCTTGTTTAGGGTTTAGTGTTTAGGGTTTAGGGTTTAGGTTTTTTTAGCATTTAGTGTTTTGAGTTTAGGGTTTAGGGTGCTTTTGGAATTAGTGTTTAGGGTTTTTCTGGGTTTAGGGTTTAGGATTTAGGGTTTTAGGGTTAGGTTTAGGGTTAGGGTGAGGGTTAGGGTGAGGGTTAAGGTTAGGGTTAGGGTTAAGGTTAGTGTTAGTGTTAGGGTAAGGGTTAGTGTTAGGGATAGTGTTAGGGTTAGGGTTAGGGTTAGTGTTAGGGTTAGGGTTAGGGTTAGCGATAGGGTAGGTGTGAGGTTTAGGGTTAGGGTTAGGTTTAGGGTTAGGGTTAGTCTTTGTTTGGGTTATGGTTATTGTTAGGATTAGGCTTTGGATTAGGGTCAGCGGTAGGTTTAGGTTTATGGTTAGGGTTAGTGTTAGATTGAGGGTTAGGTTTAGGTTTATTGTTAGATTTAGGGTTTAGGGTTTAAGGTTTATGGTTTAGGATTCTTTAAGGTTTAGGGTGGATTAGGTTTAGGGTTTAGAGTTTAGTGTTATGGTTACGGTTAGGGTTAGGGTTAGGGTTACTGTTAGGGTTAGGGTTAGTGTTAAGGTTAGGGTTAGAGTTACGGTTAGGGTTAGGGTTAGAGTTACGGTTAGGATTAGGGTTAGGGTTAAGGTTAGGGTTGGGGGGGTTAGGGTTTAGGTTAGGGTTAGGGTTAGGGTAGGGTTAGGGTTAGGGTTAGGGTTAGGTTTAGGGTTAGGGTTATTATTAGGGAGTTAGGTTTAAATTTAGGATTAGTGTTAGGGTTAGAATTAGAAATAGGGTTAGTGTTAGGATTAGGGTCAGGGTTAGGTTTAGGGATAGGGTTAGGGTTAGGGTTAGGGGTAGGTTTAGGGTTAGGGTTAGATGTAAAGTTTAAGGTTTAGTGTTAGGATTAGAGTTAGTGTGAGGTTTAGGGTTAGGGTTAGGTTTAGGGTTAGGCTTAGGGTTAGTGTTTGGGTTATGGTTAGTGTTAGGATTAGGTTTAGGGTTAGGGTTAGGGTTAGGGTTAGATTTAGGGTTAGGTTTAGGTTTATTGTTAGATTTAGGTTTTAGGGTTTAAGGTTTGTGGTTTAGGATTGTTTAAGGTTTAGGGTGGATTAGGTTTATGGTTTAGAGTTTAGTGTTATGGTTACGGTTAGGGTTAGGGTTAGGTTTAGGGTTAGGGTTATGGTTAGGGTTAAGGTTAGGGTTAGGGTTAGGGTTAGGGTTATGGTTAGTGTTAGGATTAGGGTTAGGGTTAAGGTCAGGTTTATGTTTAGGGTTAGAGTTAGGGTTAGGGATAGATTTAGGGTTAGGTTTAGGTTTATTGTTAGATTTAGGGTTTAGGGTTTAAGGTTTATGGTTTAGGATTTTTTAAGGTTTAGGGTGGATTAGGTTTAGGGTTTAGAGTTTAGTGTTATGGTTAAGGTTAAGGTTAGGGTTAGGGTTAGGGTTAGGGTTAGGGTTAGGGTTAGGGTTAGTGTTTCGGTTAGGGTTAGGGTTACGGTTAGGGTTAGGGTTAGGGTTAGGGTAAGGGTTATGATTATGTTTATTGTTAGGTTTAGGATTAGGGTTAGGGTTAAGGTTAGGTTTAGGGTTAGGGTTATTTTTATGGTTAGGCTTAAGGTTAGGGTTAGGTTTAGGGTTAGGGTTACGGTTAGGGTTAGGTTTAAGGTTAAGGTTAGGGTTAGGGTTAGGGTTAGGTTTATTGTTAGGTTTAGGGTTTAGTGTTTAGGGTCTAAGGTTTTGGGTTTAGGATCGTTTAAGGTTTAGGGTAGATAAGGTTTAGGGTTTAGAGTTTAGTGTTAAGGTTAGGGTTAGGTTTAGGGTTTAGGGTTTAGTGTTCGGATTAGGGTTAGGGTTAGGTTTAGGGTTACGTTTAGTGTCATGGATATTGTTAGGATTAGGGTTAAGGGTTTAGGGTAAAGGTTTAGGTTTTAGGATTGTTTAAGGTTTAGGGTGGATTATTTTTAGGGTTTAGAGTTTTGTGTTTGGGATATCGTTAGGGTTAGTTTTAGGGTTTAGGGATTACTGTTAGGGTTAGTGTTAGGGTTAGGGTTAAGGTTAGTGTTAGGTTTAGGGTTAGGGTTAGGGTTAGGTTTAGGTTTATTGTTAGGATTAGGGTTAGAGTTAGGATTAGGGTTAGGGTTAGGGTTAGGGTTAGGGTCAGGTTTAGGGTTAGGGTTAGGGTTAGGACTACGTTTAGTGTTAGTGTTAGGTTTAGGGTTAGGGTTAGGGTTAGGGTTAGGTTTAGTGTTAGGGTTACGTTTAGGGTTAGGGTTAGGATTAGGATTAGAGTTAGGGTTATGGTAATTGTTAGGTTTAGGGTTTAAGGTTTAGGGTTTAGGATTGTTTAAGGTTTATCGTAAATTAAATTTAGGGTTTACAATTTAGTGTTAGGGTTATGGTTAGTGTTAGGGTTAGGGTTAGGGTTAGGTTTATGGTTCAGGGTTTAGGGTTTAGGATTGTTTAAGGTTTAGGGTAGATTAGGTTTAGGATTTAAAGTTTAGTTTTAGGGTTAGGGTTAGGGTTAGGGTTAGGTTAGGGTTAGGGTTAGGGTTAGGGTTAGGGTTAGGGATTAGGGTTAGTGTTAGGGTTAGGGTTATTATTAGGGGGTTAGGTTTAAGTTTAGGATTAGTGTTAGGGTTAGAATTAGAAATAGGGTTAGTGTTAGGATTAGGGTCAGGGTTAGGTTTAGGGTTAGGGTTAGGGTTAGGGTTAGGGTTAGGGTTAGGGTCAGGGAGGGTTTAGGGTTAGGGTTAGGGTTAGGGTTAGATTTAGGGTTAGGTTTAGGTTTATTGTTAGATTTAGGATTTAGGTTCTAAGGTTTATGGTTTAGGATTGTTTAAGGTTTAGGTTGGATTAGGTTTAGGATTTAGAGTTTAGTGTTATGGTTACGGTTAGGGTTAGGGTTAGGGTTAGGATTAGGGTTAAGGTTAGGGTTAGGATTAGGTTTAGGGTTAGGGTTAGGGTTAGGGTTAGGGTTAGGGTTAGGGTTAGGGTTAGGATTAGGGTTAGGGTTAGGGTTAGGGTAAGGGTTAGGGGTTAGGGTTAGGGTTATGGTTATTTTTAGGTTTAGGGTTTAGGGTTTAGTGTTTAGGGTTTAAGGTTTAGGGTTTAGGATTGTTTAAGATTTAGAGTGGTTTAGGTTAAGGGTTTAGGGTTTAGAGTTTAGGATTGTTTAAGGTTTAGGGTTGTTTAGGGTATAGTGTTTAGGGTTAAAATTTAGGGTTGTTTAGGGTTTAGTGTTTAGGGTTTAGGGTTGTTTAAGGTTTAGTGTTTAAAATTAGGTTTTAGGGTTGTTTTGGGTTTAGTGTTTAGTGTTGTTTAGGGTATAGTGTTAATGGTTTAGGGTTTAGGGTTATTTAGGGTTTAGTGTTTAAGGTTTAAGGTATAGGGTTATTTAGGGTTTAGTGTTTAGGGTTGTTTATGGTTTAGTGATTAGGGTTGTTTAGGGTTGTTTAGAGGTTAGTGTTTAGGGTTATTCAGGGTTTATGATTTAGGGTTGTTCAGGGTTTAGGATTTATGGTTGTTCAGGGTTTAGGATTTAGGGATTAAGGTTAAGGGGTTAGGGTTAGGGTTAGGGTTAGGGTTAGCATTAGGGTTAGAGTTAGGGTTAGAGTTAGGGTTATGGGGTTATGTTAGGCTTAAGGTTAGGGTTAGGGTTATGGGGTTAAGGTTAGGGTTGGGGTTAGGGTTAGGTTTAGGTTTAGGGTTAGGGTTAGGGTTATGGTTATTCTTAGATTTATGGTTTAAAATTTAGGGTTTATGGTTTATGGTTTAAAGTTTAGGATTGTTTAAGTTTTAGGGTGGTTTAGGTTTAGGGTACAAAATTTAGCGTTTAAGATTGTTTAATGGTTAGGGTTGTTTAGGTTTTAGCGTTTAGAGTTGTTTAGGGTTTTTTAGGGTTGTTTATAAATTAGTGTTTAGGGTTGTTCAGGATTTATGATTTAGGATATTTTAAGGTTTAGGGTTTAAGGTTGTATAGTGTTTTAGGGTTTAGGGTATAATGTTTAGTGTTAAGGGTTTAGGGTTGTTTAGGGTATAGTGTTAATGGTTTTAGGGTTTAGGCTTGTTTAGAGTTTAGTGTTTAGGGTTTAGGGTTTAGGGTTTTTTAGCGTTTAGTGTTTATAGTTTAGGGTTTAGGGTGCTTTTGGAATTAGTGTTTAGGGTTTTTCGGGGTTTAGGGTTTAGGATTTAGGGTGTTAGGGTTAGTGTTAGGGTTAGGTTTAGGGTTAAATTGAGGGTTAGGGTGAGGGTTAAGGTTAGGGTTAAAGTTAAGGTTAGTGTTAGTGTTAGAATAAGGGTTAGGGTTAGGGATAGGGTTAGGGTTAGGGTTAGGGTTAGGGTTAAGGTGAGGGTTAGGGTTAGGGTTAGGGGTTTGGGTTAGGGTTAGTGTTAGGGGTTAGGGGTTAGTGTTAGGGTTAGGGTTAGGGTTAGGGTTAGGGTTAGGTTTAGTGTTAGGGTTATTATTAGGGGGTTAGGTTTTAGTTTAGGATTAGTGTTAGGGTTAGAATTAGAAATAGGTTTAGTGTTAAGATTAGGGTCAGGGTTAGGTTTAGAAATATGGTTAGGGTTAGGGTTAAGGGTAGGGTTAGGGTTAGGGTTAGAATTAAAGTTTAGGGTTTAGTGTTAGGATTAGGGATAGTGTGAGGTTTAGGGTTAGGTTTAGGGTTAGGGTTAGGGTTAGTGTTTGGGTTATGATTAGTGTTAGGATTAGGATTAGGGTTAGGGTCAGGTTTATGTTTAGGGTTAGGGTTAGGGTTAGGGTTAGATTTAGGGTTAGGTTTAGGTTTATTGTTAGATTTAGGGTTTAGGGTTTAAGGTTTAGGGTTTAGGATTGTTTAAGTTTAAGGGT
Organism: Micromys minutus; assembly: GCF_963924665.1. Classification (NCBI taxonomy): domain Eukaryota; kingdom Metazoa; phylum Chordata; class Mammalia; order Rodentia; family Muridae; genus Micromys; species Micromys minutus. The sequence goes on from NC_137978.1 coordinate 3,617,164, forward strand.
GGATTAGGTTTAGGGTTTAGAGTTTAGTATTATGGTTACGGTTAGGGTTAGGGTTAGGGTTAGAGTTAGGGTTAGGGTTAGGGTTAGGGTTAGGGTTAAGGTTAGGGTTAGTGTTAGGGTTAGGGTTATGGTTAGTGTTAGGATTAGGGTTAGGGTTAGGGTCAGGGTTAGGTTTAGGGTTAGGGATAGGGTTAGGGTTAGATTTAGGGTTAGGTTTAGGTTTATTGTTAGATTTAGGGTTTAGGGTTTAAGGTTTATGGTTTAGGATTGTTTAAGGTTTAGGGTGGATTAGGTTTAGGGTTTAGAGTTTAGTGTTATGGTTACGGTTAGGGTTAGGGTTAGGGATGGGGTTAGGGTTAGGTTTAGGGTTATGGTAAGGACTAGGTTTAGGGTTAGGGTTAGGGTTAGGGTAAAAGTTAGGGGGTTAGTGTTAGGGTTTGTGTTAGGGTTAGGGTTAGGGTTAGGGTTAGGTTAGGGTTAGGGTTAGGGTTAGGGTTAGGATTAGGGTTAGGGTTAGGGTTAGGTTTAGGGTTAGATTTAGGGTTAGGTTTAGGTTTATTGTTAGATTTAGGATTTAGGGTCTAAGGTTTATGGTTTAGGATTGTTTAAGGTTTAGGGTGGATTAGGTTTAGGGTTTAGAGTTTAGTGTTATTGTTACGGTTAGGGTTAGGGTTAGGGTTAGGATTAGGGTTAAGGTTAGGGTTAGGATTAGGTTTAGGGTTAGGGTTAGGGTTAGGGTTAGGGTTAGGGTTAGGATTAGGGTTAGGGTTAGGGTTAGGGTAAGGGTTAGGGGTTAGGGTTAGGGTTATGGTTATTGTTAGGTTTAGGGTTTAGGGTTTAGTGTTTAGGGTTTAAGGTTTAGGGTTTAGGATTGTTTAAGATTTAGGGTGGTTTAGGTTAAGGGTTTAGGGTTTAGAGTTTAGGATTGTTTAAGGTTTAGGGTTGTTTAGGGTATAGTGTTTAGGGTTAAAAGTTTAGGGTTGTTTAGGGTTTAGTGTTTAGGGTTTAGGGTTGTTTAAGGTTTAGTGTTTAAGGTTTAGGTTTTAGGGTTGTTTTGGGTTTAGTGTTTAGTGTTGTTTAGGGTATAGTGTTAATGGTTTAGGGTTTAGGGTTATTTAGGGTTTAGTGTTTAAGGTTTAAGGTATAGGGTTGTTTAGGGTTTAGTGTTTAGGGTTGTTTATGGTTTAGTGATTAGGGTTGTTTAGGGTTGTTTAGAGGTTAGTGTTTAGGGTTATTCAGGGTTTATGATTTAGGGTTGTTCAGGGTTTAGGATTTATGGTTGTTCAGGGTTTAGGATTTAGGGATTAAGGTTAAGGGGTTAGGGTTAGGGTTAGGGTTAGGGTTAGGGTTAGCATTAGGGTTAGAGTTAGGGTTAGAGTTAGGGTTATAGGGTTATGTTAGGCTTAAGGTTAGGGTTAGGGTTATGGGGTTAAGGTTAGGGTTGGGGTTAGGGTTAGGGTTATGGTTATTCTTAGGTTTATGGTTTAAAATTTAGGGTTTATGGTTTAATGTTTAGGGTTTAGGATTGTTTAAGTTTTAGGGGGGTTTAGGTTTAGGGTATAGAATTTAGCGTTTAAGATTGTTTAATGGTTAGGGTTGTTTAGGTTTTAGCGTTTAGAGTTGTTTAGGGTTTTTTGGGTTTGTTTATAATTTAGTGTTTAGGGTTGTTCAGGATTTATGATTTAGGATATTTTAAGGTTTAGGGTTTAAGGTTGTATAGTGTTTTAGGGTTTAGGATATAATGTTTAGGGTTAAGGGTTTAGGGTTGTTTAGGGTATAGTGTTAATGGTTTTAGGGTTTAGGCTTGTTTAGGGTTTAATGTTTAGGGTTTAGGGTTTAGGGTTTTTTAGCGTTTAGTGTTTATAGTTTAGGGTTTAGATGCTTTTGGAATTAGTGTTTAGGGTTTTTCGGGGTTTAGGGTTTAGGATTTAGGGTGTTAGGGTTAGTGTTAGGGTTAGGTTTAGGGTTAAGGTGAGGGTTAGGGTGAGGGTTAAGGTTAGGGTTAGGGTTAAGGTTAGTGTTAGTGTTAGTGTAAGGGTTAGGGTTAGGGATAGGGTTAGGGTTAGGGTTAGGGTTAGGGTTAGGGTTAGGGTTAGGGTTAGGGGTTAGGGTTAGGGTTAGAGTTAGGGGTTAGGGGTTAGTGTTAGGGTTAGTGTTAGGGTTAGGGTTAGGGTTATGTTTACTGTTAGGGTTATTATTAGAAGGTTAGGTTTTAGTTAAGGATTAGTGTTAGGGTTAGAATTAGAAATAGGGTTAGTGTTAGGATTAGGGTCAGGGTTAGGTTTAGGGATAGGGTTAGGGTTAGGGTTAAGGGTAGGGTTAGGGTTAGGATTAGATTTAAAGTTTAGGGTTTAGTGTTAGGATTAGGGATAGTGTGAGGTTTAGGGTTAGGTTTAGGGTTAGGGTTAGGGTTAGTGTTTGGGTTATGATTAGTGTTAGGATTAGGGTTAGGGTTAGGGTCAGGTTTAGGTTTAGGGTTAGGGTTAGGGTTAGGGTTAGATTTAGGGTTAGGTTTAGGTTTATTGTTAGATTTAGAATTTAGGGTTTAATGTTTATGGTTTGGGATTGTTTAAGGTTTAGGGTGGATTAGGTTTAGGGTTTAAAGTTTAGTAATATGGTTACGGTTAGGGTTAGGGTTAGGGTTAGAATTAGGGTTAGGGTTAAAGTTAGGGTTAGTGTTAGGGTTAAGGTTAGGGTTAGTGTTAGGGTTAGGGTTATGGTTAGTGTTATGATTAGGGTTAGGGTTAGGGTCTGGGTTAGGTTTAGGGTTAGGGATAGGGTTAGGGTTAGATTTAGGGTTAGGTTTAGGTTTATTGTTAGATTTAGGGTTTAGGGTT
>NC_137978.1:3622500-3627500 GCF_963924665.1 Micromys minutus
TAGGGTTAGATTTAAAGTTTAAGGTTTAGTGTTAGGATTAGGGTTAGTGTGAGGTTTAGGGTTAGGGTTAGGTTTAGTGTTAGGGTTAGGGTTAGTGTTTGGGTTATGGTTAGTGTTAGGATTAGGTTTAGGGTTAGGGTTAGGGTTAGGGTTAGATTTAGGGTTAGGTTTAGGTTTATTGTTAGATTTAGTGTTTAGGGTTTAAGGGTTGTGGTTTAGGATTGTTTAAGGTTTAGGGTGGATTAGGTTTAGGGTTTAGAGTTTAGTGTTATGGTTACGGTTAGGGTTAGGGTTAGGTTTAGGGTTAGGGTTTGGTTTAGGGTTAGGGTTAGGTTTAGGGTTAGGGTTATGGTTAGGGTTAAGGTTAGGGTTAGGGTTAGGGTTAGGGTTATGGTTAGTGTTAGGATTAGGGTTATGGTTAAGGTCAGTGTTAGGTTTAGGGTTAGGGTTAGGGTTAGGGATAGATTTAGGGTTAGGTTTAGGTTTATTGTTAGATTTAGGGTTTAGGGTTTAAGGTTTATGGTTTAGGATTTTTTAAGGTGTAGGGTGGATTAGGTTTAGGGTTTAGAGTTTAGTGTTATGGTTAAGGTTAATGTTAGGGTTAGGGTTAGGGTTAGGGTTAGGGTTAGGGTTAGGGTTAGGGTTAGTGTTACGGTTAGGGTTACGGTTAAAGTTACGGTTTGGGTTAAGGTTAGGGTTAGGGTAAGTGTTATGATTATGTTTATTGTTAGGTTTAGGGTTAGGTTTAGGGTTAGGGTTAGGTTTATGGTTAGGCTTAAGTTTAGGGTTAGGTTTAGGGTTAGGGTTACGGTTAGGGTTAGGTTTAGGGTTAGGGTTAGAGTTAGGGTTAGGGTTAGGTTTATTGTTAGGTTTAGGGTTTAGTGTTTAGGGTCTAAGGTTTTGGGTTTAGGATTGTTTAAGTTTTAGGGTAGATTAGGTTTAGGGTTTAGAGTTTAGTGTTAAGGTGAGGGTTAGGTTTAGGGTTTAGGGTTTAGTGTTGGGATTAGGGTTAGGGTTAGGGTTAGAATTAGGGTTAAGGTTAGGGTTATTATTAGGTTTAGGGTTAGGGTTAGGGTTAGGGTTAGGGTTAGGGTTAGGGTTAGGATTAGGGTTAGGGTTAGGGTTAGGGTAAGGGTTAGGGATTAGGGTTAGGGTTATAATTATTGTTAGGTTTAGGGTTTAGCGTTTAGTGTTTAGGGTTTAAGGTTTAGGGTTTAGGATTGTTTAAGATTTAGGGTGGTTTAGGTTAAGGGTTTAGGGTTTAGAGTTTAGGATTGTTTAAGGTTTAGGGTTGTTTAAGGTATAGTGTTTAGGGTTAAAAGTTTAGGGTTGTTTAGGGTTTAGTGTTTAGGGTTTAGGGTTGTTTAAGGTTTAGCGTTTAAGTTTTAGGTTTTAGGGTTGTTTTGGGTTTAGTGTTTAGTGTTGTTTAGGGTATAGTGTTAATGGTTTAGGGTTTAGGGTTATTTAGGGTTTAGTGTTTAAGGTTTAGGGTATAGGTTTGTTTAGGGTTTAGTGTTTAGAGTTGTTTATGGTTTAGTGATTAGGGTTGTTTAGGGTTGTTTAGAGGTTAGTGTTTAGGGTTATTCAGGGTTTATGATTTATGGTTGTTCAGGTTTTAGGATTTATGGTTGTTCAGGGTTTAGGATTTAGGGATTAAGGTTAAGGGGTTAGGGTTAGGGTTAGGGTTAGGGTTAGTGTTAGGGTTAGGGTTAGGGTTAGGGTTAGGGTTAAGGTTAGGGTTAGGGTTAGGGTTAGGGTTATGGTTAGTGTTAGGATTAGGGTTAGGGTTAGGGTCAGGGTTAGGTTTAGGGTTAGGGTTAGGGTTAGGGTTAGATTTATGGTCAGGTTTAGGTTTATTGTTAGATTTAGGGTTTAGGGTTTAAGGTTTATGGTTTAGGATTGTTTAAGGTTTAGGGTGGATTAGGTTAAGGTTTAGAGTTTAGTGTTATGGTTACGGTTAGTGTTAGGGTTAGGGTTAAGGTTAGGGTTAGGGTTAGGGTTAGGGTAATGGTTAGGGTTAGGGTTAGGGTTAGGGTAAGTGTTAGGGGTTAGTGTTATGGTTAGGGTTAGGGTTAGGGTTAGGGTTAGGTTAGGGTTAGGGTTAGGGTTAGGGTTAGGTTTAGGGGTTAGGGCTAGTGTTAGGGTTAGGGTTATTATTAGGGGGTTAGGTTTAAATTTAGGATTAGTGTTAGGGTTAGAATTAGAAATAGGGTTAGTGTTAGGATTAGGGTCAGGGTTAGGTTTAGGGTTAGGGTAAGGGTTAGGGTTAGGGTTAGGGTCAGGGAGGGTTTAGAGTTAGGGTTAGGGTTAGGGTTAGATTTAGGGTTAGGTTTAGGTTTATTGTTAGATTTACGATTTAGGGTCTAAGGTTTATGGTTTAGGATTGTTTAAGGTTTAGGGTGGATTAGGTTTAGGGTTTAGAGTTTAGTGTTATTGTTACGGTTAGGGTTAGGGTTAGGGTTAGGGTTAGGATTAGGGTTAAGGTTAGTGTTAGGATTAGGTTTAGGGTTAGGGTTAGGGTTAGGGTTAGGGTTAGGGTTAGGGTAAGGGTTAGGGGTTAGGGTTAGGGTTATGGTTATTGTTAGGTTTAGGGTTTAGGGTTTAGTGTTTAGGGTTTAAGGTTTAGGGTTTAGGATTGTTTAAGATTTAGGGTGGTTTAGGTTAAGGGTTTAGGGTTTAGAGTTTAGGATTGTTTAAGGTTTAGGGTTGTTTAGGGTATAGTGTTTAGGGTTAAAAGTTTAGGGTTGTTTAGGGTTTAGTGTTTAGGGTTTAGGGTTGTTTAAGGTTTAGTGTTTAAGGTTTAGGTTTTAGGGTTGTTTTGGGTTTAGTGTTTAGTGTTGTTTAGGGTATAGTGTTAATGGTTTAGGGTTTAGGGTTATTTAGGGTTTAGTGTTTACGGTTTAGGGTATAGGGTTGTTTAGGGTTTAGTGTTTAGGGTTGTTTATGGTTTAGTGATTAGGGTTGTTTAGGGTTGTTTAGAGGTTAGTGTTTAGGGTTATTCAGGGTCAATGATTTAGGGTTGTTCAGGGTTTAGGATTTATGGTTGTTCAGGGTTTAGGATTTAGGGATTAAGGTTAAGGGGTTAGGGTTAGGGTTAGGGTTAGGGTTAGGGTTAGGGTTAGGGTTAGGGTTAGGGTTAGGTTTAGGGTTAAGGTTAGGGTTAGGGTTAGGGTTAGGGTTATGGTTAGTGTTAGGATTAGGGTTAGGGTTAGGGTCAGGGTTAGGTTTAGGGTTAGGGATAGGGTTAGGGTTAGATTTAGTGTCAGGTTTAGGTTTATTGTTAGATTTAGGGTTTAGGGTTTAAGGTTTATGGTTTAGGATTGTTTAAGGTTTAGGGTGGATTAGGTTCAGGGTTTAGAGTTTAGTGTTATAGTTACGGTTAGTGTTAGGGTTAGGGTTAGGGTTAGGGTTAGGTTTAGGGTTAGGGTAATGGTTATGGTTATGGTTAGGGTTAGGGTTAGGATAAGGGTTAGGTGTTAGTGTTAGGGTTAGGGTTAGGGTTAGGGTTACGGTTAGGTTAGGGTTAGGGTTAGGTTTAGGGTTAGGGTTAGGGGTTAGGGTTAGTGTTAGGGTTAGGGTTATTATTAGGGGGTTAGGTTTAAGTTTAGGATTATTTTTAGGGTTAGAATTAGAAATAGGGTTAGTGTTAGGATTAGGGTCAGGGTTAGGTTTAGGGTTAGGGTTAGGGTTAGGGTTAGGGTCAGGGAGGGTTTAGGGTTAGGGTTATGGTTAGGGTTAGATTTAGGGTTAGGTTTAGGTTTATTGTTAGATTTAGGATTTAGGGTCTAAGGTTTATGGTTTAGGATTGTTTAAGGTTTAGGGTGGATTAGGTTTAGGGTTTAGAGTTTAGTGTTATGGTTACGGTTAGGGTTAGGGTTAGGGTTAGGGTTAGGATTAGGGTTAAGGTTAGGGTTAGGATTAGGTTTAGGGTTAGGGTTAGGGTTAGGGTTAGCGTTAGGGTTAGGGTTAGGGTTAGGGTTAGGATTAGGGTTAGAGTTAGGGTTAGGGTAAGGGTTAGGGGTTAGGGTTAGGGTTATGGTTATTGTTAGGTTTAGGGTTTAGGGTTTAGTGTTTAGGGTTTCAGGTTTAGGGTTTAGGATTGTTTAAGATTTAGGGTGGTTTAGGTTAAGGGTTTAGGGTTTAGAGTTTAGGATTATTTAAAGTTTAGGGTTGTTTAGGGTATAGTGTTTAGGGTTAAAAGTTTAGGGTTGTTTAGGATTTAGTGTTTAGGGTTTAGGATTGTTTAAGGTTTAGTGTTTAAGGTTTAGGTTTTAGGGTTGTTTTGGGTTTAGTGTTTAGTGTTGTTTAGGGTATAGTGTTAATGGTTTAGGGTTTAGGGTTATTTAGGGTTTATTGTTTAAGGTTTAGGGTATAGGGTTGTTTAGGGTTTAGTGTTTAGGGTTGTTTATGGTTTAGTGATTAGGGTTGTTTAGGGTTGTTTAGAGGTTAGTGTTTAGGGTTATTCAGGGTTTATGATTTAGGGTTGTTCAGGGTTTAGGATTTATGGTTGTTCAGGGTTTAGGATTTAGGGATTAAGGTTAAGGGTTTAGGGTTAGGGTTAGGGTTAGGGTTAGCATTAGGTTTAGAGTTAGGGTTAGAGTTAGGGTTATGGGGTTATGTTAGGCTTAAGGTTAGGGTTAGGGTTATGGGGTTAAGATTAGGATTGGGGTTAGGGTTAGGTTTAGGTTTAGGGTTAGGGTTAGGGTTATGGTTATTCTTAGATTTATGGTTTAAAATTTAGGGTTTATGGTTTAAGGTTTAGGGTTTAGGATTGTTTAAGGTTTAGGGTGGTTTAGGTTTAGGGTATAGGGTTTAGCGATTAAAATTGTTTAATGTTTAGGGTTGTTTAGGTTTTAGCGTTTAGAGTTGTTTAGGGTTTTTTATGGTTGTTTATGATTTAGTGTTTAGGGTTGTTCAGGATTTATGATTTAGGATATTTTAAGATTTAGGGTTTAAGGTTGTATAGTGTTTTAGGGTTTAGGGTATAATGTTTAGGGTTA
>NC_137978.1:3630000-3632500 GCF_963924665.1 Micromys minutus
TAGGTTTTAGCGTTTAGAGTTGTTTAGGGTTTTTTAGGGTTGTTTATGATTTAGTGTTTAGGGTTGTTCAGGATTTATGATTTAGGATATTTTAAGGTTTAGGGTTTAAGGTTGTATAGTGTTTTAGGGTTTAGGGTATAATGTTTAGGGTTAAGGGTTTAGGGTGCTTTTGGAATTAGTGTTTAGGGTTTTTCGGGGTTCAGGGTTTAGGATTTAGGGTGTTAGGGTTAGTGTTAGGGTTAGGTTTAGGGTTAAGGTGAGGGTTAGGGTGAGGGTTAAGGTTAGGGTGAGGGTTAAGGTTAGGTTTAGGGTTAAGGTTAGTGTTAGTGTTAGGGTAAGGGTTAGGGTTAGGGATAGGGTTAGGGTTAGGTTTCGGGTTAGGGTTAAGGTTAGGGTTAGGGTTAGGGTTAGGGTTAGGGGTTAGGGTTAGGGTTAGTGTTAGGGGTTAGGGGTTAGTGTTAGGGTTAGGGTTAGGGTTAGGGTTAGGGTTAGGTTTAGTGTTAGGGTTATTATTAGGGGGTTACGTTTTAGTTTAGGATTAGTGTTAGGGTTAGAATTATAAATAGGGTTAGTGTTAGGATTAGGGTCAGGGTTAGGTTTAGCGATATGGTTAGGGTTAGGGTTAAGGGTAGGGTTAGGGCTAGGGTTAGATTTAAAGTTTAGGGTTTAGTGTTAGGATTAGGGATAGTGTGAGGTTTAGGGTTAGGTTTAGGGTTAGGGTTAGGGTTAGTGTTTTGGTTATGATTAGTGTTATTATTAGGGTTAGGTGTAGGGTCAGGTTTAGGTTTAGGGTTAGGGTTAGGGTTAGGGATAGATTTAGGGTTAGGTTTAGGTTTATTGTTAGATTTAGGGTTTAGGGTTTAAGGTTTAAAGTTTAGGATTGTTTAAGGTTTAGGGTAGATTAGGTTTAGGGTTTAGAGTTTAGTATTATGGTTACGGTTAAGGTTAGGGTTAGGGTTAGGGTTAGGTTTAGGGTTAGGGTTAGGGTTAGGGTTAAGTTTAGGGTTAGTGTTAGGGTTAGGGTTATGGTTAGTGTTAGGATTAGGGTTAGGGTTAGGGTCAGGGTTAGGTTTAGGGTTAGGGATAGGGTTAGGGTTAGATTTAGGGTTAGGTTTAGATTTATTGTTAGATTTAGGGTTTAGGGTTTAAGGTTTATGGTTTAGGATTGTTTAAGGTTTAGGGTGAATTAGGTTTAGGGTTTAGAGTTTAGTGTTATGGTTACGGTTAGGGTTAGGGTTAGGGATGGGGTTAGGGTTAGGGTTAGGTTTATGGTAATGGTTAGGGTTAGGGTTAGGGTTAGGGTTAGGGTAAAAGTTAGGGGGTTAGTGTTAGGGTTTGGGTTAGGGTTAGGGTTAGGTTAGGGTTAGGGTTAGGTTTAGGGGTTAGGGTTAGTGTTAGGGTTAGGGTTATTATTAGGGGGTTAGGTTTAAGTTTAGGATTAGTGTTAGTGTTAGAATTAGAAATAGGGTTAGTGTTAGGATTAGGGTCAGGGTTAGGTTTAGGGTTAGGGTTAGGGTTAGGGTTAGGGTTAGGGTTTAGGGTTAGGGTTAGGGTTAGGGTTAGATTTAGGGTTAGGTTTAGGTTTATTGTTAGATTTAGGATTTAGGGTCTAAGGTTTATGGTTTAGGATTGTTTAAGGTTTAGGGTGGATTAGGTTTAGGGTTTAGAGTTTAGTGTTATGGTTATGGTTAGGGTTAGGGTTAGGGTTAGGGTTAGGATTAGGGTTATGGTTGGGGTTAGGATTAAGTTTAGGGTTAGGGTTTGGGTTAGGGTTAGGGTTAGGGTTAGGGTTAGGGTTAGGATTAGACTTAGGGTTAGGGTTTGGGTAAGGGTTAGGGGTTAGGGTTAGGGTTATGGTTATTGTTAGGTTTAGGGTTTAGGGTTTAGTGTTTAGGGTTTAAGGTTTAGGGTTTATGATTGTTTAAGATTTAGGGTTGTTTAGGTTAAGGGTTTAGGGTTTAGAGTTTAGGATTGTTTAAGGTTTAGGGTTGTTTAGGGTATAGTGTTTAGGGTTAAAAGTTTAGGATTGTTTAGGGTTTAGTGTTTAGGGTTTAGGGTTGTTTAAGGTTTAGTGTTTAAGGTTTAGGTTTTAGGGTTGTTTTGGGTTTAGTGTTTAGTGTTGTTTAGGGTATAGTGTTAATGGTTTAGGGTTTAGGGTCATTTAGGGTTTAGTGTTTAAAGTTTAGGGTATAGGGTTGTTTAGGGTTTAGTGTTTAGGGTTGTTTATGGTTTAGTGATTAGGGTTGTTTAGGGTTGTTTAGAGGTTAGTGTTTAGGGTTATTCAGGGTTTATGATTTAGGGTTGTTCAGGGTTTAGGATTTATGGTTGTTCAGGGTTAAGGATTTAGGGATTAAGGTTAAGGGGTTAGGGTTAGGGTTAGGGTTAGGGTTATCATTAAAGTTAGAGTTAGGGTTAGAGTTAGGGTTATGGGGTTATGTTAGGCTTTAGGTTAGGGTTAGGGTTATGGGGTTAAGGTTAGGGTTGGGTTTAGGGTTAGGTT
>NC_137978.1:3642500-3647500 GCF_963924665.1 Micromys minutus
TTATGGTTGTTCAGGGTTTAGGATTTAGGGATTAAGGTTAAGGGGTTAGGGTTAGGGTTAGGGTTAGGGTTAGTGTTAGGGTTAGGGTTAAGGTTAGGGTTGGGGTTAGGGTTAGGATTATGGTTAGTGTTAGGATTAGGGTTAGGGTTAGGGTCAGGGTTAGGTTTAGGGTTAGGATTAGGGTTAGGGTTAGATTTAGGGTCAGGTTTAGGTTTATTGTTAGATTTAGGGTTTAGGGTTTAAGGTTTATGGTTTAGGATTGTTTAAGGTTTAGGGTGGATTAGGTTAAGGTTTAGAGTTTAGTGTTATGGTTACGGTTAGTGTTAGGGTTAGGGTTAGGGTTAGGGTTAGGGTTATGGTTAGGGTAATGGTTAGGGTTAGGGTTAGGGTAAGGGTTAGGGGTTAGTGTTAGGGTTAGGATTAGGGTTAGGTTAGGGTTAGGGTTAGGGTTAGGGTTAGGTATAGGGGTTAGGGTTAGTGTTATGGTTAGGGTTATTATTATGGGGTTAGGTTTATGTTTAGGATTAGTGTTAGGGTTAGAATTAGAAATAGGGTTAGTGTTAGGATTAGGGTCAGTGTTAGGTTTAGGGTTAGGGTTAGGGTTAGGGTTAGGGTTAGGGTCAGGGAGGGTTTAGGGTTAGGGTTAGGGTTAGGGTTAGATTTAGGGTTAGGTTTAGGTTTATTGTTAGATTTAGGATTTAGGGTCTAAGGTTTATGGTTTAGGATTGTTTAAGGTTTAGGGTGGATTAGGTTTAGGGTTTAGAGTTTAGTGTTATGGTTACGGTTAGGGTTAGGGTTAGGGTTAGGTTTAGGTTTAGGGTTAGAGTTAGGGTTAGGGTAAGGGTTAGGGGTTAGGGTTAGGGTTATGGTTATTGTTAGGTTTAGGGTTTAGGGTTTAGTGTTTAGGGTTTAAAATTTAGGGTTTAGGATTGTTTAAGATTTAGGGTGGTTTAGGTTAAGGGTTTAGGGTTTAGAGTTTAGGATTGTTTAAGGTTTAGGGTTGTTTAGGGTATAGTGTTTAGGGTTAAAAGTTTAGGGTTGTTTAGGGTTTAGTGTTTAGGGTTTAGGGTTGTTTAAGGTTTAGTGTTTAAGGTTTAGGTTTTAGGGTTGTTTTGGGTTTAGTGTTTAGTGTTGTTTAGGGTATAGTGTTAATGGTTTAGGGTTTAGGGTTATTTAGGGTTTAGTGTTTAAGGTTTAGGGTATAGGGTTGTTTAGGGTTTAGTGTTTAGGTTTGTTTATGGTTTAGTGATTAGGGTTGTTTAGGGTTGTTTAGAGGTTAGTGTTTAGGGTTATTCAGGGTTTATGATTTAGGGTTGTTCAGGGTTTAGGATTTATGGTTGTTCAGGGTTTAGGATTTAGGGATTAAGGTTAAGGGGTTAGGGTTAGGGTTAGGGTTAGGGTTAGGGTTAGGGTTAGGGTTAGGTTTAGGGTTAAGGTTAGGGTTAGGGTTAGGGTTAGGGTTATGGTTAGTGTTAGGATTAGGGTTAGGGGTAGGGTCAGGGTTAGGTTTAAGGTTAGGGTTAGGGTTAGGGTTAGATTTAGGGTCAGGTTTAGGTTTATTGTTAGATTTAGAATTTAGGGTTTAAGGTTTTTGGTTTAGGATTGTTTAAGGTTTAGGGTGGATTAGGTTTAGGGTTTAGAGTTTAGTGTTATGGTTACAGTTAGTGTTAGGGTTAGGGTTAGGGTTAGGGTTAGGTTAGGGTTAGGGTTAGGTTTAGGGTTAGGGTTAGGGGTTACTGTTAGTGTTAGGGTTAGGGTTATTATTAGGGGGTTAGGTTTAAGTTTAGGATTATTGTTAGGGTTAGAATTAGAAATAGGGTTAATATTAGGATTAGGGTCAGGGTTAGGTTTAGGGTTAGGGTTAGGGTTAGGGTTAGGGTTAGGGTTAGGGTCAGGGAGTGTTTAGGGTTAGGGTTATGGTTAGGGTTAGATTTAGGGTTAGGTTTAGGTTTATTGTTAGATTTAGGATTTAGGGTCTAAGGTTTATGGTTTAGGATTGTTTAAGGTTTAGGGTGGATTAGGTTTAGTGTTTAGAGTTTAGTGTTATGGTTACGGTTAGGGTTAGGGTTAGGGTTAGGGTTAGGGTTAGGATTAGGGTTAAGGTTAGGGTGAGGATTAGGTTTAGGGTTAGGGTTAGGGTTAGGGTTAGGGTTAGGGTTAGGGTTAGGGTTAGGGTTAGGGTTAGGGTTAGGGTTAGGATTAGGGTTAGAGTTAGGGTTAGGTAAGGGTTAGGGGTTAGGGTTAGGGTTATGGTTATTGTTAGGTTTAGGGTTTAGGGTTTAGTGTTTAGGGTTTAAGGTTTAGGGTTTAGGATTGTTTAAGATTTAGGGTGGTTTAGGTTAAGGGTTTAGGGTTTAGAGTTTAGGATTGTTTAAGGTTTAGGGTTGTTTAGGGTATAGTGTTTAGGGTTAAAAGTTTAGGGTTGTTTAGGATTTAGTGTTTAGGGTTTAGGGTTGTTTAAGGTTTAGTGTTTAAGGTTTAGGTTTTAGGGTTGTTTTGGGTTTAGTGTTTAGTGTTGTTTAGGGTATAGTGTTAATGGTTTAGGGTTTAGGTTTATTTAGGGTTTAGTGTTTAAGGTTTAGGGTATAGGGTTATTTAGGGTTTAGTGTTTAGGGTTTTTTATGGTTTAGTGATTAGGGTTGTTTAGGGTTGTTTAGAGGTTAGTGTTTAGGGTTATTCAGGGTTTATGATTTAGGGTTGTTCAGGGTTTAGGATTTATGGTTGTTCAGGGTTTAGGATTTAGGGATTAAAGTTAAGGGGTTAGGGTTAGGGTTAGGGTTAGGGTTAGCATTAGGGTTAGAGTTAGGGTTAGAGTTAGGGTTATGGGGTTATGTTAGGCTTAAGGTTAGGGTTAGGGTTATGGGTTAAGGTTAGGGTTGGGGTTAGGGTTAGGTTTAGGTTTAGGGTTAGGGTTAGGGTTATGGTTATTCTTAGATTTATGGTTTAAAATTTAAGGTTTTTGGTTTAAGGTTTAGGGTTTAGGATTGTTTAAGTTTTAGGGTGGTTTAGGTTTAGGGTATAGGGTTTATCGTTTAAGATTGTTTAATGGTTAGGGTTGTTTAGGTTTTAGCGTTTAGATTTGTTTAGGGTTTTTTAGGGTTGTTTATGATTTAGTGTTTAGGGTTTTTCAGGATTTATGATTTAGGATATTTTAGAGTTTAGGGTTTAAGGTTGTATAGTGTTTTAGGGTTTAGGGTATAATATTTAGGGTTAAGGGTTTAGGGTGCTTTTGGAATTAGTGATTAGGGTTTTTCGGGGTTTAGGGTTTAGGATTTAGGTTATTAGGGTTAGTGTTAGCGTTAGGTTTAGGGTTAAGGTGAGGGTTAGGGTGAGGGTTAAGGTTAGGATTAGGGTTAAGGTGAGTATTAGTGTTAGGGTAAGGGTTAGGGTTAGGGTTAGGGTTAGGGTTAGGGTTAGGGTTAGGGGTTAGGGTTAGGGTTAGTGTTAGGGGTTAGGGGTTAGTGTTAGGGTTAGGGTTAGGTTTAGGGTTAGGTTTAGTGTTAGGGTTATTATTAGGGGGTTACGTTTTAGTTTAGGATTAGTGTTAGGGTTAGAATTAGAAATAGGGTTAGTGTTAGGATTAGGGTCAGGGTGAGGTTTAGCGATATGGTTAGGGTTAGGGTTAAGGGTAGGGTTAGGGTTAGGGTTAGATTTAAAGTTAAGGGTTTAGTGTTAGGATTAGGGATAGTGTGAGGTTTAGGGTTAGGTTTAGGGTTAGGGTTAGGGTTAGTGTTTGGGTTATGATTAGTGTTATTATTAAGGTTAGGGTTAGGGTCAGGTTTAGGTTTAGGGTTAGGGTTAGGGTTAGGGATAGATTTAGGGTTAGGTTTAGGTTAATTGTTAGATTTAGGGTTTATGGTTTAAGGTTTAAGGTTTAGGATTGTTTAAGGTTTAGGTTAGATTAGGTTTAGGGTTTAGAGTTTAGTATTATGGTTATGGTTAGGGTTATGGTTAGGGTTAGAGTTAGGGTTAGGGTTAGGGTTAGGGTTAGGGTTAAGGTTAGGGTTAGTGTTAGAGTTAGGGTTATGGTTAGTGTTAGGATTAGAATTAGGGTTAAGGTCAGGGTTAGGTTTAGGGTTAGGGATAGGGTTAGGGTTAGATTTAGGGTTAGGTTTAGATTTATTGTTAGATTTAGGGTTTAGGGTTTAAGGTTTATGGTTTAGGATTGTTTAAGGTTTAGGGTGGATTAAGTTTAGGGTTTAGAGTTTAGTGTTATGGTTACGGTTAGGGTTAGGGTTAGAGTTAGGGATGGGGTTAGGGTTAGGGTTAGGTTTATGGTAATGGTTAGGTTTAGTTTTAGGGTTAGGGTTAGGGTTAGGGTATAAGTTAGGGGGTTAGTGTTAGGGTTTGGGTTAGGGTTAGGGTTAGGGTTAGGGTTAGGTTAGGGTTAGGGTTAGGGTTAGGGTTAGGGGTTAGGGTTAGTGTTAGGGTTAGGGTTATTATTAGGGGGTTAGGTTTAAGTTTAGGATTAGTGTTAGGGTTAGAATTAGAAATAGGGTTAGTGTTAGGATTAAGGTCAGGGTTAGGTTTAGGGTTAGGGTTAGGGTTAGGGTTAGGGTTAGGGTCAGGGTGGGTTTAGGGTTAGGGTTAGGGTTAGGGTTAGATTTAGGGTTAAGTTTAGGTTTATTGTTAGATTTAGGATTTAGGGTCTAAAGTTTATGGTTTAGGATTGTTTAAGGTTTAGGGTGGATTAGGTTTAGGGTTTAGAGTTTAGTGTTATGGTTACGGTTAGGGTTAGGGTTAGGGTTAGGGTTAGGATTAGGGTTAAGGTTGGGGTTAGGATTAGGTTTAGGGTTAGTGTTAGGGTTAGGGTTAGGGTTAGGGTTAGGGTTAGGGTTAGGATTAGGGTTAGGGTTAGGGTTAGGGTAAGGGTTAGGGTTTAGGGTTAGGGTTATGGTTATTGTTAGGTTTAGGGTTTAGGGTTTAGCGTTTAGGGTTTAAGGTTTAGGGTTTAGGATTGTTTAAGATTTAGGGTGGTTTAGGTTAAGGGTTTAGGGTTT
>NC_137978.1:3652500-3667000 GCF_963924665.1 Micromys minutus
ATTAGGGTTTAGAGTTTAGTGTTAAGGTTAGGGTTAGGTTTAGGGTTTAGGGTTTAGTGTTCGGATTAGGGTTAGGGTTAGGGTTAGGTTTAGGGTTACGTTTAGGGTCATGGATATTGTTAGGTTTAGGGTTTAGGGTTTAGGGTAAAGGTTTAGGATTTAGAATTGATTAAGGTTTAGGGTGGATTATTTTTAGGGCTTAGCGTTTTGTGTTTGGGATATCGTTAGGGTTAGGTTTAGGGTTTAGGGATTACTGTTAGGGTTAGGGTTAGGGTTAGGGTTAAGGTTAGTGTTAGATTTAGTGTTAGGGTTAGGGTTAGGTTTAGGTTTATTGTTAGGATTAGGGTTAGAGTTAGGATTAGGGTTAGGGTTAGGGTTAGGGTTAGGGTCAGGTTTAGGGTTAGGGTTAGGGTTAGAATTAGGTTTAGTGTTAGTGTTAGTTTTAGGGTTAGGGTTAGGGTTAGGGTTAGGTTTAGTGTTAGGGTTACGTTTAGGGTTAGGGTTAGGGTTATGATTAGGGTTAGGGTTATGGTAATTGTTAGGTTTAGGGTTTAAGTTTTAGGGTTTAGGATTGTTTAAGGTTTATCGTATCTTAAATTTAGGGTTTACAATTTAGTGTTAGGGTTATGGTTAGTGTTAGGGTTAGGGTTAGGGTTAGGTTTAGGGTTCAGGGTTTAGGGTTTAGGATTATTTAAGGTTTAGGGTAGATTAGGTTTAGGATTTAAAGTTTAGTTTTAGGGTTAGGGTTAGGTTTATGGTTTAGGGTTTAGTGTTAGGATTAGGGTTAGGGTTAAAGTTAGGGTTAGGGTAAGGGTTAGGATTAGGTTTAGGGTTAGGGTTAGGGTTAGGGTTAGGGTTAGGGTTAGGATTAGGGTTAGGGTTAGGGTTAGGGTAAGGGTTAGGAGTTAGGGTTAGGGTTATGGTTATTGTTAGGTTTAGGGTTTAGGGTTTAGTGTTTAGGGTTTAAGGTTTAGGGTTTAGGATTGTTTAAGATTTAGGGTGGTTTAGGTTAAGGGTTTAGGATTTAGAGTTTAGGATTGTTTAAGGTTTAGGGTTGTTTAGGGTATAGTGTTTCGGGTTAAAAGTTTAGGGTTGTTTAGGGTTTAGTGTTTAGGGTTTAGGGTTGTTTAAGGTTTAGTGTTTAAGGTTTAGGTTTTAGGGTTGTTTTGGGTTTAGTGTTTAGTGTTGTTTAGGGTATAGTGTTAATGGTTTAGGGTTTAGGGTTATTTAGGGTTTAGTGTTTAAGGTTTAGGGTATAGGGTTGTTTAGGGTTTAGTGTTTAGGGTTGTTTATGGTTTAGTGATTAGGGTTGTTTAGGGTTGTTTAGAGGTTAGTGTTTAGGGTTATTCAGGGTTTATGATTTAGGGTTGTTCAGGGTTTAGGATTTATGGTTGTTCAGGGTTTAGGATTTAGGGATTAAGGTTAAGGGGTCAGGGTTAGGGTTAAGGTTAGGGTTAGGGTTAGGGTTAGTGTTAGGGTTAGGGTTAGGGTTAGGGTTAAGGTTAGGGTTAGGGTTAGGGTTAGGGTTATGGTTAGTGTTAGGATTAGGGTTACGGTTAGGGTCAGGGTTAGGTTTAGGGTTAGGGTTAGGGTTAGATTTAGGGTCAGGTTTAGGTTTATTGTTAGATTTAGGGTTTAGGGTTTAAGGTTTATGGTTTAGGATTGTTTAAGGTTTAGGGTGGATTAGTTTTAGTGTTTAGAGTTTAGTGTTATGGTTACGGTTAGTGTTAGGGTTAGGGTTAGGGTTAGGGTTAGGGTTAGGGTAATGGATAGGGTTAGGGTTAGGGTTAGGGTTAGTGTTTGGGGTTAGGGGTTAGGGTTAGGTTTAGGGTTAGGGTTAGGGTTAGAGTTAGGGTGAGGGTTAGGGTTAGGGTTATGTGGTTATGTTAGGCTTAAGGTTAGAGTTAGGGTTATGGGGTTAAGGTTAGGGTTGGGGTTAGGGTTAGGTTTAGGTTTAGGGTTACGGTTACGGTTATGGTTATTCTTAGATTTATGGTTTAAAATTTAGGGTTTATGGTTTAAGGTTTAGGGTTTAGGATTGTTTAAGTTTTAGGGTGGTTTAGGTTTAGGGTATAGGGTTTAGCGTTTAAGATTTTTTAATGTTTAGGGTTGTTTATGTTTTAGCGTTTAGAGTTGTTTAGGTTTTTTTAGGGTTGTTTATGATTTAGTGTTTAGGGTTGTTCAGGATTTATGATTTAGGATATTTTAAGGTTTAGGGTTTAAGGTTGTATAGTGTTTTAGGGTTTAGGCTATAATGTTTAGGGTTAAGAGTTTAGGCTTGTTTAGGGTATAGTGTTAATGGTTTTAGGGTTTAGGCTTGTTTAGGGTTTAGTGTTTAGGGTTTTGGGTTTAGGGTTTTTTAGCGTTTAGTGTTTAGAGTTTAGGGTTTAGGGTGCTTTTGGAATTAGTGTTTAGGGTTTTTCTGGGTTTAGGTTTTAGGATTTAGGTTTTAGGGTTAGGTTTAGGGTTAGGGTGAGGGTTAGGGTGAGGGTTAAGATTAGGGTTAGGGTTAAGGTTATTGTTAGTGTTAGGATAAGGGTTAGGGTTAGGGATAGGGTTAGGGTTAGGGTTAGGGTTAGGGTTAGGGTTAGGGTTAGGGTTAGGGTTAGGGTTTAGGGTTAGGGTTAGTGTTAGGGGTTAGGGATAGTGTTAGGGTTAGGGTTAGGGTTAGGGTTAGCGTTAGGGTTAGGGATAGGGTAGGTGTGAGGTTTAGGGTTAGGGTTAGGTTTAGGGTTAAGGTTAGTCTTTGTTTGGGTTATGGTTATTGTTAGGATTAGGCTTTGGATTAGGGTCAGGGGTAGGTTTAGGTTTACGGTTAGGGTTAGTGTTAGATTTAGGGTTAGGTTTAGGTTTATTGTTAGATTTAGGGTTTAGGGTTTAAGGTTTATGGTTTAGGATTGCTTAAGGTTTAGGGTGGATTAGGTTTAGGGTTTAGAGTTTAGTGTTATGGTTATGATTAGGGTTAGGGTTAGGGTTAGGGTTAGGGTTAGGGTTAGGGTTAGGGTTAGGGTTAGGGTTAGGTTTAGGGTTAGTTTTAGGGTTAGGGATAGAGTTACGGTTAGGGTTAGGGTTAGAGTTATTGTTAGGGTTAGGGTTAGGGTTAAGGTTAGGGTTGGGGGGGTTAGGGTTTAGGTTAGGGTTAGGGTTAGGGTTAGGGTTAGGGTTAGGGTTAGGGTTAGGGTTAGGGTTAGGATTAGGTTTAGGGTTAGGGTTATTATTAGGGAGTTAGGTTTAAATTTAGGATTAGTGTTAGGGTTAGAATAAAAATAGGGTTAGTGTTAGGATTAGGGTCAGGGTTAGGTTTAGGGATAGGGTTAGGGTTAGGGTTAGGGGTAGGGTTAGGGTTAGGGTTAGATTTAAAATTTAAGGTTTAGTGTTAGGATTAGGGTTAGTGTGAGTTTAAGGGTTAGGGTTAGGGTTAGTGTTTGGGTTATGGTTAGTGTTAGAATTAGGTTTAGGGTTAGGGTTAGGGTTAGGGTTAGATTTAGGGTTAGGGTTAGGTTTATTGTTAGATTTAGGGTTTAGGGTTTAAGGTTTGTGGTTTAGGATTGTTTAAGGTTTAGGGTGGATTAGGTTTAGGGTTTAGAGTTTAGTGTTATGGTTACGGTTAGGGTTAAGGTTAGGTTTAGGGTTAGGGTTTGGGTTAGGGTTAGGGTTAGGTTTAGGGTTAGGGTTATGGTTAGGGTTAAGGTTAGGGTTAGGGTTAGGGTTAGGGTTATGGTTAGTGTTAGGATTAGGGTTAGGGTTAAGGTCAGGGTTAGGTTTAGGGTTAGGGTTAGGGTTAGGGATAGATTTAGGATTAGTTTTAGGTTTATTGTTAGATTTAGGGTTTAGGGTTTAAGGTTTATGGTTTAGGATTTTTTAAGGTTTAGGGTGGATTAGGTTTAGGGTTTAGAGTTTAGTGTTATGGTTAAGGTTAAGGTTAGGGTTAGGGTTAGGGTTAGGGTTAAGGTTAGGGTTAGGGTTAGTGTTACGGTTAAAGTTAGGGTTAGGGTTACGGTTAGGGTTAGGGTTAGGGTTAGGGTAAGGGCTATGATTATGTTTATTGTTAGGTTTAGGGTTAGGGTTAGGGTTAAGGTTAGGTTTAGGGTTAGGGTTAGGTTTATGGTTAGGCTTAAGGTTAGGGTTAGGTTTAGGGTTAGGTTTACGGTTAGGGTTTGGTTTAGGGTTAGGGTTAGGTTTAGGGTATGGTTAGGGTTAGCTTTATTGTTGGGTTTAGGATTTAGTGTTTAGGGTCTAAGGTTTTGGGTTTAGGATTGTTTAAGGTTTAGGGTAGATTAGGTTTATGGTTTAGAGTTTAGTGTTAAGGTTAGGGTTAGGTTTAGGGTTTAGGGTTTAGTGTTCGGATTAGGGTTAGGGTTAGGGTTATGTTTAGGGTTACGTTTAGGGTCATGGATATTGTTAGGTTTAGGGTTTAGGGTTTAGGGTAAAGGTTTAGGATTTAGGATTGATTAAGGTTTAGGGTGGATTATTTTTAGGGCTTAGCGTTTTGTGTTTGGGATATCGTTAGGGTTAGGTTTAGGGTTTAGGAATTACTGTTAGGGTTAGGGTTAGGGTTAGGGTTAAGGTTAGTGTTAGGTTTAGGGTTAGGGTTAGGGTTAGGTTTAGGTTTATTGTTATGATTAGGGTTAGAGTTAGGATTAGGGTTAGGGTTAGGGTTAGGGTTAGGGTCAGGTTTAGGGTTAGGGTTAGGGTTAGGATTAGGTTTAGTGTTAGTGTTAGGTTTAGGGTTAGGGTTAGGGTTAGGGTTAGGTTTAGTGTTAGGGTTACGTTTAGGGTTAGGGTTAGGGTTAGGATTAGGCTTAGGGTTATTGTAATTGTTAGGTTTAGGGTTTAAAGTTTAGGGTTTAGGATTGTTTAAGGTTTATCGTAACTTAAATTTAGGGTTTACAACTTAGTGTTAAGGTTATGGTTAGTGTTAGGGTTAGGGTTAGGGTTAGGTTTAGGGTTCAGGGTTTAGGGTTTAGGATTGTTTAAGGTTTAGGGTAGATTAGGTTTAGGATTGAAAGTTTAGTTTTAGGGTTAGGGTTAGGTTTAGGGTTTAGGGTTTAGTGTTAGGATTAGGGTTAGGGTTAAAGTTAGGGTTAGGGTAAGGGTTAGGATTAGGTTTAGGGTTAGGGTTAGGCTTAGGGTTAGGGTTAGGGTTAGTTTTAGGGTTAGGGTTAGGGTTAGGGTAAGGGTTAGGCGTTAGGGTTAGGGATATGGTTATTGTTAGGTTTAGGGTTTAGGGTTTAGTGTTTAGGGTTTAAGGTTTAGGGTTTAGGATTGTTTAAGATTTAGGGTGGTTTAGGTTAAGGCTTTAGGGTTTAGAGTTTTGGATTGTTTAAGGTTTAGGGTTGTTTAGGGTATAGTGTTTAGGGTTAAAAGTTTAGGGTTGTTTAGGGTTTAGTGTTTAGGGTTTAGGGTTGTTTAAGGTTTAGTGTTTAAGGTTTAGGTTTTAGGGTTGTTTTGGGTTTAGTGTTTAGTGTTGTAAAAAGTATAGTGTTAATGGTTTAGGGTTTAGGGTTATTTAGGGGTTAGTGTTTAAGGTTTAGGGTATAGGGTTGTTTAGGGTTTAGTGTTTAGGGTTGTTTATGGTTTAGTGATTAGGGTTGTTTAGGGTTGTTTAGAGGTTAGTGTTTAGGGTTATTCAGGGTTTATGATTTAGGGTTGTTCAGGGTTTAGGATTTATGGTTGTTCAGGGTTTAGGATTTAGGGATTAAGGTTAAGGGGTTAGGGTTAGGGTTAAGGTTAGGGTTAGGGTTAGGGTTAGGGTTAGGGTTAGGTTTAAGGTTAGGGTTAGGGTTAGGGTTAGGGTTATGGTTAGTGTTAGGATTAGGGTTAGGGTTAGGGTCAGGGTTAGGTTTAGTGTTAGGGTTAGGGTTAGGGTTAGATTTAGGGTCAGGTTTAGGTTTATTGTTAGATTTAGGGTTTAGGGTTTAAGATTTATGGTTTAGGATTGTTTAAGGTTTAGGGTGGATTAGTTTTAGTGTTTAGAGTTTAGTGTTATGGTTACGGTTAGTGTTCGGGTTAGGGTTAGGGTTAGGGTTAGGGTTAGGGTTAGGGTAATGGATAGGGTTAGTGTTAGGGTTAGGGTTAGGGTAAGGGTTAGGGGTTAGTGTTAGGGTTAGGGTTAGGGTTAGGGTTAGGGTTAGGGTTAGGGGTTAGGTTTAGTGTTAGGGTTAGGGTTTTTATTAGGGGGTTAGGTTTAAGTTTAGGATTAGTGTTAGGGTTAGAATTAGAAATAGGCTTAGTGTTAGGATTAGGGTCAGGGTTAGGTTTAGGGTTAGGGTTATGGTTAGGGTTAGGGTTAGGGTCAGGGAGGGTTGAGGGTTAGGGTTAGGGTTAGGGTTAGATTTAGGGTTAGGTTTAGGTTTATTGTTAGATTTAGGATTTAGAGTCTAACGTTTATGGTTTAGGATTGTTTAAGGTTTAGGGTGGATTAGGTTTAGGGTTTAGAGTTTAGTGTTATGGTTACGGTTAGGGTTAGGGTTAGGGTTAGGGTTAGGATTAGGGTTAAGGTTACGGTTAGGATTAGGTTTAGGGTTAAGGTTAGGGTTAGGGTTAGGGTTAGGGTTAGGGTTAGGGTTAGGATTAGGGTTAGGGTTAGGGTTAGGGTAAGGGTTAGGGGTTAGGGTTAGGGTTATGGTTATTGTTAGGTTTAGGGTTTTGGGTTTAGGGTTTAGGGTTTAAGGTTTAGGGATTAGGATTGTTTAAGATTTAGGGTTGTTTAGGTTAAGGGTTTAGGGTTTTGACTTTAGGATTGTTTAAGGTTTAGGGTTTTTTAGGGTATAGTGTTTAGGGTTAAAAGTTTAGGGTTGTTTAGGCTTTAGTGTTTAGGGTTTAGGGTTGTTTAAGTTTTACTGTTTAAGGTTTAGGTTTTAGGGTTGTTTTGGGTTTAGTGTTTAGTGTTGTTTAGGGTATAGTGTTAATGGTTTAGGGTTTAGGGTTATTTAGGGTTTAGTGTTTAAGGTTTAGGGTATAGGGTTGTTTAGGGTTTAGTGTTTAGGGTTGTTTATGGTTTAGTGATTAGGGTTGTTTAGGGTTGTTTAGAGGTTAGTGTTTAGGGTTATTCAGGGTTTATGATTTAGGGTTGTTCAGGGTTTAGGATTTATGGTTGTTCAGGGTTTAGGATTTAGGGATTAAGGTTAAGGGGTTAGGGTTAGGGTTAGGGTTAAAGTTAGGGTTAGGGTTAGGGTTAGGGTTAGGGTTAGGGTTAAGGTTAGGGTTAGGGTTAGGGTTAAGGTTATGGTTAGTGTTAGGATTAGGGTTACGGTTAGGGTCAGGTTTAGGT
Organism: Micromys minutus; assembly: GCF_963924665.1. NCBI lineage: Eukaryota > Metazoa > Chordata > Mammalia > Rodentia > Muridae > Micromys > Micromys minutus. The sequence continues at coordinate 3,659,774 of NC_137978.1, forward strand.
TTAGGGTTAGGGTTAGGGTTAGGGTTAGATTTAGGGTCAGGTTTAGGTTTATTGTTAGATTTAGGGTTTAGGTTTTAAGGTTTATGGTTTAGGATTGTTTAAAGTTTAGGGTGGATTAGGTTTAGGGTTTAGAGTTTAGTGTTATGGTTACGGTTAGTGTTAGGGTTAGGGTTAGGGTTAGGGTTAGGTTAGGGTTAGGGTTAGGGTTAGGGTTAGCGTTAGCGTTAGGGTTAGGTTTAGGGTTAGGGTTAGGGTTAGCTTTAGGGATAGGGTTAGGGTTAGGGTAAGGGTTAGGGTTAGAGTTAGAGTTAGGCTTAGTGTTAGGTTTAGGGTTATGGTTAGGGTTAGGTTAGGGTTAGGGATAGGGTTAGGGTTAGGTTAGGGTTAGGGTTAGGGTTAGGGTTAGAGTTTAGGGTTTAGTGTTTAGGGTTTAAGGTTTAGGGTTTAGGATTGTTTAAGATTTAGGGTGGTTTAGGTTAAGGGTTTAGGGTTTAGAGTTTAGGATTGTTTAAGGTTTAGGGTTGTTTAGGGTATAGTGTTTAGGTTTAAAAGTTTAGGGTTGTTTAGGGTTTAGTGTTTAGGGTTTAGGGTTGTTTAAGGTTTAGTGTTTAAGGTTTAGGTTTTAGGGTTGTTTTGGGTTTAGTGTTTAGTGTTGTTTAGGGTATAGTGTTAATGGTTTAGGGTTTAGGGATATTTAGGGTTTAGTGTTTAAGGTTTAGGGTATAGGGTTGTTTAGGGTTTAGTGTTTAGGGTTGTTTATGGTTTAGTGATTAGGGTTGTTTAGGGTTGTTTAGAGGTTAGTGTTTAGGGTTATTCAGGGTTTATGATTTAGGGTTGTTCAGGGTTTAGGATTTAAGGTTGTTCAGGGTTTAGGATTTAGGGATTAAGGTTAAGGGGTTAAGGTTAGGGTTAGGGTTAGGGTTAGATTTAGGGTTAGAGTTAGGGTTAGAGTTAAGGTTATGGGGTTATGTTAGGCTTAAGGTTAGGGTTAGGGTTATGGGGTTAAAGTTAGGGTTGGGGTTAGGGTTAGGTTTAGGTTTAGGGTTAGGGTTAGGGTTATGGTTATTCTTAGACTTATGGTTTAAAATTTAGGGTTTATGGTTTAAGGTTTAGGGTTTAGGATTGTTTAAGTTTTAGGGTGGTTTAGGTTTAGGGTATAGGGTTTAGCGTTTAAGATTGTTTAATGTTTAGGGTTGTTTAGGTTTTAGCGTTTAGAGTTGTTTAGGGTTTTTTAGGGTTGTTTATGATTTAGTGTTTAGGCTTTTTCAGGATTTATGATTTAGGATATTTTAAGGTTTAGGGTTTAAGGTTGTATATTGTTTTAGGGTTTAGGGTATAATGTTTAGGGTTAAGGGTTTAGAGTTTTTTAGGGTATAGTGTTAATGGTTTTAGGGTTTAGGCTTGTTTAGGGTTTAGTGTTTAGGGTTTAGGGTTTAAGGTTTTTTAGCGTTTAGTGTTTATAGTTTAGGGTTTAGTGTGCTTTTGGAATTAGTGTTTAGGGTTTTTCGGGGTTTAGGGTTTAGGATTTAGGGTTTTAGGGTTAGTGTTAGGGTTAGGTTTATGGTTAAGGTGAGGGTTAGGGTGAGGGTTAAGTTTAGGGTTAGGGTTAAGGTTAGTGTTAGTGTTAGAATAAGGGTTAGTGTTAGGGATAGTGTTAGGGTTAGGGTTAGGGTTAGGGTTAAGGTTAGGGTTAGGGTTAGGGTTAGGGTTAGGGGTTTTGGTTAGGGTTAGTGTTAGGGGTTAGGGGTTAGTGTTAGGGTTAGGGTTAGGGTTAGGGTTAGGTTTAGTGTTAGGGTTATTATTAGGGGGTTGGGTTTTAGTTTAGGATTAGTGTTAGGGTTAGAACTAGAAATAGGGTTAGTGTTAGGATTAGGGTCAGGGTTAGGTTTAGAAATATGGTTAGGGTTAGGGTTAAGGGTAGGTTTAGGGTTAGGGTTATATTTAAAGTTTAGGGTTTAGTGTTAGGATTAGGGATAGTGTGAGATTTAGGGTTAGGTTTAGGGTTAGGGTTATGGTTAGTGTTAGGATTAGGGTTAGGGTTAGGGTCAGGGTTAGGTTTAGGGTTAGGGATAGGGTTAGGGTTAGATTAGGGTTAGGTTTAGGTTTATTGTTAGATTTAGGGTTTAGGGTTTAAGGTTATGGTTTAGGATTGTTTAAGTTTTAGGGTGAATTAGGTTTATGGTTTAGAGTTTAGTGTTTTGGTTACGGTTAGAGTTATGTTATGGTTAGGGTTATGGTAAGGGTTAGGTTTAGGGTTAGGGTTAGGGTCAGGGTAAAAGTTAGGAGGTTAGTGTTAGGGTTTGTGTTAGGGTTAGGGTTAGGGATAGGGTTAGGTTAGGGTTAGGGTTAGGGGTTAGGGTTAGTGTTAGGGTTAGGGTTATTATTAGGGGGTTATGTTTAAGTTTAGGATTAGTGTTAGGGTTAGAATTAGAAATAGGGTTAGTGTTAGGATTAGGGTCAGGGTTAGGTTTAGGGTTAGGGTTAGGGTTAGGGTTAGGGTCAGGGAGGGTTTAGGGTTAGGATTAGGGTTAGGGTTAGATTTAGGGTTAGGTTTAGGTTTATTGTTAGATTTAGGATTTAGGGTCTAAGGTTTATGGTTTAGGATTGTTTAAGTTTTAGGGTGGTTTAGGTTTAGGGTATAGGGTTTAGCGTTTAAGATTGTTTAATGTTTAGGGTTGTTTAGGTTTTAGCGTTTAGAGTTGTTTAGGGTTTTTTAGGGTTGTTTATGATTTAGTGTTTAGGGTTGTTCAGGATTTATGATTTAGGATATTTTAAGGTTTAGGTTTTAAGGTTGTATAGTGTTTTAGGGTTTAGGGTATAATGTTTAGGGTTAAGGGTTTAGGGTTGTTTAGGGTATAGTGTTAATGGTTTTAGGGTTTAGGCTTGTTTAGGGTTTAGTGTTTAGGGTTTAGGGTTTAGGGTTTTTTAGCGTTTAGTGTTTATACTTTAGGGTTTAGGGTGCTTTTGGAATTAGTGTTTAGGGTTTTTCGGGGTTTAAGGTTTAGGGTTTAGGGTGTTAGGGTTAGTGTTAGGGTTAGGTTTAGGGTTAAGGTGAGGGTTAGGGTGACGGTTAAGATTAGGGTTAGGGTTAAGGTTAGTGTTAGTGTTAGGGTAAGGGTTAGGGTTAGGGATAGGTTTAGGGTTAGGGTTAGGGTTAGGGTTAGAGTTAGGAGTTAGGGTTAGGGTTAGTGTTAGGAATTAGGGCTTAGTGTTAGGGTTTGGGTTAATGTTAGGGTTAGGGTTAGGTTTAGTGTTAGGGTTATTATTAGGGGGTTAGGTTTTAGTTAAGGATTAGTGTTAGGGTTAGAATTAGAAATATAGTTAGTGTTAAGATTAGGGTCAGGGTTAGGTTTAGGGATAGGGTTAGGGTTAGGGTTAAGGGTAGGGTTAGGGTTAGGATTAGATTTAAAGTTTAGGGTTTAGTGTTAGGATTAGGGATAGTGTGAGGTTTAGGGTTAGGTTTAGGGTTAGGGTTAGGGTTAGTGTTAGGATTAGGGTTAGGGTTAGGGTCAGGTTTAGGTTTAGGTTTAGGGTTAGGGTTAGGGTTAGATTTAGGGTTAGGTTTAGGTTTATTGTTAGATTTAGGGTTTAGGGTTTAAGGTTTATGGTTTAGGATTGTTTAAGGTTTAGGGTGGATTAGGTTTAGGGTTTAGAGTTTAGTATTATGGTTACCGTTAGGGTTAGGGTTAGGGTTAGAGTTAGGGTTAGGGTTAGGGTTAGGGTTAGGGTTATGGTTAGGGTTAAGGTTAGGGTTAGTGTTAGGGTTAGGTTTATGGTTAGTGTTAGGATTGGGGTTAGGGTTAGGGATAGGTTTAGGGTTAGGGTTAGGGTTAGGGTTAGGGTTAGGAGTTAGGGTTAGGGTTAGTGTTAGGGGTTAGGGGTTAGTGTTAAGGTTAGGGTTAGTGTTAGGGTTAGGGTTAGGTTTAGTGTTAGGGTCATTATTAGTGGGTTAGGTTTTAGTTAAGGATTAGTGTTAGGGTTAGATTTAGAAATATAGTTAGTGTTAAGATTAGGGTCAGGGTTAGGTTTAGTGATAGGGTTAGGGTTAGGGTTAAGGGTAGGGTTAGGGTTAGGATTAGATTTAAAGTTTAGGGTTTAGTGTTAGGATTAGGGATAATGTGAGGTTTAGGGTTAGGTTTAGGGTTAGGGTTAGGGTTAGTGTTAGGATTAGGGTTAGGGTTAGGGTCAGGTTTAGGTTTAGGGTTAGGGTTAGGGTTAGGGGTAGATTTAGGGTTAGGTTTAGGTTTATTGTTAGATTTAGGGTTTAGGGTTTAAGGTTTATGGTTTAGGATTGTTTAAGGTTTAGGGTGGATTAGGTTTAGGGTTTAGAGTTTAGTATTATGGTTACGGTTAGGGTTAGGGTTAGGGTTAGAGTTAGGGTTAAGGTTAGGGTTAGGGTTAGGGTTATGGTTAGGGTTAAGATTAGGGTTAGTGTTTAGGGTTAGGGTTATGTTTAGTGTTAGGATTAGGGTTAGGGTTAGGGTCAGGGTTAGGTTTAGGGTTAGGGATAGGGTTAGGGTTAGATTTAGGGTTAGGTTTAGGTTTATTGTTAGATTTAGGGTTTAGGGTTTAAGGTTTATAGTTTAGGATTGTTCAAGGTTTAGGGTGGATTAGGTTTAGGGTTTAGAGTTTAGTGTTATGGTTACGGTTAGGGTTAGGGTTAGGGATGGGGTTAGGGTTAGGGTTAGGTTTATGGTAAATATTAGGGTTAGGGTTAGGGTTAGGGTAAAAGTTAGGGTGTTAGTGTTAGGGTTTGGGTTAGGGTTAGGGTTAGGGTTAGGGTTAGGTTAGGGTTAGGATTAGGGTTAGGGGTTAGGGTTAGTGTTAGGGTTAGGGTTATTATTAGGGGGTTAGGGTTAAGTTTAGGATTAGTGTTAGGGTTAGAATTAGAAATAGGTTTAGTGTTAGGATTAGGGTCAGGGTTAGGTTTAGGGTTAGGGTTAGGGTTAGGGTTAGGGTTAGGGTCAGGGAGGGTTTAGGGTTAGGGTTAGATTTAGGGTTAGGTTTAGGTTAAATGTTAGATTTAGGGTTTAGGGTCTACGGTTTATGATTTAGGATTGTTTAAGGTTTAGGGTGGATTAGGTTTAGGATTTAGAGTTTAGTGTTATGGTTACGGTTAGGGTTAGGGTTAGGGTTAGGGTTAGGATTAGGGTTAAGATTAGGGTTAGGGTTAGGTTTAGAGTTAGGGTTAGTGTTAGGGTTAGGGTTAGGGTTATGGTTAGGGTTAGGTTTAGGGTTAGGTTTAGGGTTAGGGTTAGGGTTAGGGTAAGGGTTAGGTTTTAGGGTTAGGGTTAGGGTTAAGGTTAGGGTTAGGGTTAAGGTTAGGGTTAGGGTTAGGGTTAGGGTTAGGGTTAGGGTTAGGGTAAGGTTAGGGTTAGGGTTAGGGTTAGGGTTAGGGTTAGGGTTAGGGTTAGGGTTAGGGTTAGGGTTAGGGTTAGGGTTAGGTTTAGGGTTAGGGATAGGGTTAGGGTTAGATTTAGGGTTAGGTTTAGGTTTATTGTTAGATTTAGGGTTTAGGGTTTAAGGTTATGGTTTAGGATTGTTTAAGTTTTAGGGTGAATTAGGTTTATGGTTTAGAGTTTAGTGTTATGGTTATGGTTAGGGTTATGTTATGGTTAGGGTTATGGTAAGGGTTAGGTTTAGGGTTAGGGTTAGGGTCAGGGTAAAAGTTAGGAGGTTAGTGTTAGGGTTTGTGTTAGGGTTAGGGTTAGGGATAGGGTTAGGTTAGGGTTAGGGTTAGGGGTTAGGGTTAGTGTTAGGGTTAGGGTTATTATTAGGGGGTTAGGTTTAAGTTTAGGATTAGCGTTAGGGTTAGAATTAGAAATAGGGTTAGTGTTAGGATTAGGGTCAGGGTTAGGTTTAGGGATAGGGTTAGGGTTAGGGTTAGGGTCAGTGAGGGTTTAGGGTTAGGATTAGGGTTAGGGTTAGATTTAGGGTTAGGTTTAGGTTTATTTTTAGATTTAGGATTTAGGGTCTAAGGTTTATGGTTTAGGATTGTTTAAGTTTAGGGTCTTTAGGTTTAGGGTATAGGGTTTAGCGTTTAAGATTGTTTAATGTTTAGGGTTGTTTAGGTTTTAGCGTTTAGAGTTGTTTAGGGTTTTTTAGGGTTGTTTATGATTTAGTGTTTAGGGTTGTTCAGGATTTATGATTTAGGATATTTTAAGGTTTAGGTTTTAAGGTTGTATAGTGTTTTAGGGTTTAGGGTATAATGTTTAGGGTTAAGGGTTTAGGGTTGTTTAGGGTATAGTGTTAATGGTTTTAGGGTTTAGGCTTGTTTAGGGTTTAGTGTTTAGGGTTTAGGGTTTAGGGTTTTTTAGCGTTTAGTGTTTATACTTTAGGGTTTAGGGTGCTTTTGGAATTAGTGTTTAGGGTTTTTCGGGGTTTAGGGTTTAGGGTTTAGGGTGTTAGGGTTAGTGTTAGGGTTAGGTTTAGGGTTAAGGTGAGGGTTAGGGTGACGGTTAAGGTTAGGGTTAGGGTTAAGGTTAGTGTTAGTGTTAGGGTAAGGGTTAGGGTTAGGGATAGGTTTAGGGTTAGGGTTAGGGTTAGGGTTAGAGTTAGGAGTTAGGGTTAGGGTTAATGTTAGGGGTTAGGGGTTAGTGTTAGGGTTTGGGTTAGTGTTAGGGTTAGGGTTAGGTTTAGTGTTAGGGTTATTATTAGGGGGTTAGGTTTTAGTTAAGGATTAGTGTTAGGGTTAGAATTAGAAATATAGTTAGTGTTAAGATTAGGGTCAGGGTTAGGTTTAGGGATAGGGTTAGGGTTAGGGTTAAGGGTAGGGTTAGGGTTAGGATTAGATTTAAAGTTTAGGGTTTAGTGTTAGGATTAGGGATAGTGTGAGGTTTAGGGTTAGGTTTAGGGTTAGGGTTAGGGTTAGTGTTAGGATTAGGGTTAGGGATAGGGTCAGGTTTAGGTTTAGGGTAAGGGTTCGGGTTAGGGTTAGATTTAGGGTTAGGTTTAGGTTTATTGTTAGATTTAGTGTTTAGGGTTTAAGGTTTATGGTTTAGGATTGTTTAAGGTTTAGGGTGGATTAGGTTTAGGGTTTAGAGTTTAGTATTATGGTTATGGTTAGGGTTAGGGTTAGGGTTAGAGTTAGGGTTAGGGTTAGGGTTAGGGTTAGGGTTATGGTTAGGGTTAAGGTTAGGGTTAGTGTTAGGGTTAGGTTTATGGTTAGTGTTAGGATTGGGGTTAGGGTTAGGGATAGGTTTAGGGTTAGGGTTAGGGTTAGGGTTA